>NC_090314.1:10580692-10880692 GCF_039906515.1 Pseudorca crassidens | reverse complement strand
CGATTTTAAGTCTTACTTAACCACGTGAAAGCTACATGGAAGAAGCTGGCCCAAATGTCAGTCAAGATACTTTGACTGAATGATCTACTTCGTGATCCTGGAAATCTAAAGATTTAGGACGAGGCGCAGAAGCTTTGTCAGGAAATGGTGGTGATGAGGCATCAGGAGACGGACAGGTCCCTTAAAAGGGTTACACAGAACTAAATTCATATTGGTTACAACAAAGAAGGCTGATTTCCAGGGCAGAGACTGTGATGCGTGTCAGCCTTCACTGGCCACGGTGGATCCTGTGAGGCAGGACAACGTCCTCGGGTGATCAAGCATTGGAGTCAATACA
Organism: Pseudorca crassidens; assembly: GCF_039906515.1. Classification (NCBI taxonomy): domain Eukaryota; kingdom Metazoa; phylum Chordata; class Mammalia; order Artiodactyla; family Delphinidae; genus Pseudorca; species Pseudorca crassidens. The sequence goes on along the minus strand of NC_090314.1, from coordinate 10,880,355 downwards.
CTGATTCCTCGGTTTTCCTTTTGTCTCCAGACCTTCAGAAGCAGACCCCACAAGGCTTGCAAACATTTTATGGTTCACAAACTTCTGTCCTTGACCAGTGTGAATTTCAATCCATTTTCGATATTTAAAAGCTTGAAGATTTCATATTAAAATCTAGGTTTCCAGCTTTCTTTGAAAAGTCAATTCTAGTTGGCAGCCCTGGGCCTATACTGCTGCCAAGGAGAAAACTGGCTATAGAACCTGGCAGCTGCAGCTCCGTTTCAGGTGAGCCCTGTGGTCTCTGCAGCCTGTGCCCCCTTCCACCCCCCGGTCCTAACGCCCCATGGCTATGGCAGAGTCTCCACTGCCGCGTCTCACCCTGCACCCCATTCTCTTCCCTCCTTTATGGAATCAGAGTGACCCTTGCTCCTAGGCACGTGGAGTCTCATAGGAAACACTTCAGGAGGACTTTTATGCTTACGTTGTAACATGTTTTTGGAGAACACAACAGACCACGGAAATAAAATCAGTATTCATCAATTACCTGTATTCTCCGGCATGGAAGCTTGATCAGTGTTTCGCTCCTTTTTGAAAGAAATATTTCCGAACTGTAGCACTGAAGATACCACCTTAAGCATTGCTTTATGTTGATATAAAAAGAATTAATTAAGATATTGCATATAAATGTAGCAGACATATTCTAACTTATTTTGTGCTAAAAATTAGCTATACAAAATTTTTCAGGAAGACAAATCTCAGGATTTCATAAAATTACAGGCAGTTCCCATTAGCTTCTCAATCATTTTCTAGTTCAGGTAATTTACCCCCAATTTATAAGTCTTATGAAAATTGAGCATCAGAATCTTATGAGAGAAATCACACATACACAGAATCTCTTCGTGGGAGAAGCCCATTATATGCATTGCTTCCATCGTCTCTTGAAAGTTATCTTTGTCTTGCTGTCCCGGAATAGGAATATAGCCATTGGAGAGAAATCTGTAGTTATTAAATCCTTCAAGGAGCAAATCAGCTGAAAGAAAACGTAACAGAATACAACGTAAGAGTCAGCAACAGACTCAAGCACATCCCCACCTTCCAACTGCACCCACACGGCAGAAGAACATGCAACCCATCACCACCACGTACTTCTTCTTTCTTTATATGCTCATGTTAAATACACAGACATAAGACAGTTTTCCATTATCTGTACAACGATGATGTAAACAACAAACATCTAAACAGGGGCCTTGGGGAACAGCGGTTTGTATAATATTATATTTGAAATCAGAAAGCTGGGGTATGATAATCTTCCAGATAACGCAGCTTGATTTTCAGATTTAAATATTTTAGGCATCTTTTGAGGGAAAGCTTTCAAACCCATATCCTATGTTCCTATATTAGCAAGGAGTTTATAGCAAACACTATGAGGTCAATGTGAAGACTGCACATGGGCTTAGATAAAGACTTGGGTATGGAAGGTGAATATGGACCAGGCAAAATGCTGAGCCCAGACAATGCCTTGAAACTGTTTCTCCAAGTCAGTCTGTTTAGTGGTACATTGCCTCTGAGAGTGATGTCTGACACAGTAATAGTCTGACAGGGTATTATAACGGACACTCCCACTGACTCTACGCTTCAGGGTCCATGAGTTAGAGAGAACTCAACCGACTCCTTCAAGAGATGTGTTCTTAAGAGCAGAAGGACGTTCTCAGGAGCACTCAGAATAGTAAAACAGGTCGTTATCCCTTCAGTAGATGTTATCACGTGCTCCTAGCTTTCTGTGTAACTGGCTCTGCCGCAGAGGATTTCTCCCGATCGCCCCCATCCCTTAATTCTCATTTACATCACATTGAGCTTCTACTGGGTATCGCTTGCTTGCGAGAAGCAGCACGGACTTTGAAACTCAGAAGAAACTGGAAAGTTGTGTACCTTCTCCTCTCCCTCCTGACCCAGCAAAACTCTGACCCAGAACAGAATTTACTTTTTACCCTGTCCAACCCTAAACTTGTGATTCACAAAATAAATCAATAAAAATCCGCACAGGTTCTTTCTAGTACTACTGGAAGCATAACGCATATTCGGTTGTAAATCTAGGAATACACATGTTTATTCAAGTTAATTTTATTAAGTAAATTTATTTTCTCTTACTTTTGTATTTATAAACTTTGAAATGGAATGTGTATAAAGACACATCATTTGTCTTCTAATTTAAAATTATTTTAAAAGAAAAGAAACAAAAGTACAAAAGATAATATAACACCACCCCTATGCTTGCCACTTAAAGTACTGATCCCATGGCTTGGAAGTTCAACATCATTTTCGTAATTTAACCAGCTAGGATTCTGGTGTATGTGTATAAATCTGTTTCCCAAAACTGTTCTTTCTCAAAAAAAATTTTTAATATTAAAAAAGATACTCAACTGAATATAAAATAGTAAAGAACTTTGTAACTTACACTTCAGATGTTCTCCTGCTCCAGATAACAATTGGTAAAAGATATGAAAAGTACGTTCATCTTTTGCTTGACGAACAGCACGAGATTTTTCCAGAAGGTCTGAGCAAAGGAGGTTAAGGGTGACACTGAAGGCAGGAAAAGCCTTTTAACATCAGAATTACTATCACAACTTCACAAATAAGGAAACCAAGGCACAAAGAAATTACTCAAAATAACACAGCTGGGGCTTCCCTGGTGGAGCAGTGGTTAAGAGTCTGCCTGCCAACGCAGGGGACACAGGTTCAATCCCTGGTCCAGGAAGATCCCACGTACCGCGGAGCAACTAAGCCCATGCGCCACAACTACTAAGCCTGTGCTCTAGAGCCCATGAGCCACAACTACTGAAGCCCGTGCGCCTAGAGCCCGTGCTCTGCAGCAAGAGAAGCCACCGCAATGAGAAGCCCACACACCGCAACGAGGAGTTGCCCCCGCTCACCGCAACTAGAGAAAGCCCACGCGCAGCAACGAAGACCCAACGCAGCCAAAAATAAACAAATAAACAAACAAATAAATAATAAAAATGCAAAGCATTGTATGTAGAAAAACTTAAAAAAAAAAACACCAGCTAATAAGTGGTAGAGGTACAAATCAAAACTTTGTTGAACTCCAAAATACATGTGCGTAACTCCTGTCCTACCCCTTTGAGGCCCCCACTCAGCGCCTGCACGTCATAACACCGCGCCTCCGCCTGGGTAGCAGGACGCACATCTGGGGCCTGCTTGGGTTCTCTGTCCACGGGGCCTTGATGCTCCCAGCGTGTCTCTGGGTTGAAAGCCACACTGGACTCTCAGAGTCTCAGTTTCACTGCTTTGGGAGAGGACTGCCTCCTCGGAAGTAAACCTTCCCAGGGGCCACCAAAGTGAATTATGTGTGTACCATACAGCCTGATTTTAAATCAGACTATCCCAAACACATCCTCCACATCCGGCGAAAAGTACACTCACATGAACGATGCTCCCCGGTATGGAGAAACCCTAGCTCCGTTCGCCTGTCATTTTCAAGTGCTGCCTGTGTTTTCTGGCTCTGAGCATACTTAGAGACGCAAAACACAGTTCTGAATTAACAGGAGAAGTTTGATTCATCCCTCACCTGAGGGATAGAAGCAGTGTATTTCTATCACTAAAGAGTAGTTAACAAGTATCAGAGTATTGTCACCTGTATCTTTCCTAACTGGCACATCATCATTCAGAATCATTTCTAATTTATTATCTCTTAAATCAAATCAATTCTTTATATACCTATCATTCTTCAAGGCCATTCTATGCATGCGACATTTCTTAAGACTAGTCTGTGTATTTGACTTTTTTTGCCTCTAGTTTTAGTCTGCTTAACACTAACTGAAACTACTTCAGCTCTGTACATCCGTAAGGTTTGTTTTGATGGGACATGCTCATCCCACTAGTGTCAGAAGTAGATGGTAAAAAATGGGCTAACACAGCAGTAACTGAAGATGTTTTCAACATATCGGTATTCACCTAAACGTCCTTACAGCACACAAACACTTCCTGGGTCGATGTACAGGTACCCTCACCTCAGTGGGACTCTCCACTCCCCCAGGCATGTGACCAGATCATGACCTGGTGTTAAAAACAAACAACAACAAAATACCACTTTGGAGTTCATATTCTGAAGTTGAAGGTATTTGAACAAGTCACAATCTCTCTGGGCTAAAGTTTTATCATCTGGATAATGAGAGAGGTACCACAGAGGGTTGCCACGAGGCCACAGGAAAATTAAATCATTCTCTATTTTGAATAATGTGATTATGAAAAAGGATACATGTTTCAATGTTGGCCCCAACGATATAGCCAGTTACGTCAAAGTTGATCCGAATAAACTTGCCCTGAAAATAAATCACAAAGAGAAAACTGAAAATAAATTAAGGACACAGGAGATCTGACACTATAATAAAACAATAAGCCAAAGTACCCTGTCATGTATCCCTGAATTGCTTACAAAAGCGGATCTTACATATTGCCCCAAATAAAAAGCCTCAATAAATTTTAAAATGTAGGGTTAGGATAGGTTACTCTCCTTGACATAATAAAAATGAAACCCTAACCATTTAGAACTTTTTAAAAGCTCTTCTAAATGATCTGAAAGATTTTAATAGCTTTAAAGGAACACTATGCCCAGCCCTATAACGCTAGACTTGAAAAAAAGTAAATAATATAGATGACTTCCTAAGAAAACAGAAATCCATTCAGGAAAACAACAAGAGAAAACTTGAACCGACCATAATCATAGAAAATAATAAAATATAATTACTCCTTTAAAAATGATGGATTGGTCTTAAATAGTTTTGCAAATTCCTAGGGAATATTTGATTGCTTTACTACATAACTGTTTCAGGGAAACAAAAAACAGCGATTCTTTCATAATTCATTTTATAAAGTTGTCATAACACTGAATACCCAAACTGGTAAAGAGATCATAAAAAAGGGAAAGCAATATAAAAGCAAATATCTTACTTATAAATACTGATATAAAAGGCCAAATTAAATACTTTGCAAAATAAAGGAACATAATAATGATAAAAAATTCCAGGACTGCTAAGGACTGATACTGGTAAACATACTACTGTTATTCAGCAAATGAAAAGGCAAGGGATTGGAAGGCTTTCTTTATAGAAGTGGACAGGCAGATTCTAAAATTTAAGGGAAATGAAAAAGATCTAGCAAAGTCACAACAATTCTGAGAAAGAGGACCAGAGCTTGAGGACGTGCACTACTGGATTTCAAGAAGCTATAAAATTACGACACTGTGGTATTGATTAAAGGACAGAGATACAGAACAATGGAGCAGAGTCCAGAAATAGACCACGCACATTCGGTCAGTTCATCTTTGACAAAGGTGCCGAGGTAATTTAACAGGGAAAGGACCAGTCTTTTCAACAAGTGGTGCTTGAAAAATATGCAAAATGAAACAAAAAGAACCTAGACCCTTACCCCACACCATATACAAAAATTAACTCAAAATAGATCACGGGGCTTCCCTGGTGGCACAGTGGTTGAGAATCTGCCTGCCAGTGCAGGGGACACGGGTTCGAGCCCTGGTCCGGGAAGATCCCACATGCCAGGGAGCAGCTAAGCTCTTCATTTCTACACCGTCCACTTCCTTCCAATCACTTTCATATACAATTCTGCCTTCAGCATTTGTCCCTTTACAAACCATACTGCATAAATGCTGATCCACAAACATTACACAAGATGAAAGAACACTGTCACATGGCCGTTTAGTAAAACCAGCGGTCCAGATTCTTATTACAAAATTCTGAGTTAGGAAATCCTTCCTGTTGAATGACTAACTGGATGCCAATGACACATTTCCTTTTTGTCTTTAGAAATAGATTGTTCTTGAGTTTGAGAAAATTCAAGGCTATACCATTTGAAGACTCAACCTGAGACTTACAGAACCAATTTCACTGTCATCAGAGTCTACAACGCTGCCTGTCTCTTTGCATTCATCTTCGGATTCATCTAATATTTGTGAAATGTGTTCCTCTGTCACTTTACTGCTCTTTGTCATTAAGGTGAAAACTTCTGATTTTTTCAATTATGTTCACTGAAATCTAAAATCAGACTACAAAAATACTATCTGTAGCATTCTTTCATACCTTCTTGAAAGATAATGCAATTCTTTGGGCAATACAATAAGCAAACAAAAGGATGACGCAACAGTCACTGTTACAGCCTCCTTCTAGGCAATTCCATTAGTCTTATTACTTTAGTCTTTTTTTAAAATAAATAAATAAATTTATTTATTTATTGGCTGCATTGGGTCTTCATTGCTGCGCACGGGCTTTCTCTAGTTGCGGCGAGCGGGGTTTACTCTTTGTTGCGGTGCCTGGGCTTCTCATGGCGGTAGCTTCTCTTGCTGCGGAGCACGGGCTCTAGGCGCGCCCGTGGGCTCAGTAGTTGTGGCACGTGGGCTCAGTAGTTGTGGCACACAGGCTTAGCTGCTCCGCTGCATGTGGGATCTTCCTGGACCAGGGCTCGAACCCGTGTCCCCTGTGTTGGCAGGTGGATTCTTAACCACTGTGCCACCAGGGAAGCCCCTATTTTTAGTCTTTTTAAACACTGTTGGGAATAACTGATGAATAATGATGAATCAATTCCAAGGATGATGAAATAGCAAAATGTTACAAAATACAGAAAAAAATAGGATCACTAAAACCCTTAATTTTTCTTAGATTTATAAAATGGCCCAAAGGACTCATATGGTAATTATGAGAGAAAATGAGTTTTATGGTATTTTTAAAATAAGTCATATTTGTTCTTGTTTTGTGGAAGACCCTTAAGAAACAATAAAGTTCAAAACTATCAGTCCTTACAAATCATTAGAACTGCTCAAAAAAAACCCTCAAAAACTAAAATCAGGTCCTGATGTTATAATGAGGATTAAAATTCTTTACAAATTTTAAACAGCTGTATCATCTATACACTATTTCATTAATAAAAAATTACTATTTTAAGAGAGAGTAGTCAAGACAATGTTATTACTTCAAAGCTGCAAAGATTACACTGCCAACACAACTGCTCGGATACTTTTTCAAACTCCTCACTTTAACCCTGCAGAAAGGTTAATCAAAATCATATCATATCACCTAATTCTTACTGAATATTTCACTTAAAAATTCATTATATAGTAATACAAAGGTTCAGCTTTCAATAACTTGTCTAATTTATTATGTATTTATCTACATGCTGTTTAAGCTTTCAACTTCTTATACTATTTCCTATTCCCTTTTCTTTACCACTCTACATTAGAAGTTCAAAATTCATTAAACAAAAGAAATTCTTTATTTGGGCAAAAGGACAAAGTTATCACTGGTAATGTTGAACTCTAATAACTTTAAAATTTTAAACTGAACACTATCCATTTTATATTTGGTGAACTTATTTTTCCTTTACTTCATGAGAAAATATAAACTAAAAAAGGAAGTTAGATTCAAAGGAGAAAAAAAAACAAACTAAAATTTTTTAGTTCTTCTGAACTAAAAACATGGGCTTCTGAACAGGTAACCTAAAAAGAAATGTGCCCAAATAATTTAGACATGTGATCACTTACCTGGATAAACAAAGTCACCAACATACAACATCTAATTTGCTCATCCGTTCCCTAGCCAAATCGGTTCCCTTTCCTTTTTATAATTGGCATCCGCAGTTGCTCTAACCATTACAGCTAGTGCCAGAGAAATATCTTTTGGCTAAAGGAAAAGCGCCAGGCAAAAAACTAATGAAAAAAGAGGATGGAATGAGAAAGCCTACATGTGGGAGAAGGCAGAGTGGACTGGGGGTGTCCCTCTGGCCCTGTCCTGACCCCAAAAGAAACCAGTAACTCTGAAAACAACCTACTCAGTAACTAATAAATCTTGGTTCTATTTTTAAAACATTTTAACAAAACAAAAAAACCTTATAAAGTTGAAAATTATCAACTCTCTATGATATGATACTCATGTTCAGCTATTTTACGAGATCTACCCAAGTATCGATACTTTGACAAGAGAAAAAAGCAAAATTTCTGAACCAAAAGGAAATACTTTACTGAATATCCCCCAAATGGTCTAGGATTTAAATATTCCCCTTAATGTTGAACATCCTGGCAAATTAGGTAAGAGGCAGGCCAGGGGATGTGAAATCACTTCAGTGTTAGTCTTGGGGTGGGGTCAGGGGAGAAAATAAAATATATAGGTTGAAAAGCTTTTCTGTCACATACATAATAAATACTCTTTCAGAATTAACGTTTTTATTAACATACAAATCTAAAGTGGAAAAGAAGCAGAGTTGTACTTTTAAATGGGTTGGGTCCTCTCATCTTTTAGACATGATGTGAAGAAACTTGTGGTGAAGATGCCCACACTGTATTTGATTCCCATATAGGTCAGATTATGGTACTCAGAATATTCAACCAGGATTTCGCCAATAAAAACAAAAACAAAGGAAAAGCAAAAAAAAAGGACAAGTACATTATGTGTTAATGATAGAGGATGCATTTTGATGCCAGGCACATTGCTTCCCAATCCAAGGACAACTAAGACAGCATGTTACTGCAAGAGTCTGAACAGCAAAGATGGCCAGAATCCTCTCTCTTATGTAAAACAGAAACTAAAGAATTTCACTCAAAAGATGCAATAGGACAACCTGGATATTTTGACAGTCAAGAAAATAAGAAGAAAATTATCTTACTTAAAGAATTTTATGCCTTCTGAATAGACATTGGCTTTCTGGAACTTTTTCGGTGGGTGGTTAAGACGTATCCATAGTTATTAAATCTAGAGTGTTAGCAACTTACTGCAGGGACAATGCAGGTTTGTTTCATGCTCTGAAAATACTTTCCCCCTTCCTAATTTGGTATTTAAAGTTGTCATAAGATCTGTAATTTACCTGAAAACATGTTAGTATAGATAGCGTGCTATGGATGTGTATTAGTTTGCTCCAGGAAATATCTCCACTCTGGAAGCAGCTATTTGCCCTAAATGGGAAAACCCATTCGGGAAGTAATTAGTTAGGATTTAATCCCAAGGCCAGATGGCTACTGTAAATGCTTCAACTATCTTAATCTCCAGATTACACCAGAAGCTTTGTTAATTAGTAAAATGAGTTTTCTTGTGAACTAAGTGGCCCTGTTACTTAGTGTAACGGATGTTAAGAAATTCCTGGGGAAAAATGAGTGACATTAATAGCCATGGACTGATTGGAAATACACAGATGTCCGCCAGCCAGTCTGGTGTGGGCCGGGTGTCAAGGCTGCAGCGAGCCCCAGGGGCTGCAGGGTTGGGAGGGCAGCCGTGGATCTGGAGGATGGGAGTTGCGTGGTGCAGACCACGTTCTGTGTCTGATACTGTCACATTTGCCTCGGTAAATCTTTACAGAAAGGCTCAGTGAGACAACACAAGACAGAGCAGCAACTGTGTTCAATTTACCCACAAAATTGATTCTGGTGCCTGCTCGGATAATACACGTGAGGGCGCAGAATTCTGACTCACTTTCATTGTAACCTGGTAGCCAAGGGGTAAGGAGGCACCTGGAGGCTTTATCTAGCTTCAAAAATTAGAGGCTAATTAGCTACCACAAGGTACGTAAAACGGAATTGCCAAATTGGCTTAAATCTTTGCAAAGGAAAAAAAAAATAGAAGAAATAAAGGAAAAGATTTGTGCAGATATGGTAAGTGATCCCTACTAAAACTTTCTAAGATGAGATGTATCTGCTGATACGATCATTTTGAAACTGAACCCCATTTCTAAAGTTTCATTACAAGACGTTCATTTTACATAAATCTCCTCCATCTGGAACGCATTTCACTTGTCCATAAACAGAGAGCTGGACTCATTGTGAACGGTTATTTTCATAAGGGCAATGCTCTCCTAAAGAATCCCCTTCAGTACAAACCATGAGCTAGTCACCTTTGAAAGAAAAGATATTCTTCAGGAAAGTACTTGTCTATATCAGATCAAAGAAATGGAAACAAGTGGATTCTAAAATTTACAGAGTTTATAGTTTCTAATATTTTCACTGCAGGCATGTGGCTTGTAAGTAATGACCACATGGAATTCCACCGTACACACAACTCATCTTTGAACGTCACGTCACTCTTTCGGTCTGACGTCCAACCCCAATCCCAGCCCCAACCCCAGGCTGGCCTGGCTGTGGGGCCAGCAGCTCCCAGGCACCTTCTGCCCACACTTCTAAAACTGGGGCATACACACTATGGAAAACAGGGTGGAGGTTCCTTAAAAAGGTAAAAATAGTTACTGTATGATCCAGCACTCCCACTCCTGGGTATATATATGGAAAAGACGAAAACTCTAGTTTGAAAAGATACGTGCACCCCAATGTTCACAGCAGCCCTATTTACAGTAGCTAAGACAAGGAAGCAACCTAAGTGTCCAGCAACATATGAATGAATAAAAAGATGTGGTACATATGGATACAACAGGATACTACTCATCCATAAAAAAGAACGAAACATTGCCATTTGCAGCAACATGGATGGACCCAGAGATTATCATACTGAGCGAAGTAAGTCAGAGAGAGAAAGACACATTACACGATGTTGCTTATATGTGGAACTAAAAAATAATACAAATGAATTTATTTACAAAACAGAAACAGATTCACAGACATAGAAAACAAACTTACAGTTACCAAAAGGGAAGGGTGGGGAGGGATAAATTAGGAGTATGGGACTAACAGATACACACTACTACATATAAAACAGATAAGCAACAAGGATTTACTGTATAGCACAGGGAATAATATTCAATATCTTGTAATAATCTACAATGGAAAAGAATATGAAAAAAATGTGTAACTGAATCACTTTGCTGTACACCTGAAACTAACATGATATTGTAAATCAACTATGCTTCAATTTAAAAAAAAAACCAAAAAACTGGGGCATGCATATTCTCAGAGCCTGGCACATGCAACACTCCCTGAGCTCAACTGTACATGATGGCATGTCATCAAAAACACATTAAAGGTTAAAACTCAACTGAAGGTGAGCTCTGTGAGGCTGCAGACCTTTGCTTTGTGCACTGATATATTCCCAGGGCATAGAAGAGTGTCAAGTGCTTAGTAGGTAACCACACTGTAACAATGGATTCCATAAATACATATACCTACTATGTACTTACACGTGGGAGGCAGAGGCAACTAAGGATCCAGAGAGCAAGGTGGATGGGGTCCCTACCGCCAGAGATCTTACATGCTAGCAGGAGAGAGATCACAGATGAGCAGAGTGCCAACTACAGACTGCTACAAGGGAAATCAGCAGGACACTGGGATAGAGGATATAGAGGAAACCTCCTCAGACCAGGTTTGAGACGAACAAGGAGTTTAAGGAAGGGAGAAGGAAAAACGTGGACAGATGTGAAATACGTCCTGGAGGTGGAACCACAAAATTCACTCCTGGCTTGGACATGGGCCGTGAGAAAAAGGCTCAATCAGGGATGATTCCTAGGTATTTTGTTTTTCTAGGTTTTGTTGTTTTTATTTTAAGTTTAAGCAACTGGGTGACTTGATGGTACCATTTACTGATGTCAGACTTAAAAAAAGAAATTTTGAACGAAGAAAACAAGTTCCATTTGTTAATTCAGGAAATCCATTAGACATCCAGTGGAGATAACAAGTAAGCAGCACAGTGCCTGGCAAAGAATAGGTGCGTAACAGTTAACTGAAATGCACAACAAAAAATCTAAATTAATAAAATTTAATTTAAAAATGAGTCTACACTGGCTACTCTCTAACCCCCTGAGAAACAGTGTTGGCAACACCCACAGGAAACTGCTAAAGGGTGTTTTAACTGAACATGAGTCAGTCAACGGAATTAATTACTTCACTATTCTTTATGGACCTGCTAAAATCAAGTTCTTTTTGTATTGTGCAGTTAATGCCTTATGATAATAGTAGCTAGCTACTAAACTCTTTAAAAAAATACTGTACGCATCAATATAAAGTTGACTTTCTAAGAATTAAAGCCCAAAGTCAATATTAAAGATACGTTTGTTTCTTGGTTGAATGAATAGCTAAGAATACTGCCTTAATCAAAAATCTTTTCTAAACAGATTAGCTTTTATACTACAAAGCTACAGTAATCAAGACAGTATGGTACTGGCATAAAAACAGAAATATAGATCAATGGTACAGGACAGAAAGCCCAGAGATAAACCCATGCACCTATGGTCACCTAATCTATGACAAAGGAGGCAAGAATATACAATGGAGAAAAGACAGTCTCTTCAATAAGCGAGGCAGTGGAAAACCGAACAGCTACATGTAAAAGAATGAAATTAGAACACTCCCTTACACCATACACAAAAATAAACTCAAAATGGATTAAAGACCTAAATGTAACACCTGATACTGTAAAACTCTTAGAGGAAAACATAGGAAAAATACTCTTTGACATAAATCACAGCAAGATCTTTTTTGACCCACCTCCTAGAGTAATGGAAATAAAAACAAAAATAAACAAGTGGGACCTAATTAAACTTAAAAGCTTTTGCACAGCAAAGGAAAACATAAACAAGACAAAAAAACAACATTCAGAATGGGAGAAAATTTCGCAAATGAAGCAACTGACAAAGGATTGATCCCCAAAATATACAAAACAGCTCACGCAGCTCAATATCAAAAAAAACCCAAACCACCCCATCCAAAAATGGGCAGAAGACCTAAATAGACATTTCTCCAAAGAAGACATACAAATGGCCAAGAGGCACATGAAAAGATGCTCAACATCACTAATTACTAGAGAAATGCAAATCAAAACTAGAGTGAGGTATCACCTCATACCTGTCAAAATGGCCATCATCAAAAAATCTACAAACAGTAAATGCTGGAGAGGGTGTGGAGAAAAGGGAACCCTCTTGCACTGTTGGTGAAAATGTAAATTGATACAGACACTATGGAGAACAGTGTGGATGTTCATAAAAAAACTAAAAATAGGGCTTCCCTGGTGGCACAGTGGTTGAGAGTCCGCCTGCCGATGCAGGGGACACAGGTTCGTGCCCCGGTCCGGGAAGATCCCACATGCCGCGGAGCGGCTGGGCCCGTGAGCCATGGCCGCTGAGCCTGCGCATCTGGAGCCTGTGCTCCACAACGGGAGAGGCCACAACAGTGAGAGGCCTGCATATCGCAAAAAAAAAAAAAACAACTAAAAATAGAACTACCATATGAATGAAATTAGAACACTCCCTAACACCATACACAAAAATAAACTCAAAATGGATTAAAGACCTAAATGTAAGGCCAGACACTATAAAACTCTTAGGGGAAAACATAGGCAGAACATTATGACATAAATCACAGCAAGATCCTATTTGACCCACCTCCTAGAAAAATGGAAATAAAAACAAAAATAAACAAATGGGACCTAATGAAACTTAAAAGCTTTTGCACAGCAAAGGAAAACATAAACAAGACGAAAAGACAACCCTCAGAATGGGAGAAAATATTTGCAAATGAAGCAACTGACAAAGGATTAATCTCCAAAATTTACAAGCAGCTCATGCAGCTCAGTATCAAAAAAACAAACAACCCAATCCAAAAATGGGCAGAAGACCTAAATAGACATTTCTCCAAAGAAGATATACAGATTGCCAACAAACACATGAAAGGATGCTCAACATCACTAACCATTAGAGAAATGCAAATCAAAACTACAGTGAGGTATCACCTCACACCTGTCAAAATGGCCATCATCAAAAAATCCACAAACAATAAATGCTGGAGAGGGTGTGGAGAAAAGGGAACCCTCTTGCACTGTTGGCGGGAATGTAAATTGATACAGCCACTATGGAGAACAGTATGGAGGTTCCTTAAAAGACTAAAAATAGAACTACTATATGACCCAGCAATCCCACTACTGGGCATATACCCTGAGAAAACCATAATTCAAAAAGACACATCCACTCCAATGATCATTGCAGCAGTATTTACAATAGCCAGGACATGGAAACAACTTAAGTGTCCATCAACAGAGGAGTGGATAAAGAAGATGTGGTACATATATACAATGGAATATTACTCAGCCATAAAAAGGAACGAAATTGGGTCATTTGTAGAGATGTGGTTGGTCCTAGAGTCTGTCACACAGCATGACGTAAGTCAGAAAGAGAAAAACAAATATCGTATATTAACGCATATATGTGGAGTCTAGAAAAATGGTACAGATGAACCTATTTGCAGGGCAGGAATAGAGACACAGACGCAGAGAACAGACATGTGGACACAGGGGCATAAGGGGAGGGGGGGACGAATTGGGAGATTAGGATTGACATATATACACTACCACGTGTAAAACAGATAGCTAGTGGGAACCTGCTGTACAGCACAGGGAGATCAGCCCAGTGCTCTGTGATGGCCTAGATGGGTGGGATGGGGGTGGAGGTGGGAGGGAGGTCCAAGAGGGATGGGATATATGTATGCCTATGGCTGATTCACTTCATCGTGCAGCGGGAACTAACACAGCGTTGTGAAGCAATTATACTCCAAAAAAAAAAAAAAGATTAGCTTTTACTATATTAGATTGAGCATACTTAATGATGATTATTCAGTAGTACAAGCACTTTGGAAGGTGGAACCTCAGCTGAATCAGGGTTTGTTGAGAATTCACACTGAATGGGTGATTCTTGCTAGAATCAATCTTGCTAGGAAACAATCTAAGAAATTCTTCCCACCAGTAGAATGTAAAAGAAGTTCCCACTAGAATTATTTTATCAGCCTTTGGAACAGGATGCGTCAATAACAAGCATTAAGGAGACTTAAGTATAGTAATTGCTCTGCAAATGAATTTCAAAAAGTGATCAGCTTAATTTAGACTACAAGTTAAAGGAACAAACTAGAGCAGAGTTTCTCAACCTCCATATAACTGACATTTGGGGATAATTCTGTTGTGGGGCCTGTCCTGTACATTGTAGGATGTTTAGCAACATCCCTGGCCTCCACCCACGAGACGTCAAACGTGGGATCCCCAGGGGACCCCAAATTGAGAACCAGCGATCTAGAGTAATGCAAATTATGGACTGTAACCTACATATGTCAATATGGAAATCTAATGATCTCTGGTAGCCAACTTCCAAGATGGCCTCAATAACCCCTACCTTCTGGTACTCGGGTCACCTGCTCTGGGGGATGCCGGCTGCCATGTCGTGAGCAAGCGTCATGTGGCAGAGAGGCCACTGAGGTGTGGAACTGAGGCTTCTTGCCAAAAGCTACCCAAGTAAGCTGGGAAGCTCCTCCAGCCTCAGCAGGCGTTCAGATGCCTCGGCGCTAGCCAATCACACAGTAATGACGACCTCACGGGAGACCACGGGCCAGAACCAGCACTCAGAAACGCTGAGACGATAAACGTTTTACGTCACTAGGTCTTCGGGGAATTTGTTACATAGCAACACGTCTGTCTGTCCCAAACACAAAAACCTCAGTAGTAACAGAATCACTACATTCTTTACCAAAGGACACACAGGACTGCTTAGTAGCAATTCATCTTTTCTAGGCAAAAATGAGACAAATGGGTACAAAAGTGTTTTTCTTGAATTTGAGTGTGGTTTGGGGGGGGTGGGCTAGAAATCAGAATAGATTGGTAACTTGATTTATGTGGTAAAAGAAAACATTTTCCACTAAGAAGTCCTTGAAAATCTTCACGGAGATTCACATACCAAAGCTGGTAGCTCACTGTGTCTCCCGTCCCAGGACACAGCCACTAAACACAGGGCTTTCAGGAGGAAGAATTCCAGATGTAATTGTGGCTCCAGCTCAGGGCTGACGGTCCACAGAATGATAGAAACTCACAAAGCAGCTCCGTTTCCCCAGAGCCAAAAGTCACGGCCATGCTTCCTACTGACATGGGCACATTTGTTATCCCACTTTGTACAGAAAAAGCTAGAATAATTACTAAATGAACTTGGATTAAGCAAATCTTCAGATTTTATCTTACTGGGAATAAACAATATTCCAAGCAAACAGTCCCATACTTCTTACATAACTTGGCTAAAGTCTCTTGCACTTAAACTACCTCTGAGGGTGTTACGGGCTGAATCGTCCCCCACCCCCAAATCCATATGTTGAAGTTCTAACCTCTAGTAGCTCAGAGCATGACTGTGTTTAAAGAAAGGGTCTTCACAGATGTAATTAAGCTAAAATGAGGTCACTAGGGTGGGCCGGATGCAATATGACTGGGGTCTTATGAGAGAAGAACGGACACAGACACATGCAGAGGGAAGAGCACGTGAATTCACAGGAGACGGCCGTCCACAAGCCAAGGAGAGAGGCCTCGGAAGAAACCAACCCTGCCAACACCTTGATCCCAGACTTCCTCCAACTGTGAGAAAATACATGTCTATTGTTTAAGCCACCCAGTCTGTGGTGCTCTGTTTTGGCGGCCCGGGCAAAGGCATACAGAGGGTTATCTAGCTACCTTTGTATTTCCTGGGTCCTCTGTGATCTGGTGGCATCTCCTAATCACAGAAACCACATCGTCAGGAGATTAACGTGCGGACCCAGAGTAAAGACTGTCACAGTGAACCCGATTTCCAGAAACTGCCCATCAAGGGACTGTTAGAATTGAAGTCTCTGATTCTGGCCTTCTTAACTTTAACCAAGACGTCTAATATCAGAGGAGGGAGGAAAAACATAGAATTAACTCGAATGACTTAAGTAGAAATAACAGAAGTTGAATGATTTGCTATTAAAGTGTCGACTCTAAGCAGCTGGAAAGGGGAGGGCCGTGTCCCGTAAGTCACACTGAGCCGGCTGTCACTCAGGATAACGTCCCCAGACTAGGCGTGCAAGCCGGTCGGGCTGAGGAAGTAAAGCTTTCAGCGAATTAAGGGAGTCGAACGGCTGAGAGGAAATTTTTGAGGAGACAAAATGTGAGGGACAAATTATTCTGAGGTCCACATCCCATAGAAATGGTAATGTACGAAAAGAACAATTTACCACATCCAATTCCAACTTCGCTTGTTGCGTGTTCACTGTGCCTGGTTCTGTGTTAAGTATTCAGCACGCATCTCATTTAATCTCCACGCCAACCTCATAATTACATATCATCCCCAATCAAACACGAAGAAATAAGTTCAGAGAGGTTATATAATTATACATCCACAGAATAATACATAACTATCTATAATAAACATATGATTAAAATTACTTTCCCATTTGTTTTGCTTTTTAAAATGTGACTACTAGGAAAATGTTAATTACACGTAACTTGCATTGTATTTCTGTTGGACAGCCCTGTTCCATACTACATCTGTTAGGAAGGAAAGTACTTGATTTGCTTAATCATGGTAGACATTCAACTAGAAGTCTGAGGAATGAAAAGTTTCTGGTGCTTTTAAACTTACAAAACGAGATGAGTTATCATTTTTCACAGTCTTTGCGTTTCCAAATGATTCCAGGATTGGATTTGCTTGCAAAAGCTGCCGTTCAAGTTCCCCCTAAAAGACATTACACACACACACACACACACACACACAAATAAAAGCAAATATATGTTAATCTAACATGTCTACTCCAGTCCTCAGGGAAAAAAAAAACAAAGCAAAACCAAACACTGCCTCTTTTGCTCAGTATTTTCATTTTATTTGCCATCCAGCAAACTTTGTTGTTGGCTTCTTACCTTGGTCTTATGGGCTCTGCTAAAGGAAAAAAATAGCACCTATCATGTGCTCACAAGGAGAAGAAAATGTCACATTGCACAGTGATGGTAAATTTAAGGACGGGGCACATAAATTAAGTGGAGAATTTTTAAAATAAAGCCAGCTGGTTTTCATGAAATGAAATTTAGCATGATACTTCAATTAAGGACATATTAATACTTATACTCCTGCTTATTTCTAGTTTGCCTCGTTCCAAAGATTTAAGGCAGCAAATTCTAATAATTTCCACTGTACTGGTAATAAGACTTGCCATTTTTCCAAGGGTTTCACATAACATCTTAATGATGTAGACAGGGCAATGTCCTCATCTCCGGTTTCAGAGACGACAAAGATGGCGATGCTACTGAATTCTTGCACGTATTTAAAAAGCTAAGTGTACTGAACTTGGTATAATGGTCATTACTTATATGCAAATTAAGCCATAAAACAGATTTTACAAACAAAATACGTTAAGTGTATATATGCTTTAATCATGAAACACAACAGAAGGCTGTATGGGGAAGCATGAGGCATTTCTGTATCCCTGGAGTGTAATTTCAGAATTACACTGTAGGACTTAAATAAATCTGCTCTTTCCAAACACAAATCTTACCCCTGTATTTTAAAATACCCACAGTATACTAGACCTCAAGAAAAGATAAAAACTGCTAGCTACTGTGATGCTCTAAGCAAAAACAGAGTACAAGGAAGCTCACATAAGATTTTAAAATTAATGGCCACCTGCCCTGTGACGTATTACACTACCATCGACTCCAAAATCGGGAACAGACCTATGCCCCACGTGCAGTCTCGGCATCTGAGCCAGGTGTGGTTCACTCCACTGAAAGGGCAGGAAGTGTTCCTGAAGCACGTGACACAGCAAGGCGCTGCAGTGTTACACGTCTACTCCGGAGCATTTATGTGGACTGTCCCATTGTCTGCATTATTTTCCCAGGTTTTATCTATAGTCTACTATTGTGTTCAACTGAAACCAGCAAGGAACCAGTCCTGCCATGTGAATGTCACGACGTGGCATCAACTCACATTCCTGGCTTTAGATAATATGCTCCCTGTATGGGGGATCGGCCCGTTCATGGACTTCAAGACACCAGACTACTTCTGATGTAAATTCTTCTAAACACTACATGCTATCAAGTTTCTTAAACATGGTGTCCTGAACCAAGTTAATGGCTGACAGTCATCACTGCGAATAGCAGCCATTATGCTGTGACGCAGAAGCACAGCCTCCCCTGGAGGTTAGCGGCCACGGCCATCACTGCGCCTGTGCTAGCATCTCACAAAGCTCTCGGTGCACTGGCACCGCAGTAATGATTTGGGCTCTAGAATCCCTTAACCTCACTCAATCTGTGTGATCAGGGCGTAGAACCTGTCAGAAAAACCCGGACTTGATAAGTGGGGCACTGCCTTTACCTGACTCTCCTACGGTTAGATCAAGGAGTCAGAATACAGATGCCTTAAAATTACACACTATCCTACCACATCATAATAAAAATACTTTCAATAGTAATCTACCTTTAAAATATTTTCCTAACTTGGAGGTAGAACAAATATTACATACCTCATTTTAATATTCCCTAGACATGGCTTCAAGAACTCTGGGTCAAGTTCATAGATTCTTTTCTCCTTTGCGTGTGTATGCGCGCACGTGTGTACATGCACGTGTGTGCATGTGATCCACTGATACTGGTTCCATTCTTTCTCCTCTTGGCTTAAAGGCACCGGCTGTATACCCTACGTGAGGTTAGTCAGTATGATGCTCTGTGAATATGATGCTCTGTGAATGTTTGCTGAATGGATGGGTAATCAGCGGTCCGAAGACATTCTAGTAGTATTTGGGGAGGGGATGGTGGTGAGCCAGAGGTGGAAGTAAGATTTGGGTTAAGGGTCCTCGTAATCACTGTCATAACCACAGGCCTGGGTCCCTGCTTTGGAGGCCACAACATTAACAGGAATGTGGTGGTACTTCTCTTCCGATGGATTTTTGACATCACTGAGACCATGTAAAGATCTCAAAAACTCATAAATGAATCACAAAGAGCTTGACACACAGCTAATATCATAAAACACGCAAAAATGATCTTTAAGAAATTACCACGAAAATTTGACCATTTCTGCCTCGAATAATTTCACATTTAGATAAACAGGGCTAACAGCTCTCAACCAAATTATGAAGCCATTTACAAACCATCAGGGGACAGTGACTAAGTGCTAACCTCTCTGCTGGGACTCGGATGGGCAATGTCCCTTTTCTATTCTATATAGTAATGAGAAATGTCACTTGCGAATGTGGGGAAAAGAAATCAGCATTAGCTATTTAAATTATTTTTAAAGTTCTAAGTATTTAGAATGATACGATGCTTTAAAGGTTTACCAATCGTGATGAAAACTATACCCTTGTGTTTATTACACATGTATTATATACACTTGCTATATGATAGATATAGGATGAGTTTTAAATTGGTTAAAAAAAATTATATATATACATACACCTCTTTCAAAACTCCAGTTCAGCCAGCAAGGGGACTCGGGCTGGACTCTTGCTGCACCTTGTAGGCCTGATGGGCAAAGCTGCAGGCGTCCCACTGACCGCAGAGTACGGTTGGAAGCTGGCGGCAGCAGTCAATCGCCATGTTTAGAACCAGACTCTCATCTCGAGTGGCAGGCTCTAATTTCTGTGCTTGTTACCTGCTATCTATCACCTTTTTGTCTTAGTTCAAGGCAGTTTAGACCAGTAGATAAGAGTCATCCGGAAGCTGCCATCTAGAGGTGGATGACTCAGGAGTCAGTGGGCAGGTGGGCTGGCTTGAAGGGGTCATTCCCAGGGGATGGTCCAGTCTAAGAAATTAGTCGTCCTCAAACCTACTCTGAAATTGTACCACGTCCAGCCTTTGGAGTGGCCCTGAACACTGTGCCAGACATCGAGGGTCTGTAACAGTGACCTACGATGAGGGAATATGGGCACTGGAGCTGTACTTGCTGTTGGCTGGGGCATTAAGCCAAACGAGGACTCATTTTGTTATGGTAAGTAAAAGTTGAGAGGTAAATGGTTTACTTCTTAAATACTGTGACCTTAATTTTGAAAATTTATTTCTTACATTTGTTCCTATTTCTATAATGAAGTTATAAGGTAAACATAAAAAAATCGGTCACTTCACACTGCTAGGATGGCCTTAATAAAAAGACAATGACAAGTGTTGCCCAGGATATGGAGAAACTGGCCCCCTCAAACACTGCGGGGAATGTAAAGTGGTGCAGCCTCTGTGGAAAAGTTGGGCAGCTCCTCAAAATGTTAAACAGAAAATTACCACAATCCAGCAATTCCACTCCTAGGTATCCACCCAAGAGAACTGAAAATGTATGGCTACATGAAAACTTATATATTGCAGCATCATTCATATTGGTGCCAAAGTGGAAACAATCCAAATGGCCATCAACTGGTGAAGGGATAAACAGAACGTGACAAATTTAATAGAACAGGTTATTATTTGGCCACAGAAAGGAATGCAGCACCTACACAAGCTCCAGCATGGATGAACCTTGAAAACATTATGCACAGTGAGAACCACATATTATATGATTCCGTTCATATAAAATACCCCGAATAGGCAGATTCAGAGAGACAGGAAGTAGATGAGGGATTTCCAGGGGCTGGGGGAACATGGAAGGTGATTCCTAATAGGTATACGGTTTCTTTTTGGGGTGATGAAAATGTTCTAAAATTGATTGTAGTGATAATTGCATAACTCTGGGAATACACTGAAAAAAAAAAAAAAACACTGACCTGTACACTTTAAAGGAGTGAATTTTATGGGACACGAATTTAAATCTTAATAGAGTTATTTAAAAAAAGAATGAGCAAAGAGACAAAGGCTCACAAAATCAGGAGCCTACAAATGCCTTCCACTTTGTTTTTACAATTTATACTGCTGTTTAGTGATAAAATGCTAGCAACTGACACAAACTGTTCCTGGGAATCTGAGTTTTGCCAATAAAGTTCAACATAAATTTGGAAACCAGTGATATTAAACCAAGAGAAACACTGCCTTTGCAAAGTATAACCATTACTTTACGGTAGTCATCCTCAAAATGGGGCGAGGAAGGCATGCCTGCGGGCGCCCGGGAAGGGCAGGGGGTGTGGGGAGAGAAGTAAGTTCTCGACTCAACCCTCCCCAGGGCGTGAGCAGTCCCTATGCTCAGGAGTATCTCATATTCCTCAGGTGCGCTGGGGAAGAAAAAGTAATTGAGAACCAGCAGTCTTCTCATGTTTCTAAAAAGATGGCACAGCTACTTCTTGACTAGCTTTAACATAACCTTGGGGAAGGCAGCATGGAAGGTTCTGCGCAGAGTGCGAACATGCAACAAGACATGCAAATCGGTAATGACAGTGCAGCACGGCCCACAGAAGCTGTCGCCTCGCCTTCTTGGAGGATACCTGCTTACGGGGGTTCATTTGACTCAAAGTAAAATCTAGGGGTAGGCATGCTACTCACACACCACAGGGATCCGCTCTGTAGTTTTAAGATGACATCGAAACAAAATGTTAACAATGATGATTTATGTAATCCACAGAGGATTTGGAAAAACGAAATCTGTACGTTAACTATTTAACACTATTTTGCTAGTGATCTAAGTACATATTAAAGGGTCATTTAGCATGTACTCTAAAACACAAAGAAAAGCTGGTTGCTGGTCTAGAGATTCCTTCTTTAACTGGCAAAGAAGCCTTTAAATATCATACAGGATAATGATTATTTCATTCATCCTCCCAATGCATTATCACTGGTCTGGTCTACAGCTAAAAGCAAAAGGACATCCTGGGCCTTCATAGGTATAGTACAGCTTTAGTGTCTGAGAATTTCTTAAGAATTCTAAAAAAGATATCTGAAAATCTCAGTATCTGGGACTATTCCTTTAGATGTTTCTGATCGTTTATGTTAAGAGATTGTTTTCATAACACTATCGTTTCTTGCTTTATGCTAGCTTTGCACCACTATGCTTGTGGAAGACACACCAGAACCGTTCCAGTGCGAGGGAATGGGCTGTCCAAGTACAGACGCCCCATTCTATCCAAGGCATCTGGCTCAGCTCCGCCCTCCCTCTCTTGCCAAGTAGCAGGAAATGCTCCGGTCCATGGTTTGTTCACTGCTATGCTCTGCGGAGCTAAAAGGCGGGCATCTGATAATTAGGGAGAATAACATTCCTCTGCTACTTGCCCTGGATAAAGAAAATCCTAAATTTATGTATTAAATACAACGAGGCTTTGGGGTTAAAACACTTACCAGGCCCTACAAGGTTAACAGATCAGAAATTGTTTAAGTTGCAACTTTTCGAGCTGCAGCCCCCAACTCAAACTTTAACGTGTGGCACAAAGTTAGGTTTCCACCTGCTTAGGGAGTATTAAAGTAATTCCACCTGGTAGTTGACACATGAAACCCTAAGTTTACAGGCTTCCTAAACATATGATTCAATGTCATGATGAAAGGGTAAATAAATATTAAAATTCCTCTAGAAAACAAAGGTAAAGCAAAAGGGCATGCTGCTTCTCAGGAAAGAATAAGCCTCAAAGCAACACAATTTCAAAACTCAATATTTTGTTCATAGGAGACGTTGCTCAGAACTAATGGTATTTGTTTCTAGCAGAGATTCAATCCAAAGACAGAAATTAGTGCAAACACTCATGACTTAAGAAGCATAAAGAAAAGCACTTGCCTGGTGTTTCACTGGTTTAGGTGATTCCTGCTGCTCGTTACAAACAGATAAATGCAAACGTTAGCGAGTTTGGGTCTTTTCCTAGCGGTAAAGCCACATCCAAAGCACAAAGTCAATGTGCGGTTTAGAACCGTGAAAGCTGGTACGCCTGGCATCTCTCAGGGAGTGTTAACTACTACTTCTCATACCTACAGATTAAGGATAACTGACGTTTACATTCTCACCCCTTTTCTATCATCAATTATCCCCAAATTTCTATCCTCCCCTCAGGCTGCTGTGGGTGGTAGCTCTGTAGGTTCAGGAAGAAGCGCTGAAAATATCTGAGGATCAAATCTTTTGGTGGAAACGAAGAAGCCTTCCTAAGCACTGCTCATCCATGTTTAACAATCCCCACCACAGCTTTGTAAGAAATTAGGCTTCGAGTTACAACCGTAATTCCAGTTTGCCCTGGTGGAATTGCTAGTTACTAACAATTTCCTGATGCCCTAGCTCCCTCCTTGCTGCGTGGGGAGTGGCGGAGACAAGGGACCTGTCAATTACAGCAGCACACTGAGGACGCTTGCTTCCTGATTCTTGTTTCTGAAATTACAGAAGAATAAATCTAAGGGTTTGAAAAAACAACAGCAGAACAAACACTTACAGGAATATTATGGTCCTTTCGTCCTTTGTGTGAAGAAGCGACATGAGCAAGGTACTGAATGACTTTCTTAGTATTTTCTGTCTTCCCGGCACCCGATTCACCCCTGGAAGAAATATTAACACAGGCTGCTTTACGGAAAGCACAGCACACACATTCCCAAACTATAATCGACAAAATTAAACTGAGTTGGAACAAGAATTAGTAGAAAGTAAAAAGAGAATAAGTAGGGAAGAAGAAGGAAAAAAAAACTACCACCAATAGTTGGAAAATTATTATTTTTAAATGGCATAAATTAACCCAAATATTGTTTTGGTAGATGCCGGTAAGGGGACAGAGGAAAATGTTCACAACGATTTTTTTTTTTCCCTTGGAACTGGGGGCTCCTCCAGAGAAGGGAAGTTTATTAGAATGTTTGTGAAGCAATGCCTCAGCACCAGAAACATATCCAGCACTGGAAACAGAATTCCTAAAACAGTTAAGTTAAGGCAATTTAATCTGAAGGAGCTGAATGAACTCTGGGATGTCCGCGGATTACTGACAGCATCTTCAAGGCCACTAGACGCCCTCTTGGCTCATCCCTCAGACCAGGTTGACGGTGGTTCTCTCCCCTAGACCCACAGAGCACCTTGTACACACCTCATACACACATCTTCACAGTGATCACCAGCCTCACCCGAGGTAAGGAAAAGGCCCCATGCGTTTGCTGATTTGTATGTTTGTGTAGTTTCTTTTTTTTTTTTTTTTTTTTTTTTTTTGCGGTATGCGGGCCTCTCACTGTTGTGGCCTCTCCCGTTGCGGAGCACAGGCTCCGGACGCGCAGGCTCAGCGGCCATGGCTCACGGGCACAGCCGGAGCCGCATGTGGGATCCTCCCGGACTGGGACACGAACCCGTGTCCCCTGCATCGGCAGGCGGACTCTCAACCACTGCGCCACCAGGGAAGCCCTGTGTAGTTTCTTTTTAATCCACGTAACCTTGTGCAGTGTTGACACACAGCCAGGATGTAATTTGTAGAGAAAATGAAGGAATACTACGAATTTTGTTATGAACCGGGACAAATGCTATCCCTTCCTATGTTTTCTATTTTCAAACGAGGCTGGCACATTTCAAAGGTTGCTTTTTATTTCTACTCAGTACTAAGCTTGAAATTCAGGCAAGCTGCTAGCATACAGTGTGATCCTTGAATTATGGCCTCTCTGATCAAATACCTGAGGTTCCCCAAGGCCCTGGCAAAGCAAACCTACCTGGACAACGAATAAAATCTCAATTTGGAGTAAAATAAAAAACTGTAATATATAATTAAATTAATTTTCTAAAAATCAACAACAAAAACACCCCAGGAACTCAAAAATGTTATTATACACACGGCCAACTAGTGATCCTCTACGCCTCTTTTATTTAAGGCTTAAAAATCTATTTTTTCGAACTCTGACCCTTTCTTGAAATTGTACTTGGAATTGTACTATCTGAACTGTCCCCAACATGAGTCCTTTAGGTTTCCTGGTTGCATTACCTCCCTAACTCTCTGCACCCAAACACCACCGAGGTGTTGGGCAAAAGGGTCCTATTGATCACTTAGTTGTATGGCTTTGAGTAAGGAAATTAACTTCTCTGGAAATGGACATCATCATTGGTAAAATGTAGGAATAGGATTAGACCCTTTCCCGCTCCAAGATTTGATGATTCTAGATACAACCCACTTACTGGTGTCTAAGAATATTTTACATATTAAGCTTATTAACCACCATCTACTGTTGTATTAACAACTGTCCCCTTCTTTGTTTTGCCATCTAAGTCTACTCTTAGGTACTCCAATCCACCAAACCTTCTATTAAGGTTTCTGCCTGCTATTCAGGCTTAGAAAGGCCTTTCCTGCACTAACATTATATCCATCTATATTTTCATTTCTATATCATCTATATTATTAAAACCATCTATATTTTCTTCCAAGACTTTGATGGTTTCACCTTTTACAACTAAGTCTTTAAGTAATTTGAAAGAAAAAAAACGTATGGCCTGAGGTCAAGATTGAATCTCATTTTCCCCTCAAATGATTCAGTCCACATCCCAACATCAATGGTTGACCAAGACACTGATTACCCAGCGATCTGAAATGTTATCTTTACCCTACACTTATGACTTATTCCAAAGCCAGTACCACACTGCAGTAGTTTGGAAGTATGACTAACCAGAGCACCCATCACTGTCTTTAAAAAATAAATCAAGTAGTCTCTGAGGTTAATTTTTTTCAGATAAACTTCAAATAATTTTGTTCTGCTATATCCCTCTCCCATCTCCTCCCGCCCGCCACCCCCATAAAAATAGTCAGACAAAATTTTGAGTTAAATAATACACCTGCTATTTTTAAGAGAAATGATGGCTTCATCTCTGTCTCAGTTAAATTCTGTATTTCTCTAGGTTCAAAACAGGCAAGGACCATGTTTGTCTTATTCACCTTTTAAGTCACAGTGCCTAGCATAGCAGGTACTTGCTGAAATCTGTTAAATAAATGAATATACGTCCTACACAAATTTATTTCTAAGCTCTATTTGATAATTTTTTGTTCCTGTTATTAATTTCACCACCATTACATTTTCTACCTGGCTACCGTTGGTACATAGATAATGATCTTCGTTCATTCATTTATTCAACACATATTTGCAAATCATCTTCTATGTGTCAGGCATCCTTTTAAGTGCTAGATAGAGCTGTGGACAGGGTCCTTGTGCAGCTCAAGATCAGCAGAGACTTAAAGTAAACAAGAAAAACAAATGGGATAATTACATGTGAGGGAGGCGACGAAGGGAACAAGGAGGCGGCTGAAAGGGAAAAGGCAGAAAAGCAAAGGACAACTCCCTGGAGATACCATGGCGGGAAGGAGCCTCCTGAAAGGTGAGCAGGACCAGGCAAGAGAGGGCCTGGGGCAGAGCATCCAGGGGGATGGGAAGACAAATGCAAAGGCCTCAAAACAGAAAAAAGCTCGGTATAGGGCTTCCCTGGTGGCGCAGTGGTTGGGAGTCCGCCTGCCGGTGCAGGGGACGCAGGTTCGTGCCCCGGTCCAGGAAGATCCCACATGCCGCGGAGCGGCTGGGCCCGTGAGCCATGGCCGCTGAGCCTGCGCGTCGGGAGCCTGTTGCTCTGCAACGGGAGGGGCCACAGCGGTGAGAGGCCCGCTAACTGGTGGCCGGAGTGCAGGATTTAGATAAATAACTAGCAAGACAGACAGTGGCAGTACCTCCTGCCGAGGTGGGAAGGGGTGGATGTGATGTACCCTGGAGCCATGGGAAAGAATCTGGATTTTATTCATGTGTCATTTGGTAAGAGCTATGATGTCGGTTTTCTTTGTTTTGTTCTTAACTTTATTCAAAATGCCTAGTGTTTCAAGCTAAGCATGATGTTGGCTGTTGGTTTCAAACATTTTTCATTACATCAAGAAATGAGCCTCATAGAGCCTGGGGATGACTTGTCTTGGAAACAGCTGTGATCGGTACTCGTCAGCTTGGTTCGCCTCTGAGGTTTCTCAGCTAACCCCTCTCAACTGGACATGCTTCAGTGTGTCCTGGAAGCATTTTTTGCCCCCATCTGTCACACTTACTTGGCTGTACTTGACAACCACCTATGAACTCTGCTACATTTTCCATATTTCAGGTCTAAGGTACCTCTGGCTAATAGAAAATATGGCTTCAAAGACAGATGTATTCCAATACCTTACGGCTGAGGTCCCAAGAGGCGAGACAGCTTTATACTCTCGCCTCAAAATGGGGATAATAGCTTCTGACACGTAAGGTTATTGTGAAGGAAAAAAATATAGTCCATCTAAAGCTTATAATTAGTAGTCAGTAAACATTACCCATTATTGTCCACTCAGCTGTTCACCCACCACATAGGAGGGAATCTGAATTACTAAACTCTCTATAGTGTTAGTAAAGTGGTTAAGAAGTGGGCCATGGTGTCCTGGTGACCTACTTAGATTCAAATCCCATCTACCACTTCCTAGCTTATGGGGCTTTGGGCAAGTTACTGGGCTCTCTGAGCCTCAGTTTATACTCCTTTAAAATGAGATCCCGTTACTTCAAAGGACTGAGATAATGCATGTAAACAGCACAGCATGGCACCCAGCCAGAAGTTTCTCCATAAATGTCAGTAGTGGTAACAACTATGACAATGGTCAACAGTGATGATAAAGAAATTGACAGAAGTAAAAAGGTGATAACCTCTGATTTGACTATGAAAGACGGGGCAAGATCAAAGGAATATAATTCTTAGAAAAGTTTTTTTTAAGGGGAAATGGCACATCTGTCCCAGATGGAAAAGGGGGAAATAAAGCAGCTTGAACAAAAGTAAATGGGCAGAGCTCCCCTGGGGGCGCAGTGGTTAAGAATCCGCCTGCCAATGCAGGGGACACGGGTTCGATCCCTGGTCCAGGAACATCCCACAGGCTGCGGAGCAACTAAGCCCGTGCACCACAACGACCAAAGCCCACGCACCTAGAGCCCGTGCTCTGCAACAAGAGAAGCCACGGCAATGAGAAGCCCGCGCGCCGCAACGAAGAGTAGCGCCTGCTCACTGCAACTAGAGAAAGCCCCCGCGCAGCAACGAAGACCCAACACAGCCAAAAATAAATAAATATATTTTTTTAAAAAAGTAAACGGTCAACGGAACCACAAAGAAAGCTCAGCAGACTCCTCTTGAAGAAAATTAGGAGAATCCTCAAAGGTAACAACAGGCCAAGCCCTCAAAGAGTGAAGAAGACAAAGGGAATCTGACCTCATTTCCACCAACGAGACAAGATCTACCAATGCAGTAGTTCTATACTGTAAAGGACTGCTTGTTTCATTGCTGGTCTCTGGGGCACAAGTGCAAGGTTAACGGGAGAACAGAGCAAGCAGCCTGCTGGGTGGGGTGCCCTGTGGTCTGTTGCAGCACATACAGGATGTAAAAGATCAGGAGTTTCTAACCTGAAGGGGTTTGTGTTTTCTAGAGAGATCTGTGGCTTTCACTGGCTTCTCAAAGCAATGTGCGATCCAAACAATAACATAAAAAACCACAGTGGTGAGAAGCACTGATGCAGACGGTTAATGCATGATCAGTTCCGAGATCTTTCTCTGAATCCCTTCTGGACTGTGGGTATTTCCCCAAAGAGAACCCTCCTTTCCCAGATCTTAATTGGTTTTTATTCTCTCTGGATATTTGGAACAGCAAATTCAGTCTAGCTTCAAAAACACTCTTTGCCTGAAGTTCTTGCTTTAGATAACCTCAATTAGAAGAATACATATTTTACATAAACATATAAATATACATACATACATACATATATATATATATATATAGCATTACTCAGTGACTTCCTACAGTTTCAAAACTCCGTTCTATTAGAAAGCAGCTTACTAGGAAGATGGAGATAGACTTGGGTTCAAGTCTTCTATTAAACACTAATACCAGCTAGTGTCAGCCGTGGTATGTGAATGGAGATAACAGGTATTGCAAAGATCCATGGAGATAACATTTGCAAAGATGTTCGTTCCTTTTTCTGCAACATTTGCCTGGAACATTTTAGACTTCTATTTACAAGTTGATTTGCATACTCGTTCCCCATAATATAGCTATCACTGAGATGCAGCCACAAGGATCTAAAACCCCCCACGTTTTAAGACTTGAGGACACATAAAGCAAAGAGTCATTAGAAAAGCAAACTGAGGTCTAGAGAAGCTCACTGTCTGACCTAGGGTCATGGTAGAGCTGGGACAAACCCAAAACAACAAAACAAAAAAACCTATCCAACAACACAATGGTTTTTTAACTACAACACACTTTTTGTTGCCTTCACTATTTTTTTTAAGACTATTTTTTTTAGAGCAATTTTAGGTTTACAGCACGATCGAGAGGAAGGTAGAGAGTTCCCTTGTAACCCCTGCACCCCCGCACACAGCCTCCTCTGTGATCAACATCAGTCACCAGA
Organism: Pseudorca crassidens; assembly: GCF_039906515.1. Lineage (NCBI taxonomy): Eukaryota > Metazoa > Chordata > Mammalia > Artiodactyla > Delphinidae > Pseudorca > Pseudorca crassidens. The sequence goes on along the minus strand of NC_090314.1, from coordinate 10,850,408 downwards.
GTGGTACATTTTCTTACGTAGGATGAGCCCTAAGTTCATAGTTTACATTAGGGTTCACCCTGGGTGTTCTGTGGGGTCTGGACAAGTGTATAATGCCTTGTATCTACTATTACAGTATCACACAGAATATTTTCACTTCCCTAAAAGTCCTCTGTGCTCTGCCTATTCAACTCCCCTCCGCCCCCCACTCCCCTGGCAACCACCGATCTATTGATGCTTACTATCTTCATGGTTTTGCCTTTTCCAGAATGTCATCTAGCTGGACTCATACGGTATGTAGCCTTCTCAGATTGGCTTCTTTCACTTAGTGATGTGCACTTAGGGCTCCTCCATGTCTTTTCATAGCTTAATAGCTCATTTCTTTTTAGCACTGAATAATACTCCGTTGTCTGGATGTACCACAGTTTATTTATCCATTTACCTACTGAAGGACATCCTGGTTGCTGCCGAGTTTTGACAATTATGAACAAAGCTGCTATAAACTTTCAAGTGCAGGTTTTGGTGTAGATATAAGTTTTTAATCCTTTGGGAAAATACCAAGTTGTCCGATTGCTGGATCGTATCGTAAGAGTACGTTTAGTTTTGTAAGAAACCGCCAACCTGTCTTCAAAAGTGGCTGCGCCATTCTGCATTCCCACCAGCAGCTAGTGAGGGTTCCTGTTGCTTCACATCTTCAGCAGCATTCGATGCTGACAGTGTTCCAGATTGTGGCCAGTCTAGCAGGTGTGTAGTGGTGACATGATGTGGAACATCTTTTCAGGTGCTCCTTTGCCATCTGTGTATCTTCTTTGGTGTCTGCTAAGGTCTTTGGACCATTTTTTAATGGGGTTGTTTTCCTACAGTTGAGTCTTTTAGGAGTTCTCTGCATATTTTGGATAACAGTCCTTCATCAGTCGTGTCTGTGGCTTATCTTCTTGATCTCCTGACATTGTCTTTTGCAGAGCAGAAGTTTTTAATTTTAATGAAGTCTAGCTTATCAATTATTTCTTTCATAGATGTCTTTGGGTTTGTACCAAAAAAGGCATTACCACACCCAAGGTCATCTGGGTTTTCTCTTATGTTATCTTCTAGAAGTTTTATGGTTTTTCATTTTACACTTAGGTCTCTGATCCATTTTGAGTTCATTTTTGTGAAGGGTATAAAATCTGTGTCTAGATTCTTTTTTTTCTTTTTGCATGAGGATGTCCACTTGTTCCAGCACCGTTTGTTAAAGAGACAATCTTTGCTCCATTGTATTGCCTTTGATCCTTTGTCAAGATCAGATGACTACATTTATGGGGTCTATTTCAAGGTTGCCTTAGCTATTTAATCAATTCTATCGATTTGGGCAACTTAAAACTTTTCAGGTATGTTACTTATAGCAAGAATCAACTAACTGTTTGAAATCCAGGATGGCTTATCATTACCACTTAATGTAATATTTGTATAGGACATAAAATTCCTTAACAACAACAAAAAAATCTACTGTCACATCCTGATAGAAGACTGATATGAAGCAACCATTGTTTTATAATACAATTGTTACATTATATACAAACACACTTAAAAGGAGAAAAACTAGAGTTAACCAGCAGTTAGAGTCATAAAATGTAAGCAGAGTATTCTTTAAAAGGGGGCTTAGAGAACAGAGTAACTTCTTCACCAAGGGTGACTGTGAATTTTAATTATAATGAGAAGGGAAGTCAACATAAGGATTACACTCTTAACAGGATTTCACTTCCAATTACATTGGGTGCTCTCCCATGATCAAGGAAGTCCTTGCCGGGATACTAGAATAAAGGATCCAAGCCACCTGCTTGGTCATAAGTGGGAGAGCTCACACTGCCTGGCCTGAGTCTGCAGAAGTAAAGGCTAGTTGGGGAGCTGTACGCAGATGAGGCCAGAGGGTAATTTACAAGTTCATCCTTTTGGGGGAAAAGTAAATTAGAGAGTAAATGACTAAAAAAGTAGAGCTTAAACAGGAGCTGTCAAACTACTTAAGTACTGGTTTTTTTAAAAAATGGTGCTTCCAAATGTATTTTCTCTTTGTGATACCTTTGCAAACATAGGTACTTAATATAAAATAACTACTAAATAAAACTGACTAGTTATTCTCATACAGAAATCTTAATTAGCTCAGCTGTGTACTAAACTTAAGAAGACCTGGGCTCCCCTGGTGGTGCAGTGGTTGAGAGTCCGCCTGCCGATGCAGGGGACACGGGTTCGTGCCCCGGTCCGGGAAGATCCCACATGCTGCGGAGCGGCTGGGCCCGTGAGCCATGGCCGCTGAGCCTGCGCGTCTGGAGCCTGTGCTCCGCAACGGGAGAGGCCACACAGTGAGAGGCCCGTGTACCGCGGGGGGGGGGGAAGAAGACCCAGGTTACATACTCCTAGAGTTCTTTATTTGGTGGATCCTCAAAGGCACCAGGGAACATATCATATTTTCTTAAGTCTGGGATACCTTGTTTAACATTTTCATATTTCTCAAGTCACAATGTAGCTTGTAATAGATATAAGCATGAAAAGCTATTTGTGATTAAATATCATAACCGGTAGATTATTATAGAATTACTAAGAATTAAAATATGGTGAGGCTAAAAGAAGTGAGGGTAGGAATTGGCTGGATACAGGAGGAAACTTTCTGGGGTGATCATAAAGGCAATGTTCTCTACCTTGATAGGGGTTTATGTTACACAAATAACTCAGCACTTATATACTTCAGATCTGTGCATTTCATTATATGTAAATTTTATCTCAAAAGATAAAGATGTAAATATTGGACTTTAGTTAACGTTATGTATGAAGTATTTAGGGGGGAGTGTGCTGACGTTTACAAATGCATCAGATGAAGGGATTAACAGCCCATCAAAGTGGTTTTCAGTTTAAACTGAAAACTATCTAAACAATCAGCGGCCACGGAAAGGAATGCCATCTCACCTTAAGCAGAGCCTCCTGAAAATACAGCTGCCACGGGACCCCCATCCCAGGGAGTTTCCAGATTGGGAGAAGAAGTCTGACCCTTAGCACCAGGAAGTGCAAATTCAGCTGTCCACTGGCATCATAAAGCCTGATAGAACCCTCCATACTTTCCCCCAGAAGGCCTAAGCCTCCTACAGCACTCCTCCTTTTATTAAATTTAGTATTTAAGCCTTTTATTTCTGGTTTTCAGCAAGTTACTCATCACTGAGCACTCCCACACGCATGCGCGAATACACCCTCGTCTTTCCTCGTGTTTGTCTGTTGTCAATTTGCAGACACCCAACAACAGGACCCAAGCTGGAAGTTTTCCTCCCAACACAAACAATAAAATGGATTGATAGATGGATAGAGCAATGAACAGATCAATATATAATAAAGCGGAGGCTTCCCTGGTGGCGCAGTGGGTGAGAGTCCGCCTGCCGATGCAGGGGACACGGGTTCGTGCCCCGGTCCGGGAGGATCCCACATGCCACGGAGCGGCTGGGCCCGTGAGCCATGGCCGCTGAGCCTGCGCGTCCGGAGCCCGTGCTCCGCAACGGGAGAGGCCACAACAGTGAGAGGCCCACGTACCGCAAAAAAAAAAAAAAAATATATATATATATATAAAATAAAGCAAGTATAGTAAAATATTAATGGTAGAATCTAGGTGGTAGATATACCACCTGGCATGCAAAATCCTGACTGCAAAATTCTTTCAACTTTGCTTCACGTTTGAAAATATTTATAATAAAATGTTCAGAAAATTCAATTTTAAAAAACGAAAGAAAGGAAAACAAACATGGTACTTGATGACTGCTACTTTGTGTCCACAGAGAGATAACCAGCTGCTAGACTTACCTCATAAATCCAAGCCTGTCCATGGATGCAAATGTCAGTCTAAAATGACAGTGACCATCTAATTGCATGCCTGTAATGGGCACTTTTGGTGACATGAGTAAATCAGTGCCCACTAACCTTTGGTTCTGTCACAACAGCAGTCATCCCCTCCCCCAAGAGTTTCCTGCTTCCAGACATTCCAAACAGTCCTTAACCGAAATGGTCACCCAAGCTCCCAAACCACCCAGAGAGGAGAGGTCCATGCCCTGCACCTGGTCCCCTGCGTATTGCATGCGGGCTCACGGCTACTGTGACACTGCAGACAGGCGGCACACAAGTTCTATTCCTCTCTCGCTCCTGAGCAGAAGGTAGCTCACTTATGACGCTCATTTCACAGAGCTTCAGTGCCTAGATTCTTGTGGCGACTTTATATTAACCGGTACTGTATAAGAAAGAATTGCTGGTGCTTGTTCCTGATTCCTGGGAGGGAGCCTCTAAGTACCTGGAATGTCTTTGTTATTCATGGTGGGCAGTTCAACAGCTCCAGGATGCGGGCTGGCCAAGCTGAGATTTGGGCTTTAAAGAGGTTTGGGCTTTAAACCATGTGACATGAGCCTCACCTCTTGGGAGTGGATACTGATTCAATCAATCACGCCTACGTAATGAAGCCCAATAAAAACTCTGGACTTTGAAGCTTAGATAAGCTTCTTGGTTGATAATACACACTGATGCACTTGGAAGGGAAGTGACCAGAGTATATGGCAGCTGTGCCTTTGGGAATCCCCAGACCTCAGCCTCTGTGTCTCTTCTTTTGCCTGCCTCTGACTTGTCATTCTAGCAAAGTATCGAATCTGAGCGGGTAGTGGCAACCCCCAAACGTGTAGCTATTTATTTAGTCAGAAGTACAGGCGGCCTGGGAACCCCAGAGCTTGTGGCTGGTGTCTGCCCAGCAGGCCCACGTAGAGCAGCATGCCCAGGAAGTCACGGTCAGAAGTGCTTTGAAACAGTTTTAAAAAGACATTTGCAGATCACGTTCTAAATAACTGACTTTGGGGAAGAATACAGCCAATGGAATTGAATAAATAAGTAAGTAAAGCAAAAAAGTGAACAGACTATTCTAGAATATAGAATTAAAATGAAGAGATGTAAGGAATGCAAAGCTGAGAGCCTGACAGGATTTAAAAGTTATTAGAAACATGTTGAGGACTGTTATAGAAATTCGAATATGGATTGTACATGAGATGACATCACTGAATCATCGTCAATCTTCTCCAGTGTGACAACGGTCTGTGGTTATGTGGGAATGCCTTGCTCTTAGGAAACGCCTGCTGTGTACCTAGGGGTAAAGTGTCGGAATGCTGCCAACTTGCAAATGGTTTAAAAAAAAAAAAAGTGCTGTGTGTGTACAAAGAGAACTGACATTTAAGATAAGGGTATACGGGCACTTTAAGTACCATTCTTTCAACTTTTCAGTAAAATTCAGGTTTTAATTTTTTTAAATAAAAACTTGGGGAAATGCATAAGCAAAGGTTAAAAAAAGGGAAAAAAATGAAGTAAAGAAAATGTAAAAATTAAAAAATCACTGAAGTAGGGAATGGGTATATGGGGGTCACCAACTGTTCTATTTTTGTATAGGTTTGAAGTTTCCAAATAAAATGCCTTTATAAAATGCTATCAGAAAGGTTTTACCCTTTGGAGACACATACAGTATTCACTAGTTTCTAAACTTCCTAATCTGTACTTAAGCCTGTTTCTTTGATTCCTACTTAATTAAGAGACTCATTCTTTTGTTTGCATTTTTATCCATTTCCTAAGTATGTTCAGTGTGCCAGGTTCTCAGGGGATAATTAAAAAGCAATGAAGGTAAGTCACAGTTTCTACCTTACTGTCTAGTTATAAAACAAGACCCACATGACCTAAATAGGTAATGAATTGCCATCTATAAAATAAAAAAAAAAAGGGTCTGATGAGGGGAAATCAGTGTGGGCTGCAACTGGCTGTATCGATGGGCATATTTCCTCCCTGGAGGGAGAAAGAGGCTAAAAGGCAAGGAAATCAGCCAGGATCCACAAGATGGGCCACATAGTAGGTGCTGGGCAGGGCTAGGACAAGACAGGAGAAATATGAAACGAGGTGACGACCAGAAATAGGGATATGAAAGAGAGCGGGGAGTCCAAACACAGGGCAAGATTTAAACCTTGAGTCTGGAAACACACAGCGTTGATGCTGGAAAGAAGGATATTGAGAGGATATTCCTACATCTTGTCTGTGTAGGAATAAAGGTTAATTTTTAGGCATGTTGAGTTTAAACTAGCATTTATTCCCTACTTAACACCCTGTGCTCCACGTAAGACCAAATTACGTGGAATTGCCTGACACCATTTCTCACCCGCTGTCCCCTATGCCTGAAGGTTCACTGATTCTTTAAGAAGTCCCGAGGGATTGTGACAAGGATGAGGGTCTAGAAACTCACCTGGCTGCATGGCTGCCCACCTGAGCTAGAAATCCCCTAGAAGCCAGTAAGGACCAGCCAAGGCTGCTGCCTCCCAAAGGCCCAGGTCCCCCCCCCCCCACCCCTTCCCCAATGCACCACGGCCCAGAGATGAGCTCTGCAGGGGAGCCTTGAGACTCACACCCCTGCCAGCCTTGTTCACTGCCTCAAATGTCCTTCCTCTGCTCTCATGTTGTGTTTTCTTTCTCCTGATCCCAAACCCCATTATTTCCTACTCCCGCCCCCCTCTTTTCCTCTGTACTCTCTGGGCCCCTCATTCCACAGTGTGCAAAGTCACCCATGTTCTCAGTGTCCTCACGGAACACTCCCTCCTCCGCTGGCCTTGCTCCACATCACACACCTGCACACGTACACGATCAGGAAGAAAGTCAGGGGCAACCTTCTCACTCTCCCTCATGTCGCTTCCAGACCCTCTTGTTATAAAGCCTCTACCCCTCGCCCCCGCCTCTCTGAGGTCACGTACAGCCATAACGGTTGTTCTGACACTTGGATTTTTGTCTAGTAAGATCATTAAAAACAAACAAAAACCTCCATTCCCATTTCAAAAAAGAAAGCACTTTTTATTCCAAAAAAAAAAAAAAAAAAGGGTCTTATCTTAGAATAAAGGACATTCCTCTAAGTGAAATAGTTTAGCCTTTTGAAGGGTTTACTGGAGGCCACCATCCTCACACTATCACTCGTGTGTGTGTGTGTGTGTGTGTGTGTGTGTGTGTGTGTGTTTGTGTGTGGTGTGGTCAAGCCTCTCCTCTCCTCATGTGAGTGACACACCCCCAACTCAGGCCGCTTGGCTCCTTGATACCTTCAAACCCGATGACCTTCAACCCCGATGACCTCCCGCTCCCGCTCTGCTTCAGCTGCCCACTCCTGTGGCCACACTGAGGTGCTCCCAGCTTATCACCTGCGGCCACACCACCCACTCTCCCTGCTCCTTCTGCCCGGTGTCCCCAGGGGGACCTGTCCTCTAGTTCTCTGACCCAACTCCTTCCTCCCTATCAATCCCCCCTCGTTTGCCCATATCCCAGGCAGGGTCCATCGTGACAGTTTCTCTGGCCAATGTCCTCAGTTCTCTCACTTACAAAAACCGTCCCAGCTTTGGTTGGATTGAATCTGGTTCCATTCCAACACCCTTGTGGTGGACGGTCCACAGCAACAGCCCCAGCTGTTTCACATCCTGCTGTACCTACCCCCTTGGCTAGCGTTTCACACACTGACCTTGGCCTTGGCCACACATCTGGCTTGGGAATGGGGCGGCAGCAAGTGTGCACAGCCCTTATGCACTGGAGCTCACTCTCCTGCTGCTCTTGGCACCTGTCACCATGTTAAAACCAGGGCTGGCCTGCTGGAGAATTAAAGGACCTACAACCAAGGCACCCCAGCCAGCCAGCCAGCAACTGCCCCCTTCCCCACCCCCCGTCCCAGGTGAGACAGTTCAGCCTGGCGCCGCTCAGCACAAAGGCCCAGCTGAGCCCAACCCAACGGCTAGGAAAACTGCTTCAAGTCATTAAGTGTTGGGGTGGTTTGTGGTTTAAGAAAAGCTAATTCAGCGGCTTCCCTGGTGGCAGTGGTTAAGAATCTGCCTGCCAATGCAGGGGACACGGGTTCGTGCCCTGGTCCAGGAAGATCCTACATGTCGCGGAGCAACTAAGGTCGTGCTCCACAACTACTGAGCCTGCGCTCTAGAGCTCGTGCTCCCCAACAAGAGAAGCCACCGCAATGAGAAGCCCGCGCACCGCAACGAAGAGTAGCCCCGGCTCGCCACAGCTAGAGAAAGCCCACGCGCAGCAACGAAGACCCAACGCAGCCAAAAATAAATAAAATAATTTTAAAAATAAATAAATTTATATTGATTTGTATAACTCAGAGGCTAAACAATGCTGGAAGAAAATTTACACAACAGGGAGACTAGTGTCAGCTGTTTCTGCTTCTCCCCTCCCCCATCCTATTAACACCAAAGTTTCTCTTCATGGGAAGGAGAGAAGCCACGAGATGGGAACTTTCTCAACTCCCAGCCTCCCCGTCACTCTAGAGGCCTCGCGTGCCCCCAGGTCCCGGCCCAACACCCACCCCGTGCCCTCCGCGCCCCTCAGCTCTCTCTGCCCTGCCCCTATCTCCCTCTACAGCATTTAACCTCCCCCACATTAAACACACCATCGAAAACAACAAAAGTCGATTTCTCACCACTAATCCACTGCTGCAATTTTCACTTTCTCAAGTCCTGTGGAAGTAGCAGGCCTACACTTGGCTTTTTGATTCCTTTTTAAACTTTTTCACACACACACACACACACCCCACCCCCGTCATTCCTCAACTGCCATCTGGCTTTGACCTCCCTCCCCACCCCCAGTGCACCTCAGTCGACCACCGCCAGCCTCCTGCTTTAGCGCTAAATCCCACGCCCGTGGTTCTGTATATTTCACTCAATCTCAAGGGCGTCTGACGTGCTGACCCATCCTGTGGCCCACGGCTTGGGCGTCTCACCCCCTTCCCCCACCCTTGAAGGTCGCCCCTCCCGGGGATCCCACACTCTGAGGTGCCCTCACTCACCGCGTGGCTGCCGTCACCCAGGCCGCCGGCTCTGCATTCCGGGCACAGCTCTGACTCCACGTTCACGGGGCCAGCGGCCGAGTGACAGCTCCTCTCTGGAGAGCCACAGTCACCTCAAAGTCTGTCCTCCACCAAACTCCTTGCCTTCCACCCCGAACCTGTTCCTCCACCGAACTCCTTACATCCTGAAGCTGGCACAAGGCCAGCCTCTCTGAGCTCCCCTTTCTCGGGCGTGTGAATCACCGAGTCCCGCTGCGCCTGTCTCCTAAACTAAACTCCACCCGAGATCCACCCACTTTCCTCTGGCTCCACGACCACCTCTCCACCTGAAGTCACTTCCATCCCTCGCGGAGCTAACTCAACAGCCTCCCACCTGGTCTTCGCGTGTTCACGCTTCCCCGTGCCTCGTCCCCGCCGTAGCCAGCGTGACCTTCCTAACATTTGAATCTGACCGCTTCCTGCCATGGGTTCTCTTCAATCCTGACTCTCCAGCACTTCACACACTGCACACAGGCGCATGATATTAATGCTTCCTGGGTGGTGCGGGTAAATTCCCCAAATGTCCAAGAGGTCAACACGTGGACAAACAAACTAAAGATGTAAGTTTCACAGATTAACGTTATGAAATGTGTGAAAAGCCCAGTTCGACAACCAAAGAGTAACACCAAATTTAAGCAACTTATATATTGTAGTCTTGAAACAACAACTGCAAGGTTTCCATCCAACTCTTGACGGCTCTCCCTTCCCCCTCCCCCCATACAAAAAAAGAATGGCTTTTACTTTCCAACAGAAGCGAAAAGAAGTCTGAATGTTCAACATTTACTTACGTGCAAAGAATTGACTGGTCCTCACGATCTACAAAACAAAACAAAACAAACAAACAAAAAAGAAAGTGACCATTTGCCTGGTTTTTAAAAAATTTGATATAATAATAAAGTTGCAGTGATAGCCTCTAAAATACTAGTAACTCTGCTGCTCTCAGGTCAAGTTAACTCTTCCCAACCCTATTATATATTATATAGTCCTAAATCCAGTCAAGTTCATCATTCTAACGCCAGATTCTCTGGGGTAGGTAACAATGCAGGCTCAGATGACCGTACACGTCTTATCAACCTGGACCCTCCAGCCTGGCTGCCCATCAGAGTCAACTGGGAAGCTGTATAAAAATGAACTCCACAGAGCTCCACCTTCAGGGGGAGGGACTGAAAACCCCTTTTTAAGTAGGTTCCCCAGGTGATTCTGATGCAGGGCCAGGTTTGGAAACCACTGCCTTTCCAGAAAACCCACCACCAGAGGGGAATCATTATTAATTTGACCTTAAAGGAGAAAAAAACCCACGAAGTATCAAACGCTGAGTGGAAAAGAAGATTGAAGGTGGATAAACATCTATATGAGGTTTAACCACTGTCTCAAGTCAGAATGTTAGATACACCCAAAATAACAAAAGGACGTATGATGAAAAAAAATCAGACATGATTTTAAAGTGATGAATGACTTAAGTATTCATATTCAGCTCAATTTTTCAACTGAAAAGGTGAAATGCAAACCCATGTATAGTCCAAGGACAAAACCACCTGTGTAGGTTGTATGACTTCCAGTCACTTACGAGCATCATTATCTCTATTTTACAGACGAGGATGTTCTTTGAGGACGTGAATCCTCCAGTCACATAGCTACTGGGGGACAAGGATTCAGGTGAGAACCCAGGCCTGTCTGCCTCCAGTGCCTGTGTCCTCAACACTCCTGACCAAGACTGTCACTGCCTCAAAAGGAACTGAGGTCACGAGGTCACGAGGGAGCATTTCTGTCGCTCCCTACGCTGTGCTTGCTTTTCCATCAGAAAAGCCATCACGTGCCCAATGAAGGTCTCACGGTAGTTCAGGCGTAGATAACCTCCATCAAAGAGAAATGAAGAGTTCCTTCACCACGTCATACTCTTTTCATATAATATTATTAAAAGAAACAAATCCATTCATATACTCTGTGTATAAACTGGGTTACAGCAAGAGCATATTACTGCCCGGCCCCTTGAGTCTAATTTAATTCCTAATAATAGCTCCTAACCACTGTTTTCTCCTTCTTTCTGGCTGCCATGGGCAACATAGTTGATGTCTGCCCCTTTATTGGTTCACTTTCCCAGGGACGCGCCACCTCCTTTCTTTGGCATGTCCTTCCCGGATCCATGACCACTTGGATTACCTCCACCTGCCCTTCGTGCTCAGCTCAGCTGTATCTCCTCTGAGGAGCCTCCCCAGACCCTCTTCCTCAGGCTCCTCCCTGTTTCCTTCTTTTGACCACAGTATTCTGGAGTTAACAAACGATACTGCCAACTGCCTGCCCCACCAGCATGTGCTGCCTGAGATCACAGACTGTCTTGCTTCTTTATTCCCAGAATTAACAGTCAGCCACCTGTCCACTGAGAGAACCCAGTACAAGGAGCCAGGCTGGGCACTGGCAAGACACTGGGAACTGGAATCTTCTGTCCTAGTTCCAGCCCCACCACAAACTTCCCACAGATCTATAAATGAGGCATTGATTCCTTGCTGGTCTCGGGTTCTTCACCTATAAAACTAGGATTTTACCAAGTTTTTGCATATTATTCACTCTAAACATGAACCCTCACACCCCAAATTCTCCTGGTCTGAGCAACGTCTATAGAACTCCACTTCACAGTTTACAATGAACTTTATACTCTAAAAACCTATAAATATAACCAGACACAGCTTTATAGTGACATTTAAGGGAAATAACTTCATGTTCAAAAATGCAACTAGCCTTCTAAAAAGAGTAGAGACTCATTTGATAGCTCAGTTATTTTCCAAAGCACCTTTCAAAAAACACATACGGAGGTACTCAATAAATCCATGTTGAATTAAATCATATTTTCAACAGTGAAAAAGGTTTCAAATCAGTCACCTCAGCTCCTACCTTAAAAAACTAGAAAAGCACAAATTAAACGCAAAATAAGTAGAAGAAAAAATGATAAGGAACAGAAATCAATGAAATGGGAAACAGGAAAAAAAAAAAACAAGTGACCAAATGCTGGTTCTTTGAGATCGATGAAACTGATAAACCTCTAGACAAAATGATCAGGTATAAGACACAAATTACCAATATCTGTAATAAGAAAGGGAAAACCACTATAGATCCCAGAAATACTGAAAGGATGATAAGGAAATATTAGGAACCACTTTCTGCCAAAAAATTTGACAACTAGGATGAATGGGATAATTTCTTTAAAAGACATAAACTACTAAAGTTCACTCAAGAAGAAACAATAACCTAAATAGATGTAAAAAAGATATACAATAAAACAACATCCATTCATGAGTAAAAACAAAACCAAAAAACTCAGCAAACTAGGAATACAAGGGAACTTCAACAACTTGATAAAGGGCATCTACAAAACACCTACAGACAGTTAACATCATCCTTAATGGTGAAAAACTGAATGCTGTCCCCGAGACCAGGAATAAGACAAGGATGTCTGTTCTCACACCTATTCAACATCACAAAGAAGAAAAATAATTAAAAGCAGAGACTTGAAAAGGAGGAAATAACAATGTCTCTATTTGTAGAGGACATAATCGTCTATAGAGATAATCTCAAAGAATCTACCAAAAAACCTTTCAGAATAAGTGACTTTTGCAAGGTTGCAAAATATGTCAATATATATTTTAAAAATAACATTTCTATATATTAATAGTGAACAATTGGAAATTAAAAATTTTAAAGTTCCATTTAACACTACTAAAAACAGGAAATGCTTAGTTATACTAAGGGCTATGTTATACTTAGATATAAATCTAACAAAGTATGTGCAAGATCTATATACTAAAGACTATAAAATACTGATGAAATAAATTAAAGATCTATATAAATAGAGATAAACCATGTTCATGGATTGGAAGACTCAAAACTATTGTCAATGCTGTTCTAATTGTTCTATAGAGGCAATGCAATCCAATCAAAATGTGAAGAGTGGGACCCTTTTTAGAAAATGACAAGCGAATTTCTATAATTTATATTGAAAGACAAAGCAACTAGAATAGAGAAAATAATTTTTAAAGAATGATGGTGGAAAATACACTATTTGATTTCAAGATTTACTATATGGCTATTGTAACCAAGACAGTATGATATCTGCAAAAGGACAGACAGACAGATCAAAGGAACTGAGAATCCTGAAAAAGGCAATTCACTGGAGAAAAAAATTGTCTTCTCAACAAATGGTGCCAAGATCAACTGGATATCCACAAGCAAAACGATGACCTTCAATCCATACCTTGCACCATACATGAAAATTAACTCAAGATGGATCACAGATGGAGTGGGAGAAAATTGCAAATCACTTACCCAATAAAGGACTTGTAACTAAAAAGGACAAAGAATTCTCAAAAATGAGTAATAAGGGCTTCCCTGGTGGCGCAGTGGTTGGGAGTCCGCCTGCCGATGCGGGGGACGCGGGTTTGTGCTGTGGAGCGGCTGGGCCCGTGAGCCATGGCCACTGGGCCTGCGCGTCCGGAGCCTGTGCTCCGCAACGGGAGGGGCCGCAGCAGTGAGGGGCCCGCGTACCGCAAAAAAAAATAAAAATAAAAAAAAAATTAAAAAAAAGAGTAATAAGAAAACAAACCATCCAATTTTTTTAAATGGTCAAAAGATTTGGACACTTCACCAAAGAAGACATACAGGTGGCATAAGCACATCAAAAGATGCTTAATATCATTAGTCACTAGGGAAATGCAATTTAAGACCACAATGAAATATCACTACACACTTATCAGAGAGACTACAGTTTAATAAAAAACTGACAATACCAAGTGCTGACAGGATGCAGAACTGGAACTCTCCATCCATTGCTAGTAAGGTTGAAAAATGGCCCAGCCATTTGGAAAAAGTTTGGTAATTTCTTATAAAGTTAAACATACACCTACCACGTGACCGAGCAATCCTACTCCTAGGTATTGAGCCAAGTGAAATGAAAACTTACACTCAAAAAACCTGTATACAAATGTTTCTAGTGTCTTTACTGCCAAGAACTGGAAACCATCTAAATGCCCTTCGAATGGTAAGCGAATAAATAAACTGTGGAACATGCATCCAATGGAATACTACTCAGAACTAAAAAGGAGTGAAGTATTGGTGGATGACGCTCAAATGTACTATGTTAGTGAAAGAAGCCACCCTCAAAAGGCTAACTTGTGTACGATTACATGATGTTCTGGAAAAGGCAAAACTATAGTGACAAAGGAAAAAAAAAATCAGTGGTTGCCATGGACTAGAGGGGAGGGAATTACCCTAAGGAGAGTGTAGAAATTTGGGGGGAAGATAGAACTGTTCTATACCTTGATTGTCGTTACACAACTATATGCATTTGTCAAAAGTCAAAAAACTATGCACTAAAAAGGCTGAATATTACTGTATGCAAATGATGCCTACTAAAATTGTATATATTAGTTTTCCCATCCAGCAACATGCTGTGCCTCCACCTTTAAGACTTTAAAAAAGTTCTGCAATTTCTTATTCAGGTTCTGCCTATTTTTGTTTACTGCTACCATATATATTTCTGGCTAAAGAATAAGTACATTTTTAAACTTATCACCCAGTGAAATCCCCGTTTCATCCCCTCACTAACCCTTCACTCTGATGCCTGTACCCTCTTAGTTTTCTTCATAGCACTTATCACTATGATATTGTCTTTATTTATTTTCCTGTATCTTCAATGAGATAACAGTTCTCTGTAACACAATCACTGGAAGGGTTTTCCTACATTTGACAGCCTCTCAGGGTAAGGAGTGTTACTGTCTCCCACTGTCTGTATTCCCACATTATAAGATTCAATACATAGATTCAAGGCAACTGTAATTCATTATAAAACATTCCTTTTCCTGGCATAAAATAATGCCCTTTGTCCCTGTTTCTGCTGTGACGTCTACTTTAGACTTGAGATGACTTTAATTGGTGCTCCCTTTTTGTACCCATTTGGCCGAGGAAATGCCCATCACCGCACTGCTATTCCTTTTCTACTTTGAGATGTCTCTCTTGTAAGGGGCATATGATTATATTAGGCTCTGTTATTTACAGGGGGTTAAAAGTATTTATATTTGCCGCTGTATTTGGTGTTAACCTGTTTTCTGACCTTTGGAAGCCTTCCTTGATGTTCCTTTTAAACGATGGTTTGTTTTCCTTGCTTTTCTTTCTCCTAATGTAAGAAACTTGTATCCAGTTTCAACATTTTTCAAAAAGAATCCTTTAACCTACATTTTAAAGATTCACATTTTGAGGTATATCAGTCCTAGTCTCAAAAAACTTATTCTTAAAGCAAGAGAGGGGTAGTATATGTGCTTATTATACTAGGACATCCCTTGGTGTGTCAGACATCATTTCAAGACTGCGGCTCAGGATCCCACTATATAAATGAGCCATCCTTTTAAGGAATTACTTATTCGTAGAACAACTGGTTATTTCCATTGTTTCTCAGGAAGCTACTGGAGGTTATTCTCCATCCAAAACAACAGCGTATGGAATCCATAAATTAAGAAATACAACTACGGAAAGAAGCAAGGAGGACTTCCCTGGTGGTCCAGTGGTTAGGACTCCGTGCTTCCACTGCAGGGGGCACGGGTTTGATTGCTGGTCGGGGAACTAAGCTCCCGCATGCCGCAAGGCGAGGCCAAAAATAAAACACACGCACACACAAAACACACATACCCTCAAAACACACATACCCTTTGATCCAGCAGTCCACAGAAAGAAGCAAGGAATTTCCAGAGCGCAGGCAAAGGCAAGTCTGAAGACCGCTAAGTACAGACTGGAGGATAAAGGGTCCCCAGAGGTATGCCTCCAAGGGAGGAAAGACACTGATAAATTATGGGATACTTGTCTACGTATTGAAAGAAGACTTGTAGTTCTGTCAAATCAATGTAGCAACTGCAGAACTACTCTGTTCCCCCCAAATAGGAAAATTACTGACCCCAGGGAAAACAGCAAATTGTGTAAGAAAGGAAATGTGATTATAGGAGGAATAGTTTAAATGCTGAATACTAAAATGCCAAAAAATGTTGATTTGACTCCTATCAGGAAGATGGGGGCGGGCAGTTAAAAACTCTTCTGTCATAATAGGAAGTCTATAGAAAACACTGGAAGTTAAAAAAGAAAGAAAGAAAGACTATCACAAGCCTGTTACTTAGAAATATATACATATACAAGAAACAGATTAAAATATGGTTTTCTCTAAAGAGGAAATCCAGAATGGGCAGGGGTAGGACAGGTATCTCTTGTTTCTTTTTCAATAATGTAAGCCTTGCTGTATACGGTGTGTTTGCTTGTTTCAACTATCTTCACGTATTACTTTTTAACAAAAAGTAAAAAGTAATTTAAGCATTCAAAGTTCTTTGACAATTTCTGATCTTGATGTTATCCAGACGCTTCTGCATTGTTTAATGGTCTAAAACCATTTAGATAACACAGGAATTATCTAGTCCTTGAGATCTGACAGACTTCACCACTAAAATTATCTGGGCCTTGTGTCGTTGAGACATAAAGGTAAAACCTCTGACAATCTTTACCATTTCTCCCACTGGCATTGTTCTAAGTTTTCCACCTTATTTTGAGTCAATTTTGTCTCTGTTTATAGTGTTATAAAACCTTTATTCTTCCTGGTGGTTCTCTCTTAGTCACACTTGCCAAATTGTTTGTCTATTTTACGGTCTTTTTGTGGAACCAGTTCAAGTTTTACTTAACAACTTTATGTTTTTCCTCTTGTTTAGGTTCATTTCATGCTGTACTTTTTTAAAAATTGAGGTATAACTGACATGTAACGTTATATTAGTTTCAGGTGTACACCATGATTCAATATTTGTATATACTGCAAAATGATCACAAGAAGTCTTAAGTTAACATCCAGGCTGTACTTTTAAAGAACTTCTTTCGTGTGTGTGAAATGACACACAGAAAAGCTCATGAGACAATACAGCTTAATAGATTATCATAAAGTTGTCTTTTATCTATCTTGTGAGTAAAAAGGCTTGTATATAAATTTTTGTTTACTAATAAAAATATTTATAGGGGCTTCCCTGGTGGCGCAGTGGTTGAGAGTCCACCTGCCGATGCAGGGGACGCGGGTTCGTGCCCCGGTCCGGGAGGATCCCACGTGCCGCGGAGCGGCTGGGCCCGTGAGCCACGGCCACTGAGCCTGCGCGTCCGGAGCCTGTGCTCCACAACGGGAGAGGCCACAGCAGTGAGAGGCCCGTGTACCGCAAAAAAAAAAAAAATTACAGCTATGAATTCTTTCTTAAAGCAGTTTTTGCCTTAAGCCATCAATTTTTTACATATGATATTTTGTTGTGGTTAACTTCTAAAGAACCTGTAATAGCAGTTTTGATTTCTTCTTTTACCAAAAAGCCATATAGATGAATGGCTAACAGCAAAAACAGTAAGAAGAACTCATTAAACAAAACTCCTACAAAACAAACCCAAGTGGAAATCTGTTAATACCTTGTCTTACTGCACTGTGGTCAGAGAACGTGGCCTGATTTGAGATTTTTATTGGTGACTTAGCATCAAAATTACAAGCCAAGGTTGTAAATGTTTTCTGCTCGATGGGCAGCAGTACTGTATATACATTTTCCAATTCAAGCTTGCTAAATACTGTTGATCACATTCTTTATACTCTTTCTTTTCCCTACTTATCTCAAATTCTGAGAGAAACACATTAAAGCTCCCTCTATAATTGTGGGTCACATTTCCCCTGTATTTCCAATAGCTGTTAAGTATGTGACACAATGTCAACGGCATAAATGGAAGTATTATCTGAGTCTTCTAGAGAATTATGTCACACTGTTCCTCTCTTAAATCTCCCATCTCTGCTCCCTCCGCCTCACTCTCAGCTGGGACCCTGCTTCACCTTTCCCTGAGAAAACAGGAGCGCTTTCACAGGTTCCTACCACCAACCATATCTACCCACCAACCGGCAGATGCTTTCAAGAAACATGGCTGTGAAGGGAAGGAGAGGATGGAAGAGAGAATTTTCTTTTTTAAAGTAACGGGGAAAACTTCAGCACATTTTACGCTAACATTAGGAGCCTCTAAAAAGGGAAGCAGAAGACAGTCAACACTGTGAGCTTCCTGAGACGGATTCCTAGGAGAGATGGGATGGGCATCAGAGGTGAAGGAGCTGGGAAGACGGCCTTCACAGGAGTGGGCGCAGGACAGGACGGTTTGTAAATCTGGCTCAGGAAGCTGCGGTAGCTCCTCTCTGGTGGCTTCTAATTTCTCCATGGATCAGGGGAAGAAGCCACCAGCTGGGGAGGAGAAGGGGACGCAGGGACCTAGGGAGCTGAAGTGGGCAGGGGCTTGAGACAATCATTAGGGAGAGTGAGGTTATAATCTTAATTGACAATCAGGGAAGCAGTGTTCTGCGTGAAGTCTGGGCTCATGATCACGAAATTAACAGGAGTATTGATCTGTTCAGCTGTATGAACAGAAGACTCCAGAGGTATCAGCAACCCAAGGAAGAGCCTTAAAAAAAGACAAATGTCTTGACTGACTTAGGGTGAGAATTTTGCCAAATAAGTGTAACGAAAGAACAAAGGGACAGGGGGCGTAGGATACTGACAGAAGACGCTGAAATGACAGACTATAAAATGTAAACTACACAAGGAAGAAAGTCAAGGCAGTTCTGAGAATCCACAGGGGAAAAGGAGAACAGCGTTTGGACCCAAGATCTAAACGGAGTCAAAGAACATGGTCAGGAGACTTGCTGACTGCACTGCCAGGACGGAAGGATTTTGCAATAGAATTTCTGAAATATTTGAAAAATAAGATCATTTCAGAAGGTGGCACAGTCTAGGGTGTCAGCAGCGTAAGTCAGAAGGGAAGAAGATTAAGAGGAGATTAAGAGACCGGGGGCTGGCTGTTCACGAAAAACTAGGAAGTAACACAGGGTTATGGCAGGGCTTGAGGCAGGGAGGAAACGACAGTCGTGTTGGGGGCCAGACAGACGCACTAGGAGGGAGGGGAGGAGGAGGGAGGGGAGGAGGAGGGAGGGGAGGAGGAGGGAGGGGAGGAGGAGGGAGGAGGGGGACCCAGAAGAATGCTGCTACAAGCGATGAGGGGCAGGCAGAGGAGGGGCAGTGTTTTCAAGGGGTAAAGAGTATTTGTTAATAGTCCAGCAGATGCACTGCGAGTAAGGACACTGACCCCATCTCCTAGCGCATAGGATCGGAGTGGAGGGCCCATACTCAGGGGAAAGCCAAGTTTCAGTTAAAGCCCGGAGGAAAAGAAAACACTTGACGAAGACATTGAACACATAGGGAAGTTTGCACATCACAGAGTGGGAGTTACCTGAGGCAGAAATGAAAAGAGAGCATTACGGAAAACGAAGATGTGACCGGGAAACAAAAGAACAAGGAGACGTGGATTTCATTCTAAGACTCCAGGAAGAAGGTAGAATCTCAGGTCTTAGATACGCATGGGCCCCCCCGCCCCGCAACTACTGTTAACAGCAAAATTTGCCTTTACATCCGTCTAGGTCAACAGAAGGTGGGTGGCCGTGTTGGCTGCTACTGAGTGGAAGCTGGCTGGGGTGGACGGCCACGGGGAGGGGCAGAGGACGAGGCGCACACGGGGTGCTGGGGGAGCCTGGAATAGTAATGGCCTTAGGTCCCCTCGCGTGATTACCTACCGGGCACAGGTCTCAGTGTGCTGCGTTCAGTTTCTAACACGCAGGACTGCGAATGAGAAGTCTGAGCCCACTGACGCCCTCTCCACCGAGATCACCTGATGTCGCCCTATCCACACCACGCTGCGTTAGACCAGGCATGTGTCTCCTTTCAAGGTTCCTGCCTGGCACTAGGGGACCCTCTCAGCTTCAAGACTCAAGTCCTTCTTCAGCTCTGGTGAACTTTTTCAAAAATATCACTTCTCTCATGGCCCCTGAGAGTCTACAGATATGGAGAGTCTATACCACGTTTCCTACTCTTTCTGCCATAATTTCCATCAGTTTCTTTTTGCTGTGTATTCTGGAAGAACTCCTTGAGTCGGTCTTCCAATTCATTGCTTTAGTCCAATTATGTCAATTCTGCTATCCCATGCTTTCAGAGTTGATGACTTTTGCAAGCAAGTATATGTCCAAGAACTCTACTTTCACGCATGCAGTCAATGAATATTTCTTGAACAACTACTATGTGCCAGGCACACTCTGCATTTTTTTTTTTCCAAAGTCCCACTGGTTGCTTTTGGGGGGGGGGGCCGTGCCACGCGGCACGTTGTGATCTTCATTCCCTAACCAGGGATCGAACCCATGCCCCCTGCACTGGGAGCACGGAGTCTTAACCACTGGACCACCGGGGAAGTCCCTCTGCATTTTATTGATGCAATATCCCCTAGAATCTAAAGTTAAGGGAAAAAAGTAAGCTCTCTTCTGTTTTTTTGTGTTAAAAAACCAAACTCTGTTCAGTAGGACCATCTGCTCTGAATCCTCCACATGGTCCCGTCAAGCTACAGGTCCTCTTCGTAGGCCCACTGACGTTTAGCTATTTGCTCACGACTGTAATTGAAAACCTAGATGGATAAGCATCGGTAGCTGGTCTGAGCTTCATGAGCAGTTGCTGTTGTTGACTGTTGTCTGACTGCTCTAGCAGACGTCCCACCCGACTGTGTTGTACCCTATATCAGCAGGTAGCCCCCTACCTATAGAACAAAATACAGCAGAATTGGTTAGAGTGGGGTGTTTTTTTTGTTTTTTATTGTCTGTTTTAAATTATTACATAATCAAAACTATCAACTAATTCTTTTAACGTTCACGTGGCAGTTTGATTGTGGATAAGAATGTGTCACGTTGCCTTGGTTTTGAATCCTCGTTCATATACCTCTTACTATTTACATTTTCTTGGTCAAGTTATTTAACTTTTTGTGCCTCAGCAAAATAGGGACAGTAATTCTATTTACTTTATAGGATTGTTGTGGATTAAATAATACACATAAAGCATTTAGCCCAGTGCCTGGCACATAATGATATTCAATACAGGTTCATTCTAGCATTAGTGATGATATTAATAATACCATATACTGGTAAGCCACATCTTCCTCATTCTGTATTCATACAGTTGGTTTGGAAACCCAGTAGTGGGGCATTAACATTTATCCCTCTTAACTAGAGTCAATTCACCATTCAACCTGTCAAGAGCTTTTAAAAACTCTGTTTCTTTTCATCAAATGTATTTCTTTTTCCTCCCAGTTTCATGTCATCTATAAATTTTACAGGCATGCATCCTATGTCTTCAAGTATGTTGATTAGAATGTTGGAAAGGGCACAAACCCCTTGGTGCACACCCTGACGCCTGGCCAACCTCTATCATTAACCAGCATCTCAGGCACAACTTTGCAGCATGCAACCACGAGGAGATCACAGGGGCCATGGAACGCCATGGAGAAGTCCTAATTCTCTGATAACACTGTCTACTATATTCCACTTCCTACTCAGTGTAAAGTAATGTGAGGAATATGTTCATGCTGTTTCTAGATTATTAACAGTAGATTCTAGAATGTTTCTTGGCAGGTATAGATCAAGAGTGGGAGCTCTTGATCTTAATATAAAGGGGAGCCTCTTCCTCTTTTTAAAAATTAGAATTATATAATGTGAGACCATCCCCGCCTTCTGGAAACTCCTGTTCTATATAATACTTCGAAGAACAGGGGTTCGGTAGTCTCAGCTGTGAGAATGTATTTGTTTAGAAGAGACAATATGGATTCAATCAGAGGAGGAGTGTACTTTGGCCAATTTCTTCTCCCATATAAGGCAGTTTGCTCATTCATACAAATACTTTTCTGCATGTAAAGATCATTCTTCTTAATGGAGACACAGAATGAGACACAAAACAAAAGCTGATGATTTTCCTTCTCCGTCACCTGACTGCAGTTTACCACAGTCATGGCCATTTCTTAACATTCTTGGCTCTGAACCTTAGAAAGGGTTATTAAATTGAATCTTTTTTAAGCCTAAGCTCATTTTGGACTCTGAACGTCTTCTTACCCATCGATGCCACTATTCTAGTCCTAAAGCACCTCCTGTTTGCCTCCGAGGACCTGGTATATAAGAAGAATCCAGATGATACCTGACTAGGAAATGGGTATCAACTCCCTCACACTACCCTTTAGACCCAGCACCCAGGCAGCCTTTCCAGGACCTGAGATTTGATGACAGGTGGATGCAGCATACTCTGCTTCCTGAAGACCTCGTAGATTTTATTTTACTTTACAGAATTCGTTTTTAAAAAAATAAAAGGAGAGAGAGGGAGAGTTACTATAAGATTTCACATAGTGCTAGGAAGTCCCACGTTTAAATGCAGTCTGTCTAACACAGAGAGCTATATTCAATACCCTGTGATAAACCATAATGGAAAAGAAGGAAAAAGCATATATAAGGGAGTTCCCTGGTGGTCCAGTAGTTAGGGGCCACCGGGGTCACTGCCGGGGCCCAGGTTCCATCCCTGGTCAGGGAACTGAGATTCCACAAGCCATGTGGCGTGACCAAAAGAAAAAAAAAGAAAAAAAGAAAAAGAACATGTATATGTATATAACTGAATCACTTTGTTGTACACCGGAAATTAACACAACATTGCAAATCAAACTATGCTTCGAGAAAATTAAAATTTAAAAAAATTTAAAAGGAAAAAAAAATAAATGCAGTCTTGTTACTCAGTAATGTTAAATGCATTCAAAACTGCTCCGTTCTAGTTTTCAAAAAAAATTCCTCCATAAATCATTGCGTCTGAAGCCATAATTCCAATTAAGGACTCTTCAAATTTATATTTCATTCAAAACCCAAAAAGGAAACAATCAAAACCCACCAACTCCACACATGCTGTTTAACTTTTGTTGGGTCCTTTTTCATGCATTTAAATAAAAAATATTTTATAATCTTTCTTTCCCCAATGATGCATCCACCTTTTCTATTATTCTTCCTGTTGGTTTTAAAGACGAATGCAGTAGAGCTTTGATTATACTGGCTTGTGGTGGAGAGATCAAATATATATAAAAACTAGATGCTTCTTAACAGAAAAATTAACATGGAGTATTTATGAAGCCCCAAGCATACTTACCGGATGCCTATAGAAGACGGTCATATTGCCTAGTCTAATCTTAAGAATTCATAATTTTTCTACAATAAACATCTATCACTTTTCTTTCTAATCTTAAAAAAAAAAAAAAGTAAAGCCCTCTGTAGAAAAGATTGAGGCATTCTAAAAAAACCCAAATTATATTTAAGAAATTCCGAGTAGCATTCTAACATTTCCAGTTACCTTGAAGCATGCATCTGTAAGCTGATTCAGATATGGCATAGATGTGTGGAGGCATCTCGTGACGTTTCTTCCCTCTGTACATTTCAATAATATTCTCAGAGTAAATGGGAAGATTCTTGTAAGGATTTATGACTACACAGAAGAGTCCAGAATATGTCTAGAATAGATAAAAATAAAATACAGTGTTAAAAAAAAAAACAACTGCATATATCCACAGGATCCAATCAGGAGACAAACCACACAGTAATTTGAACAGGGGACCTTTATCATTTGCACAATTAATCTATCCCTAAAATTAAATCTCACCCATAATGGGCAATTCCAAACCACAAGCAGTTCTCCTACAGAGAGCCTATTAAGTGGTACTTCCTAGATTCAATTCCCTCATCTGTCAAATGGAAATAATAATATATGCTTCATGGCTTCATGAAGCCACGGGTCATTATTCAAACAACATGTCATTTGCTTTTTCACACTCATTCTCTCATGAGTGTACGAGGTATGAAACGCTCATTAAGGTAGTTTCAGATTCCACATTGCAACTCATCTTTAAGGAAATACCGGTGGCCAAGTTTGGGTACAGTATCAAAGGAGAATATCCACAATTATCTGGAAAGGTTATTATTAAAGAGTTTTTTTTTTAAGTGTAAAACATTTTTACTCTTCTAATTTTTTTTGCTTTGGAAAATATAGGGGTTTTTTCATAAAAATCATTTATGTCAACTTGTTATAGGTTTAGTTTTAAATGAGTTGATAAATATTTAAAATCTATGTTTTACTTTCTAAACACAGTAAATATCATGAAATATAAACAAAAGCTCTTGGGGGGCCCTCAAAAATTTTTAAGAGCCACTAGTCTAGAAGATAAAAACCTTCCTCATCAGTAGGGTAATCATTGCTCAGAATTAATACTAGGAGCACTTTTGCCTTTGGGGTTTTTTTAATTCACATGGAATGATTTCTGAGAACTGACTCTGGGAATTATGGAAAATCAAGAGCGGTTAGGATTGCTGCTAGATGCTCCAGTCCTGGTGGGGCTGAAGGCACCTCAGCTGCACCGGGAAGCAGACCCTTTACTTCGGGTGATTCTAAATCTAAAGGCAAGAGGATCTTAGAAAAGGCCGAGGACCAGTGGTGCTCAGCTCCCCAGGCAGTACCGAGGGGCTTCTAACCAACAACCTGTGTTCAGAAAGGCTGAAAGTCCTGGCAGTGGCCACCAGGAGGCACTGTCGAGCCCATTATATTCTGAACGTTGCAGTGAATGATGCTGAAAGGAGAAAGGCGGCCAAAAAAAAGTTTAAGTGATCAGAACCACCTCAGCAGCTGTTCTCCTTTATCTTTGCTTCCCTCCCAACGGAGGCTCGGATGTGGAATGCACTTCCTACCTAGATTAGCGCTTGGGAATAAGACAAAGGCAAGCAAGGGCCCTGCCCTGAGCTCACTGATTTGGGCTGTTTGCCTGATTGCTAAACTGATAACTGTTTGCCTGAGGCCACAGTAGTTACTTGCCCCTCCCTGGGTGACCGCTGGGCCTGAAGCCGTTGGCTTTCTCGTGTCCGGCATCAGACCTCCAAGAACCCGGGCTGGCTCTCAGGCCACCCACCCAGCAGCCTGGCACCTTCCACCTAGTCTCTAGTCTAACTAGGCCAGCCTCTCTCTGCCACCCACAGGACAAAAAGGCAACGAGAGACAATAAAAACAGATTTTATTAAGGGCGAGAAAACTAAGGAGAGGCAATCTCAACATTTTAATTTTTTATTGAGTTTAATTTATACTCAGGAAATTTGACAAATCATAACTACACATCTCAATGAATTGTTATATATACAACTTCCACTTTTTCCTTCAAAAATGAGATAAGAGTCGATCGTGAAGCTACAAATTCTGCATGTCACTCTTTTGTAAGAGGAAAATAATTACAGACTGCCAAAACAAAACAAAAAACCCCAAAACCTCCAAGGAAGTCAAAATACGCCAATTCCGTTTAACATCCCGTAGCATGTACGGCATGGTAACAGATCCTAATGAGGACATTTGCAATCAGAAATCATTCCAACGTGTGTGTCTATCATGTGTTGGGGACTTTTCTGAGGACGAAGATTACAGAGATGGGTAAATCTCACCAAAAAAACAAGGTTGAATAATCATCAGTATCCTATGCTTGCCAAAGCGAAGCAGTAATAGAGGTTTAAGTGGAAATAGTAAACTGAAGTGCTTAAAAAGCTAAGCTTCTATCTTGAAAATTAGCTCAAATGTTGGGCTCCTGCGCTGAAACCAGTACTGTACCACATTTGTCCTCCCCAAGTCACACGGAAGGAGGGCGATGTGTTGCTAATTTCTCTGGAGGCCTTAAGTTCAAAGTAAACTCATTATTAAGCATTTGAATACATGAGGAAGATACTAAGCACCTTCTTATACGCTCTAGGGGATGAGGACAATAAAGATACACTAAGCAAACAAGACATAATATAAGGCACTGAAAAGAGAGTGATACAAAAAAAGAAAGATGAACAAGCCTTTTAAACAGAGAAACTCTGGAGCGGAACACACGACAAACCCCACTGAAGGTCATGGCCATCTTGTCGGAAACCGTACAACTAGGTACTAAGTCCAGACCTAGAGGGTCTCTGATGTTCTTTTTAAAGACTAGTAGGTTAAAAGGACGGATAAAGGAATTCCTATTAAAATAGTACGAACGTGGGGCTTCCCTGATGCTCCAGTGGTTAAGTGCTCCCAATGCAGGCGGCCCAGGTTTGATCCCTGGTCAGGGAACTAGAGCCCGCGTGCCGCAACAAAGGTCCTGCATGCCGCAACTAAGACCTGGAACAGCCAAATCAATAAATATTTAAAATTTTTAAAAAATAAAATAAAATAGTAAGAATGTAAAACTTGGTGGCCGGGTATATCCACGGCAGAGTGAAGTGCAGTCTAGCTGACAACAGTTTGTTCTGTGGAAGGTGAGGGAAAAGAGCCCAGACAGGCAGATTTTGTCCACTCTAGGGGATCAGGTATCAGAGGTCCTGGAGAGAAGAGTGATGGAAGGAAAGAGGCATTCCTGAAACCGCATAAACCTGGCAGCCATATGGAGAAGAGACTGAAGGGGCAAGAGGTGGGCAGCAGGAGGCAGAGACCTCTCCAGGCACAGTAACAGGCCTACAGGAGAGAAAAACAAGACAAAAACGGAGCTGGGATGAGTCATGAAGAAAGCGGGCTGGAGATTCAACAGCCGTCAGGACTCTGAATAGAGAAAACCATTCAAGCCTCAAGGTAAAGATGACTCCAAGGTCGTCAAGTTAAACGTGACTCCAAGGTTGTCAAGCTTTAGAGATGGAAAAGTAACAAGTGGACGGGAAAAATCATTTGATTTGTGGGGAAAGATACTAAATCTCCTTTTAACATATTGAGATTGTGGCACGTTAAAAGGAGATTCATTACAATAAGGGAGCCCAGGAGAATGAGTGCCTACTGAACAGTTGGAAACACTGGAATCCTAAAGCCATGAGAACATTTTGAAGAACTGCAAAGCCTTGAAGAAGTTTGCAAAGGCTTTAAGACACCAAGTAACAGGTATTATACAAAAATACTGGCACCTTTACGACCACCTAGAGGGCTGGGATAGGGAGGGTGGGAGGGAGGGAGATGCAAGAGGGAAGAGATACGGGAACATATGTATATGTATAACTGATTCACTTTGTTATAAAGCAGAAACTAACACACCATTGTAAAGCAATTATACTCCAATAAAGATGTAAAAACAAAAAAACAAACAAAAAAAAAACTAGCACCAAAACAACCTTGAAATTTTCCCAACAGTCTGTGCTGCTTTATGCCTCCAGGCTTCTCCATATGCCGACCACTCTGCCGGGAATGCCCATCTCCTATCCAGTATTGGGAAATGTTGCTATCCTTTAGGGTCAGGCCTCAGTCTAAGAAAACAGGGATATGCATATACATTATTACTTCATAGCTTTGAAGGATTAGAGAACCAGGAAACAGAGGCAGGTATAGATATCAGTGCAATAGAGCAGATACAACAGTCTCTCATTAGGAACAGGGGATTGAACTGGGAGCATCAGGCCAACTTACACCCCGACCGCTGCTCTCAGAAGAAATCAGACCGCCGCCCAAAAAGGAAAGGAAGAGAAGAAAGAATAGGTCGCTCACACCATGTGCAAACACCACACCTAGATAAAATTCACATGTGTATTTAAAAAACAACAACAGGGCTTCCTTGGTGGCGCAGTGGTTGAGAGTCCGCCTGGCGATGCGGGGGACGCAGGTTCGTGCCCCGGTCCGGGAGGATCCCACGTGCCGCGGAGCGGCTGGGCCCGTGAGCCATGGCCGCTGAGCCTGCGCGTCCGGAGCCTGTGCTCCGCAGCGGGAGAGGCCATGGCGGTGAGAGGCTTGCGTACCGCAAAAACCAAACCAACCAACCAAAAAAACAACAACAACCCTATGTAATAAGGAAAAGATCATCTTCCAGAATATTCAGAGAGAGAAATGACCTCTGGACATTCTCTACAAAATAAGCTAAAAGAAAACTTTAGGGAATAGATTTATGGCTGCAACAGAATGTAATACAACATGGACTCTTAAAGAAAGATAAAACAAAGGTAAATAATAAAAGAAAAAGAAGGCACAAAGATAAAACCAATTTAAAAAATACACAGAGGAAAG
Source organism: Pseudorca crassidens (assembly GCF_039906515.1). NCBI lineage: Eukaryota > Metazoa > Chordata > Mammalia > Artiodactyla > Delphinidae > Pseudorca > Pseudorca crassidens. The sequence goes on along the minus strand of NC_090314.1, from coordinate 10,822,598 downwards.
ATGAACATGGAGAGCAAAGAAAAGATAACTAAAATATTAATCATTGCTCCTTAGGGAGGAAAAAAGGTCAAAATTCTGTAAAAAGAACAGTAATCAGAAATAAACTTGAAGAAAACTGTCTGTGCCTGGTTGGGGCGGGGAGGTGTTGTAATACACACTGAGTTAAAAAAAAATTCATCAAGCTAATAATAACAGAAGGAATGATGACATTAGACTACCACCATTTTGCTTCCTAATGAAATGATGGACCAGGACAGTGCCCACCACCGGCTCTAAAACCCTCGGGTGAAGGTAGACACTCCTAAAGCACAAATCAACCTGACGAAGCCCAAACTGAGTCACTGATCCATCTCAACACTGTAAACTGAGAGACAGCTGGCATCCTGTGCGTCCTGAATCTGAATCAGATCGAGCCGCCGCATCCGACTACCAGCGTACAGAAGGCACCATAGGTACGCAGTCAACAAAATCCAGACTACCGGAAATTCAACAGCACGGCAGACCTTGGTGTTTTTTTTTTTTTTTTTTTAACAAAAAAGCCACTCCAGAGGAGGGTAAATACCCCAGGCGTTCAGCTAGAACCCTAACTGCTACACCCTGAGAGTTTAGAGTATGTCAGAAATAGACCAGCCCAAAGCCCAGTTGGGAAGGATGTAAATCCCTGACTGATCTACACGTGCTCGATCCCCTTCATCTAACTGCCTGCCCAGAGCAAAACTCTAGGACTAGCTTGGTGTCACGCAGAGCCTCAAATTAACTTCACAATTTTATATACAGTAGGTGGCACGTACGGCAACAGTTGTGACTAGAATCCAAGATAATATGTGGATTCCCTGTGAGGCTACTTTTATTGCCTTGGATTATTATCTTGCACAGTAATATGCTCAAGTAATTAAAAGAGATGATTGAGATTAGTAAAATTGATAAAGCTCTGGTGAGGCTCATTTTAAAAAGGGTGGAGCAGATTATCAGTGTCAGGAGTGAGAGGACATCACTACAAATCCTACAGGAAAAAAGAGGGTATTATGAACAACACTATGCCAATGAATTTGAAAATTTACACGAAATAGACACATTTCCAGAAAAACTCAATATCAAAACTGACACCAAAAATTTTTAATCTGAAAAATTCTGTATCTATGAAAGAAAAACGTCCCCACAAAGGAAACTATATCATTATTTTAAAATGAAATCACATCAATCTTATCCAAGCTCTTCCAGAGAAAATACAAAGATAAAACATTCCATGATTCATTTTATAAAGCCAGCATAATCTTGATAGCAAAGTGTGACAAGGACATCATAAGAAAGTAAATTTTTAAGTCAATCTCATTTATGAATATAGATGCAAAAACTCTAAACAAAATACCAGCAAACAAAATCCAGGAATCCAGTAATACATAAAAAGAATACTTGGTCCTTGCAGGTCAGTCTTAGCACTAAAAAATATAGTATATAATTCACTACAATAACAAAATAACCAGAAAATCACACTATCACCTGATCAGAAACTGGAAAAACATGTGATAAATTAACAACCAATCAGTATTTTTAAAAATTCATCCATGCGGGATAAAAACTAGGAACAAAAGGAAACTTCCCTGAATCTAATAAAAAAATATTCAAAACAAAACAAGTCATTCTTAATAGTGAACTATTGAAAACTTTCCCTCTGACATCGGGAATGATACAAAGATGCCTCCACTAACCACTACTATTCAACAAACATTTCCACTTCTTAGACAATGCAATAAAGTAATGTACAAGAATTAGAAAGGAAACAATAAAAATGTCATTATCTGCAGACAACATGAGTGTGTGCAACACGACATCCAAAAGAATCCTCAGCTAAACTACTATAATCAATTAATAAACTTAGTAAGGTTGGTGAATATAACGTCAATATACAAAAGTTAACTGTAAAAAAACATGGCAACTGTATTTCTACCTAATGGTAACAATTTAAAAACAACACTTAGGGTGTCCCTGGTGGCGCAGTGCTAGAGAATCCGCCTGCCAATGCAGGGGACACAGGTTCCAGCCCTGGTCCCAGAAGATCCCACATGCTGTGGAGCAACTAAGCCCGTGTGCCACAACTACTGAGCCTGCGAGCCTAGAGCCCGTGCTCCGCAACAAGAGAAGCCACCGCAATGAGAAGCCTGTGCACCGCAAGGAAGAGTAGCTCCCGCTCACTGCAACTAGAGAAAGCCCGAGCACAGCAACAAAGACCCAACACAGCCGAAAATAAATAAATAAAATAAATTTATTAAAAAAATAAAAATTAGGGCTTCCCTGGTGGCGCAGTGGTTGAGAGTTCGTCTGCCGATGCAGGGGACACGGGTTCGGGCCCCGGTCCGGGAAGATCCCACATGCCGTGGAGCGGCTGGGCCCGTGAGCCATGGCCGCTAAGCCTGCACGTCCGGAGCCTGTGCTCCGCAACGGGAGAGGCCACAACAGTGAGAGGCCCGCGTACCGCAAAAACAAACAAACAAACACCTAAAAATAAATCCTACAAAAAATAAATCCAACAAAGGATATACACGGCCTCTACAAAAAAAACCTAAAACATATTGAGAAAAATTAAGAACTAAATAAATGAACTAGATGAACAGATATTGTAAAGATCTCATTTCTCCTCCAAAATGAACTATCGAATCAGCAAAAACCCAATAAAAATTCCAATAAGGTTGTGTGTGTGTGTGTGTGTGTGTGTGTGTGTGTGTGTGTATGAAAAACTGACAAGTGGGTTCTGAAATTATACTGAAATGCAAAGCACCTAACACCAGAACAATCCTAAAGAACACAAATGAGAGAACTTACCCTACTGGACACCAAGCCATAGTCTAAAGCTGTAATAATCAAGACAATGTGGTGTCAGCCCAAGGACAGGCACAGAGACCCGTGACACAGAACAGGTCGTCAAGCACACATTTATGACCATCTGATTTACAACAAACGTGGCGCTTCAGAGCAGTGCAGAGAGGGCTACGTTTCAGTAAATGGCACTGGGTCAACTGAATCGCCATTTGGGGGAAAAAAGTTAACCTTGCCCCTACCTTATACCACACACAAAATTAAATTCCAAATGGAACTGAGGCTGACCCTAAGAAATGTATCACCAAATTCCCTTCTCCTCTGGCTTCAAACTGAGCTAGGCAGCAGGAGATTGAGGGTAGGGGGAGAATGAAGTCAGGATGTTTATCCCCCAGGCCCCTCCCTGCTAGTTGTCTGCTTCCCTCTAAAGGCGGCCACAATTCCTACCAGGAAGCCCTCTCCACGTGGCATCCTCTCCCAGCTGAGGTAACAGCTCTTTGTTCCTTTAAAGATGAAGATGGGTCCAGGGCTCTCAGCCATCACTAGTGCTGGGATACTGCGACATTTCTGCATCTGTTTTCTAAACTCTATTCACATGTTTGTAAATCGTCCCCTTATTAAATTCACAGAATACCTAGTTAGAGGGCCTTCTGTTTCCTGCTGGAATCTGACTGACTTAGGCATTATCTAGAAAAGCTGAAGATATGGGTTAAAGATATGCATGTCCTATATCACCCAGAAATTCCACTCCTAGTTATACACCTTCTAGAAAGCCATGCTTATGTGCACCAGGACACGTCCGAAACTGTTCACGGAAGCACTGTTTGTACAATAATAGCCACAAAATGGAAAAATAAAATGTCCAAAGACAGTTGAGAGGATAAATAAATTGGGGCAAAAATCTTACAATGGAACATTACATTCCACAAAAAGGAACGAAACACCCAAACTTTTACAGTTCAGGGCCCTTTACCACTCTTAGAAATTGTTAAAGATCCTAAAGATCTTTTGTTTTATATATTTTTATACAAATATACATACATAGTTTTTAAATGTGTATTTATTCATTTAAAAATAACAATAAATAACATTTCTTATGAAAAATAACCTTTTGTTTTTCAAAATAAAAGTGAGAAGAGTGGTACAGTTTTATATTTGCAAATCTTTTATTGTCTGGCTTAATAGAAAACACTCAATTTTCTTAATAGAAAACACTCAACACTCTGTTTCAGCATTTAGTCTACTGTGATGTTGTTTTGACTGAAACACATGAAATTAGCCTTACACTGATATTTAACTGGAAAAGGGAGGAGTAGTTTAACAGCCTTTTCATGTAATTATAGATATTCCTCTTCGATACTATACCAAAACTCGACAAGTAAGAATTTCTTAAAGATTAGATGCAATGTAGCATCTGACACCCTGTCCATGAACTTTTCATACTCTGTTACATACATCAAATCCACTGGCTAAGCTTGCACAGGTGAATGAATCTTTTACCCAGGCATGACTTTGTAACATCATGTACACATCATTTGGAAAACTCTGGTTCAATGAATTGTTCAAGTCTTCCAAATGATGACATTTCACACTACATGACATTAAAAAAAAAATCACATTCATTAATATTGCCATCTGTCTCTCATCAGGAAGGTTTTAAGTGTTGACAAGCTGTCAAGTTCACAGTGGCAGATACAAATTCTAATTTTCATGTGAAAACTCAAATTTTATCATTGTCAACAAATGCATTCAACTGTTTCCTTTAAAATGACAGGCTCACTTTGTTCATTTTCAAGAAGATGTCTGCCAAATACCCCAGTGTGAATTAATCAAAGCTTATCTATCAGCCATTCTATCAAATAAAAAGGTATTCTATCAAAACAAGCAGCAAGTTTAGTTTGCAACTCAAATAGCTACACACGTGCTTTTTTCCAAAGCAACCATCCTAGTTCAATATGCAGCAGAAGCGCTTTATGCATACTTGTCATTTCATCACACAGAATATTAAAAGATGTGTTCTCAAGAGCTGAAATAAATTCAATCATTCCTCCTGCTTTACCGAGGACATTCTGGAGTGAAACTGGATTAGTATGACCACCAGTACAGTTTGGGGTCACTGCTTTTACCCACGATAAGGTGTCAGCAGTTTTCCTCACCGTTGCTTTTACACCATCAGTACCAATGTCAACAATAAAAGGGCAAATAAAGTCTTCAATAATCATGAAAATAGTTTGGACCTCAAGGATCCCATGAAAGGGTCTTAAAGAAACCCTAGGAGTCTGTAGAGCACCCTTTGAGAACAACTGAGTTACATCAACACAAAGTAATGTGGGTGAATCTTAAAATTGTAATGCTGAGCAAAAATACACAAAAAGGTATGTATTAAGAGAGGCATTCACATAAAAATTCATCAACAGGCAAAACTAAACTATATTTTTAAGGAATGCATACTTAGTTTGAGAAAACACACTGGGAGATTTTAAGACACTTCTCAATAATCAACAGACCAAGAAGAGAGAAATTAGTAAAATTTAAACACAATTAAAAAACAGTCTAACGGCCACATATAGAACTCCACACCCAACAGAAAACACATTCTTAACAAACACACATAACACTCATAAAAACTGACAATATGCTACATGAAGCAAGTCTCACAAAAACAAGGAGTGTTATTATATGGACTATATTAATTTAAAAATCAATAACACAAGGATAACTTAAAAAACAACATTTAGGAATTTTAAAAGTATACTTTTAAATGGTTCATAGGTTAAATAAGGAATAATAGAAGCTAGGAAATATTTAGAACACTAAAAATACTACATGTCAAAATGTGTGAAGTAAGCTAAAACGCAGTAGAGAAGACATCTGCAGTTTTTAAGTAGTTTTATTAAGAAGATGAAAATGACCTGAGAAGGTGGAAGTTAGGGAGATTAAATCCAAAGAAAATATAAGGAAATAACATAACCAAACCTGTTAGTAACTTACCTAAATGAACATATGTTATGTCTTATCTATAGAAATATGTCCCAATGGACTTCCCTGGTGGCGCAGTGGCTAAGAATCCGCCTGCCAATGCAGGGGACACAGGTTCGAGCCCTGGTCCGGGAAGATCCCACATGTCGTGCAGCAACTGGGCCCGTGAGCCACGACTACTGAGCCTGTGCTCTGGAGCCTCTGAGCCACAACTACTGAGCCTGCGCTGTAGAGCCCACGAGCCACAAGACAAGCTACCACGATGAGAAGCCGGTGCACTGCGACGAAGAGCAGCCCCCGCTTGCCGCAACTAGAGAAAGCCCGTGTGCAGCAACAAAGACCCAACACAGCCAAAAATAAATAAATAAAAATAAATAAATTTATTTAAAAAAAAGAAAAGAAATATATCCCAAAGGTCCTATCCAAGTTATTATAGTGTCTATACCATGGTACCTCAATTGATCAATTTCAAGTGCTGGGTGAATTCCAAAGCCCAATACTATACCCTTCACTCAGTGTTCAGCAGCCACGGCCATCCACAGCCCCATTCACTTAGTAGGTTTCTTTAGAGTCAAGCGCTCCAACGTGAATCTTCCATAGGAACCCTTTCTCCACCCCACTAATTGAAGGTATGATCCTCCCAAACCCTCACCTCTGCTGTGACCTTAGTACTTCAAGAAAAAACTCAGAGACTTTCCTGGTGGCGCAGTGGTTAAGAATCCGCCTGCCAATGCAGGGGACACAGGTTCGAGCCCTGGTCCGGATAGATCCCACATGCCGCGGAGCAACTAAGCCCATGCGTCACAACTACTGAGCCTGCGCTCTAGAGCCTGTGAGCCACAACTACTGAGCCCGCGTGCTGCAGCTACTGAAGGCCACCTGCCTAGAGCCTGTGCTCCGCAACGAGAGAAGCCACTGCAATGAGAGGCCCGCGCACCGCAGTGGAGAGCAGCCCCCGCTCACTGCAACTAGAGAAAGCCCACGGGAAGCAACAAAGACCCAAAGCAGCCTAAAATAAATAAATAAATTTTTTAAAAAAGAAAAAACTCAGATTCTCCTTCTGTAAAGCCCAGGGGGCCGTGCTTTGAAAAGAAACCCAGAAATTCACTCCTGTTGTCCCCGAATTAAGCTGGAAAAAAAAATCAAACAAACTCAATAAAAGACACTTGCAAAGTCTTAGAATTATCATGAGAAATGGCTACAAAAGACTAAATTGTCTTTTCCCTCCTCCTTCCCTTTTACCCACAACTTCCTTCCCCTTTCTCTTACCCTCCTCTCTCCTCCCTGCAGCAGCCCTCGAGGGCAGGGTGGGGTCTGGGGGCAGAAAGGCTCCTTTCCACAGCGCAGCACTCCACAGCTTTTTGGTTATGTCCCTGCATTTCCAGCCCTTTGCGATTCACCACACCAGGTATCATCCAAAATTGATTCACCTCTCAAATCTCAGATGTCAACATAATGATCTGACCACAATCTCTTAACTTCCCAGTTTTCTCACTCCCTCTCTCCACTCCTTTCTCTCCAGACAAAAATGTGGCCACCTTACACATTCTGTTATTCAGTCTCAGCTGGATTCCCAATGCTGCTCTCCAATTGTTTTCTTACCCTTGGCTTCCTCCCCTTTCCAAACCTTACGCATTCTCAAGCCACCTTCCGGACCCTGGTGCCTCTTACCCTTACTTTGCATCCTAACTCATAGAGAAAAAAATAAAATAAAATAAAATGAAAGAGACCACCAGGCTTGATTCAGACTACTCTGGCAAAGGTCATGAATGAACTGAACTACTCATTCTCAGATGTTCCCATGGCTAGCTCCCTCCTATCAGTCAGATTCCAGCTCAGATGCTACCTTCTCAAAGAGCCCTTCCCTGACCCGCTGGGGAAAGCCATCCCATAGTCCTGTTTTATTTCCGTATAGGATGTACCACAAAGGCAGGGATTTGGCCTGGCCTGTTCACCACACTCTCTCCAGCACCTAGAACATAGTAGGTGCTCAGTAAACATCCACTAAATAAACTAATTCGATGGGAAAACGACTTCTGCTTTGCTGAAGTTCTGAATTATACATGGACGTTAGTACCACACTCTTTGCATAAAATTCAACTTCTCTTTTCCAAATTCAGACCATTACAGTGTCAACCTTCCCCTCTACTTCTCTTCATTCTAAATCTACATTCTATCTACCCTGCCTTCTTTCTTTTTTAAAATTTATTTTATTGAAGTATAGTTGATTTACAATGTTGTGTTCATTTCTACTGTATAGCAAAGTGATTCAGTTATACACACACACACACACACATTCTTTTTCATATTCTTTTCCATTATGGTTTATCACAGGATATTGAATATAGTTCCCTGTGCTATACAGTAGAACCTTGTTGTTTATCCATCTTATATATAATAGTTTGCATCTACTAATCCCATACTCCCAATCCATCCCTCCCCCCCCTCCCCTTGGCAACCACAAGTCTGTTCTCTATGTACGGGAGTCTGTTTCTGTTTTGTAGATAAACTCATTTGTGTCATATTTTAGATTCCACATATAAGTGATATCATATGGTATTTGTCTTTCTCTTTCTGACCTACTTCACTCAGTATGATAATCTCTAGGTCCATCCATGTTGCTGCTAATTACCCGGCCTTCTTTAAATCACTGCCACCCGTGTCTACCATCCCTTCAAGCCTCTTTTGGCATTAGAGATTCTTTCAGTATCTGGCTTGCATTTTCCTCTCAACCCCGATCCCTTATTACTTTCGGGAACTTCTATATGGTCACAACACCGTCAGTGACTGTGACACATGTGTCAGCTGCTAACCACAGGACAACCCCAGCCTCAATCTCACCCTGAACTGTTTCCTCTTAAAAACCTCAGCATTCCGCTTTCCGACTTCCCTGTACCCGATGACCTTGGTCTTGCTCCTCACTGAAACCTCTAAGCTTGCAGCCCCGCCACTTTATACCCCCTGGATATACACTGGATTTCCTACCAATCTGCCGTCTGTATCCCACCACTAATGCAACTCTTATTACCATATGAAAGTCCCTTATCTTTCTGCCACACGCTCTCCCCCCTCTTATTAAGCTCCAGAGCACCACTACACAAAAGTCTCAAATACCATTTTAGTATATTTAATTGCAGACTGGATTATTTAAAATTATGTGTTAAGATTTAAAGCAAAGCGAGACTTGGGTAAGCAAGGGACAATCTTTCTATCTTTAATAGAAATAGACACGTTAAACAGAGAGTATGTGAGTATTCCACATCGATTAGGACAGCATGTGTAATTTCCATTAATTCCCAGTCACCACTTCACATGATTACTTAGAGGGCATACTTACATAGATAAGTCCTGAATAGTAACGATCCTTCAGATTATGCAAAACAGAAGCTTCATTCAAGCACGTCAATTCTGCCATATCCTCCACCTTGGAAAACTTAGGTGGGTTCATCTTCTGAATATCATCTTTGTTGACCATTGCTTTCTTTCCATTCTCCGCCAACTCCACCATAACTTCATCTCCCCGCTCTTCTTTGATACTAGCTGCCTCGAAACCATGGCGTTCTGATGGAATCCACACTAGCTTTTTAGCCGTCCAATCGGCCTGAGTGGCAGGGTTGTAGATGACCGCCCTGTCCACAAAGAGATACCTCTCCGGATCTTCAAGTCCAGTTCTCTGTGCCATTGTGAACAGAAGGGATCCAAGAGCGACTGCCTCTGCGAGAAGAGGAGGAGGACAAAGTCAGATACTCCAAAATATACGATGGTTCACAAATTTTACTCTTCTAAGAAACCTAAAACAAACGCTTTGGGAAACAGAAAGCGTGAACTTTGAGTGAAGGAGCTGCGGTAGCCCTCTCCATGGCCGTACTAACTGGGTTTCCAAGGTAAATTTCAGGCCTGACCACAAATGATGACTCTGGTCGTCTGAGGACCACTCAAGATGTAGCCTGTCGCTGACGGCTGGAAAACAAGCAGGAGGGAAAAGCAAAGTTCCAGTTTCACCCTTTTTTCCCTCTCCATCTCCTATTTCACCCTTACCACAAATTAAACAGGGACTTAAGAAGGGAAAGGAAAAGGAAGAAAAAGAAAACAAAGTTTCATGACAAAAGGCCCATGGAGTGCTGCTGGACCACCAGGATGTACTGATAGCTACAGAAATGCACAGTGGCTGCCAGCAGACCGCCCCTCAGGTCTAGAATGTGCCTCCCATCCTACCTTCAGACAACAGACTCGACGTTCTTCCTTACAATCACCCCAAGCCAGCCCCCTGCAGCTTTGCTATGGCCCATGTGGCCTCAGTGTGATCACGAGACCACAGGGGATGAGCGTGTAAGTTGGCATCACACCCAGCCTTTCAAGTATGTGATGGGGGCTGTTCAGGTCTCCACTCCCAGGCCCACAGCTGCTCCCCGCCGGTTCCTCTCCCGCATCCCGTCCTTCATCAGGACTCACTCCTCCACTCTGGTCTCTCGCCTCTAAACAGACTCCATGCCCCTTTAGAGTGTGGGGACTGGAAGCAAACAGAATATTCCAGACACAGTCTGACCAGTGCAGAAGAAAAGGAACTGTTCACAGCCTTAGGCCACACTGGGGAAAGCACTGCTTCTGTGACTTTTACAATGAACAGTATCTCGAGACCTAAGTGGTTTACTGAGCGCTCATTTACGGTTGGTTCACAAGGAACTGTCAGCGAAAGCTCCACTCGTGGTCCTTGAAGCTACTTCTCCTCTTATACTTGTGGGATTGACTTTCTGGATCAAAGGACAGGATCTTACATTCGTCACTCACCTTTCTGATGTGACTCGTCATTCCTGCCTGACAATATCTTTCTGGAATCCAACACCATCATTAAATACTAATGTTATTACTCCAAATTCCAGGTTATTACCAATCTCATCCAAGTCAATGAAAGAAGGCAAGTGAGTAACCATCAAACCCTCCCAACTTTTCCCTCTCCCCAAAATGATGGGGATTCTTGGAAGGCAACAGAATGGAAGGCTGCAAGGGAAATCATAAAGTCATCCAAAGTTGTTATGAGGCTCTTAACCTCGAGGCTGTAGACAAAGTTCAAGCTCCGTGAAATCACTGAAATGGTCTAAAAACGTTGTACAACTTTCTCGTGTATCTGTGCTTTTCTGAGGAGAACACGTATAACTTTCTTCGGATTCTTAAAGGGATCTATTTATCTTTGTCCTAAAAGATTAAACACTGATAGTGGGTACAAGATACTAGCCCTTTCAGTCCCAGTAAGAAGGTACTAGAATCAAATAGCTAAGATTCTTCAGAAACTGGTTGTTAGCAATGTAAAGGGTTACAAACACTCATGCCCTGGGGCAGGGTTCTCAAACTTTGGCAAGGGCGCCAGCAACACCTAAAGGGCTCATTAAAATACAGACCGCGGGGCCCCACTGCCAGCATTTATGATTCAGTAGGTCTGGGGTGGAGGACCCGATAATTTGCATTTCTAACAAAAACTCCCCGATAATGCTGGACCACACTTCGAGAACCATTCCTCCACAGTTCTCTGGTTGCCATGGTGAACCACTGTTACTACCAGGTATGCTGGAGTAGAAAAAAAGGTTGAAAACCAATGTTTTAGACTAATTCATAACCTGATTTAAAGGATATGCTAACGTTTCAAGGAGTATACACTTGGATAAAACAAAAATCACAAAACAGAATAAAACAAACAAAAAAATCACAAAACATGTAACATTAAGACTTCTACCGATAGAATTGCTAATATGCTCTCTAACTATACTTGCAGTTGCCTTCCTAGGCATCCACGTGGGAGAGGGCAATAGAGAAAATATTCAAGCACACAGGTACATTCTGAAGAACGGTTTCAAAAACCCATCACCTCTCCGGACTGCACTGATAAGATTATTAACAAGTTTTTTGTCTTCCCAACCTATACACTCGCTACCCACTGCTAGGAAGAGGATGGCTCTGAAATGGGAATTATCCTGGATGAATGTGGATACAGACAATAGGACACACACTCTGCCTTAGGAAGGACAGTCTCTTAAAAGAGAAAATATCCAACTAGAACAAAATACGATAACAAGTTACTCTTATTCTTATTAGGTATAAACTGTATACCCCATACAACACTTCAGAAACTGCCTTGCTGCCTGTACGTATGCCCACATTTCTTTACTTTTACATTACACGTGTAATTATATGCTTACATTTAACAAATGACTATAAATTACAGCAACTTAACAGGTCATTTCTAGGGCAGGTCTTTTTTCTTTTTTTAAAAGTAAATCATGGATTTATAAATTATTTGATCAAATCAACACATTTTAAATTTATCAGTATGTACTTTTCCTAGGTGGGGAACCACCTATAATTTAATATAAGGGAAAAAACCCCACAAGAGATCACAATCGTGTGATTACAATATGCTCCCGATTTTGTGGGGGGGGGGAATTACATAAACGCTTTTTTTTCTTTTTGTTTTAAAAGAAACAAATAGTCATTGGGTCTTCACTGGGTAGTGGGATCACAAACTACTTTTAATTTTTACTTTTCCAGAGTTTTCTACAACTAACTAAACACTATGAGGATGGTTTCCTGTCTTTGCCATACGGTGAGCTTACCCTCTGGTCCACAGGAGGGCCTCTATATACCTACTGATCAATACTACATGAATGGTGCCCACCCTCACTGTAAGCTTCAGCTTCTCCTCCACCACCAAAAGCTAACCATTCCTTCAAATCCTAACCCAACGCCACCCTTTCAGAAGTTCTCTTCAGGTCAACCTGGCAATTTAATCCTTAGCCTTCTCCTAACATTTTGCACCGCTCTCCTGGCATTCTTCTAACCCTCCCTCGCCTTTGTACCAGAGGACTCAGGCAGTAGGTGCTCAAATCCTTGTTTAGTTGACAGAGTCCCTGAGTCCAGTGAAGATGTTTTGTTCATCTTAACTCTTCACTTGTGGTTGCCAAATATGTTGTATTTTTTTCATTCCATTGTACATTTGGTACCTAATCTTGATAATGCTGGTATTTAACAGGGAAACCTCTCCCAAATGCTTTGCCTTTCAGAAAGGATAATACTAGAATTTTGAAAACAGCAGATACTGTTGTTATATACCACTAATCATGGCCAGGCACTATTCTAAGCGGTTTATGTATGTATTAACTCTTAATCCTCACAACAGCCCTACGTGGTAGGTACTATTCATATCTCCATTTTACAGATGAGGAACCCAAGGTTCAGAGAAAGCCAATAACTGGCTGGAGGTCACAGAGCTAAGGAGGGGCAGAGCTGGGAGTAAACTCAGTTCAGATCCAGAGCACATGCTACAAGGATGGAAGGTGAGAAGGAGAAAACTTTGAAGGGCATGTAGTACACTACATACTGCCTCTAGGATCAATTATCAATCATGGCTTCAAGAGTACAAGCTCAGGGAATTCCCTGGCGGTCCAGTGGTCAGGACTCTGTACTTCCACTGCCGGGGGCCGGGGTTCGATCCCTGATCTGGGAACTAAGATCCCACAAGCCGCCAGAAAAAAAAAAAAAAGAATACAGGCTCGGCCAATGAACGCACTAGCACAATCTAGCAAAGGCTTTGTATTTTATAGAAAAAAAAAACCTACATTGGGGAAAAAAAAGGAATAAATAGGAACATCTTTGCAACAGACAGAATCTGAAGGTTCTTGGTGTCATCTGAAATAACTGCCTAATTATGGGTGAATCATTTATCTGTGCACAAATTAGCTCCCTACAGAGCCAAAGCCCCATCCCCTTCATTTGCTTTTAGACACACACACCCCTGGGCTCCATCTCCAAGGCCATTTTAGACTCTCAATGAAATATCACCCAGGAAACTTCTCGACTGCCTCCCAGCACCTACTATAGGTACAGGCACAGAAAAACAGTTTTATGAATATCTTGCATATAAAAAGCCAAACAAAAATGATGGATAAGGGATCCATATGATAGCGCATCTAAGACGGATAAGCTAAAACAGAATTGTCCCAATTTGTGTAACGCTACCACAGAGGTCACTTACATTACAGAGACCTGTAAGTCTGTTCGTTTATCAGTATCCTGTTCAACCAAATGAGCAGAAATACAAACTAAGTGCAAAAGGACACTATCGCTATTCATGGCCCAAGCCACCTCTGTGAATATCTTTACACCGTGTTAAATGTTTCTGAAACGTGGAGCCGACACCAGGAATTTTTATTCTTCCTATATGACAAGTAAGTACATCATCTGCTGAAGCCTAGAGTCTTTCACCATACAACGTACCCTTCAAAATTTCCTCCATCTCACCTTCCATCCAGCCTGTCTTCATTGAAATGATTTCCCTAAGGAGCCCAAATAAAAAGCCAACCTCTCGGGTCACATCCCTTTGCAGCAAAAGCTAGTGCTGTATCACACAATTACACCATATGCTTTCTCCAGATAAGGACGAGAAAGAACTGAATTTAAGATGCAGAAGTAAGGAGCTGCATAAAATGGCCACTTTTCCAGCGTCCGTGACAGACAGGGCATACTTAAACATCAAAAGCATGGAACTGAAGGAGTAATTAATAAAGGTGGATTGATGAAGGAAATGAAACAATAAATACATTAAAGTTTTCCAGAGTGAGACACTATCAAGAATAATTAAGCCTGACTCAAAGAATCCTCAGCTTCAATGTTAAAAAACAAAAATCTCAGCCACGCCGAACTATTATATTTGATATTATATTATCCAGCGAAAACAGCAGTCTTTGTTTCATTTGCAGTCGGGATCTACCCTGCCTGCTTTCCCCTACCCCACCCCACCCCCTTCCATCCACCGCAGTGATCTCGAAGGGAACTGCAGAGGCCCCAAGGAACAGAGATAACGGTCATAGGCAGAGGCCACGTTACCCAAAACTCACCAGCCGAGCTCAGACCAGAGTCGCCAACCTCCTTCCCAAGGCCCTAGTTGCCAGACAGGCCAGGCTGGGCGCCTCGCCGGTCCCCGGGCCGCATCCACCCACCGCAGGCCCACAAAGCCCCCGCGGACGCCGGGACTCCGCGCCTTCAACTTCCCTCCGACCCCATTCCAGGCCGATTTTATGGGATCAGGGTGTGACCCCCACTGCAGAAGGCCAGGAAGAGACTCCGCGCCGAGCCATGCCCAGATCACTTACACAATAAAGGGATCCCGAGGCGAGGGCTGACCCTCCCCCCCGACCGCCCTGCTGCAGCGCGCCCCCGCCACATTTCCCGCCTCGCCCCCCCAAACCGCCCGGGCCTGGCCGGGTGTCCACCCCCGGCCCCCGCCGTCCCCAGAGCCCCTGAGAAGACGCCCCCCCGCTCTCTCGCCCAGCTCCCCCGGGACCAGCGGAGCCCGACCCTCCCCAAGCCGGCGGCCGGCTGCTGAGACCCTCACCCGCCGCCGCACGCCTCCCGGGCCGTGCGCAGCCCTGCCCTCCGCTCCCTTCACCCCGCAGGTCCCGGCGCGCCGCCGGCCTTCCGAGCCCTCGGCGAACCCCTCACCGCACTCGGGATGCCGGACCCGGCCTAACCCACCCAGTGGCCCTTCCCGTCCAGCGCTCCCCCACCCCCAACCCGGATGGCGCTTTCCAGCCCGCCCCAGGACTCCCTCCCCTCCCGAGAGGCAAGCACAGGCTCGCGGGACCCCCGGGGACACCCACCAGGGCACGAGGCCCCCCCAACCCCGCGCCCCACGGATCCCGCACGCCTAGTATCAGGTCAGCACATGCCCACCCGCAGATCTCCATCCCCAGCCCCCCAGGGGTCGTCCTCCCGCACACCCAGGCCCTAATCCCTGCAGGGGTCTCACTCTCAAGGACCTCATTCCCCGCCCCTCCAGGGGTCTCTCCACCCACCGGGGTCCCGTTAACCACCCCCAAGGTCCTTCCTTGCGCGAATCTACGGCCCCTGCAGCACAAACCCTCCGCCCAGAACCCCTTCTGTCTTCCCCAGCTCCCGCTTCGGCTCCGTTCCTGCCCTACAGACCCGCCCGGGCCCCCAGCCGGGGATCCTTTCCTCCCCCACAAACCGTCCCTCGGTTCCCGGCCGCCGCACTCGGACCCGGGAAGCCGCACCTCTCACCTTCAGCCGAAGATGGTGGCGCCGGCGCACGTCCCCAGCCGCGACCACAGATCCGGCGCCTCAGTCCAAAACCCACCGCTGCCTCCGCCGGGCTCCTTTAGCACTGCTACTCCGGGCTGCCCCACCCCCTCCCACCCTCATTGGGCCAGCTCCACGCCCGTCACCACCGCCCCCAGACCCACTGGTCCGTTTGCGCGCCCATCTCCAAGGGAAAACGTTAGCAACCCGAAAGAAGCTACCTTCCCGAGGTCCGCTCCCTCCACCCACCTGAAATGATGCTCATTGGCTCCCGCTCCCAGCCCAGGCCTCCGAGGCCCCCATCTCATAGGCTGAGCCGCACGCCCGTCAGAGATTCCGGGAGGTGCGGCCGGGGCAGTCGCGGGCGATTGGCTGGCTCGGGAGGAGATGGACAGCTGCGGTTGGCTGGGTGCCCCGCGATTCCGCGGGGCATAGGGTGCGGACCCCGCAGCGGCCTCGGCCGTGCGGACCGCGGGGCAGGTGTGCCACGGCCGCAGTCCCGAGCTCCGCCTGGACGCGCCTCGTCCTGCCGTCGGGCTGCAGGGGGCAGCCCAGTAAAGTGCCTCGCCGCCTCCTCTGCCTGTCGCAGCCGGCGTGTCCCGCAGCGGGACCGGCTTCCACCGCGGAGTCGCGGGCCTCGGGCCGCGGGCGCTGCCTGCAGGGGCGGGGCCGGAGCGCGGTCCAGAGGCCTTACGTCACTCCCGGGGCAGCTGGGGGGGTGGGGGCCGCGGCTCGGCGGCTTACCTGCAGTGGGGGAGGGGAGGCAAGTCTCGGGCTGCTGCTCTGCCCATGCGCTCCGGCCCTGAAGCTGGGGCGCCGGCTTCAGTCGGCGGTCCGCGCTCCCGGCACTGTCGCGACCCCCGGCTCCAGGTTGACCCTGCCCAGGCCCTCTGAGCGGCGGCCGCCGGACAGCTTCCTCCGCTGCTGCGGTTTTGGTGTTTGAAAGGGGAGACGTCTCCCTACCCAGACTCCTGGCTGGGCTGAGATTACAGAGGATTGAGAAGCGAACCCCCCTTGGAGAGAAGACTTGGGAAAAGGGCTTAACCTCATTCATTCGTTCGTTCATTCATTCATTCATTCATTCAATAGAGCTCCCTACTTGAGAGGGGCTACGAGGAGGTTCTGTAGAGCTGTCTTATCCCCCAGGGCCTATTAACTTTTCAAAGGCCTTAGAAAGCGTTTGAGACCTGAAGAAGGAGAAGAAAAAAAAAGCTCCCAGATAAGGAAAGGGAACCAAAAAAATCGAAGTTAATCAATATTTAATGAAACGTCTGCAATATCTAGTCAACTGCAACATGACCCTTAATTAATTAATTATAAATATAATAAAGTTTCACAAGTCACAAAATGATTTCTTACAAAAACTGAAGTTTATCCAAACCTTTTCAAAAAAATTTTACAGCAAGATGTAGTTATTTCGTGTTGAATATGGGTGCATTTTATTATTTATGATGTAAGTGGCTAGGCCTAGGAAACTTCCGGTCTGGTAAAATGTGAATAAAGCAAAAAACAAAACAAGGCAGGAAACGATAAGGAGGGGGTGGTGCAGAAGATTTCAAGGCAGCTGAGTGCAGAGTCCCTCCTGGGGAAGTCTGAATCAGGTCCTGTACTGTCCTTTGTCCTAGTGCATCTTGTCCCCCACCCCCATCAGCCTCCTGGAGTAAGCTGCCCTCTGTCCAGGTGTCTTGTGACTTGGCTCCATGAAGTCTGTCCTCCTTAATGCAACCTGCACATGGAGTACAAGTTAACCATACCTAGCATGTGAACAGTATTCCTCTTCTGAATTAAAAAAAAAAAAAAAAAAACTTTTTAGAGAACACCAAACACTCCATCTCTAATGCCTGAGTCTCAGCTTTGCCAGCCACCGAAGTCATTTCTGAATGCTTAGAGCATTCACACACAAACAGCCCCATCAGCCACCAAGTCTGTGGTTTCCCATAACTTTAAAACAAACTCAGTGGACCATCAGAAGAGGAGGGCAGGAAGCTCACCAGAATTCAACATCACAAAGATGTCAGTCTTGAAGAGAAATCAATAATAAAGAGACTGTCCCCAGGAATTCCCTGGCAGTCCAGTGGTTCGGACTCTGGCGCTTTCACCGCGGAGGCCCAGGTTCGATCCCCAGTCCGGGTAACTTAGATCCTGCAAGCTGTGTGGTGTGGCCCCAAAAATATAGAAACTGTCCCCAAATGCATCTCTAGCCATGGCATCTCTGCAGCCCTTGGGCCCTACATTTTCAACTGTCTGCCAGAGGTCCCTACCTGGATGGGAGGACAACTGCAAAAGCAGGAAGCCCCAAACCTATTTTCTTCCCACTTCCACTTCATCCCTCCACCCAAACTCTTTCTTCCCAACTTCCCTTTGTCTGTTAATGAAACCAGCCTTGAAACCTCTTTGATTCCTTCCTCTCCCTTGCTCCCCCATCATGTCCCCCTCCACCTCAGTCATCTAGCCAGCCAGGCTCAGAATTCTAACTCCAGTCTCACCTCATGTAGCTCCATCCCTGAACCTCTTGCCATTTTGAGGTCAGGAAAATGCAGGATTTAGGACCACATAGGCCTGGCTTTGAATCCGTCTCTGCCACTTACTAGAGCTTTAATCTTTGACAAATTCCTTAACCTCATCTCTAAAAAGAGGATACAGGACTTCCCTGGTGGCTCAGTGGTTAAGAATCCACCTGCCAATGCAGGGGACACGGGTTCAATCCCTGCTCCGGGATGATCCCGCATGCCGCAGAGCAACTAAGCCCGTGTGCCACAACTACTGAGCCCACATGCCACAACTACTGAAGCCCGTGCGCCTAGAGTCCATGCTCCGCAACAAGAGAAGCCACTGCATTGAGAAGCCTGCGCACCGCAACGAAGAGTAGCCCCCGCTCACCGCAACTAGAGAAAGCCCGCCCACAGCAAGGAAGACCGAAGGTAGCCAAAAATAAATACGTTTATTTAAAAAAAGAAAAGGGCTTCCCTGGTGGCGCAGTGGTTGAGAGTCCGCCTGCCGATGCAGGGGACACGGGTTCGTGCCCCGGTCCGGGAAGATCCCACATGCCGCGGAGCAGCTGGGCCCGTGAGCCATGGCCACTGAGCCTGCGTGTCCGGAGCCTGTGCTCCGCAGCGGGAGAGGCCACAACAGTGAGAGGCTCGCGTTCCGCAGAAAAAAAAAAAAAAAAAGAGGATAGAAATATACACCTGAAGGGTTCGTTCAACAAATATGTAACAGGATGATTTACTGGGGGAAAAAATGGCATTATGAATATATAGATTGAAAATTGTCCTTTTTTTTCTAATCTACAATTTCATTACAAAAGAGTGAGAAATCTTCGTCCTCTCTCCATAGTAATTTTTGCTGGCAGTCTAGGCTGCTTTTACCCCCAAAAGAAAAAGGTCACAGACCACTGTTTTGCAGAGTCTAGGTCACAAGTCCAAACTCATTCCCTCAGGGCAGTTCCAGCCCACGAACCTGTTTTGTTCTAAGCTGTTTTGTTCCGTCTGTACAGCGCTGATATGAAGCATTTTTATTTTTATAAATTTGAGTGAATTCCAACATTTAAAAGTCAAGAGCTATCCAACATCATTAGCCATTAGGGAAATGCAAATCGAAACCATAATGAGATACCACTTCACACCCACTAAGATGACTATAATCAAAAAGGCAGACAATAACAAATGTTGGCGAGGATGTACAGAAAGAGGAACCCTCAGTCATTTCTGGCAGGAAAATGGTGTAGTCACTGTGGAAAATGGTTTGCCAGTTTCTTAAAAGTTAAACATGAATGTACCATGTAACACAATTCTATCTTTCAGTATCTACCAAAAAGCAACAAAAAAAGTAGGATATATATGGATACAAAAACTTGCACACAAAGGTTCAGAGCAGCATTATTCATAATAGCAGAAAAAAAATGGAATGTCCATCAACTGGTGAGTGGGTAGACAAAATGTGGTATATCCGTACCATGGAATACTATTCAGCAATAAAAAGGAACACACTGCAGTTTCATGCAGCAACACAGATGAACCTTGAAAACACTATGTTCAGTGAAAGAAGTCAAAGAGACCACATATTGTATGATTCCATTTACATGAAATATCCCCAAAAGGCAAAGCTATAGAGACAGAAAGTATGATAGTAGTTTCCTGAGGTAAGGGCTGGGGTGGGGAGGACAGTAAATATACATGTGGGATCTTATTGTGATGATGAAAATGTTCTAAAATTGATTTATGGGGCTTCCCTGGTGGCACAGTGGTTGGGAATCTGCCTGCCAATGCAGGGGACACGGGTTCGAGCCCTGGTCTGGGAAGATCCCATAGGCCGCGGAGCAACTAGGCCCGTGAGCCACAACTACTGAGCCTGCGCGTCTGGAGCCTGTGCTCCGCAACAAGTGAGGCCGCGATAGTGAGAGGCCCGCGCACCGCGATGAAGAGTGGCCCCCGCTTGCCGCAACTGGAGAAAGCCCTCGCACAGAAACGAAGACTCAACACAGCCCAAAAATAAATAAATAAATAAAATAAAATAAATAAAAATAAAATAAAAAAATAAAATTGATTTATGGTGATGGTTACACAACTGGATAAAGTTACTAAAAGGTCACTGAATGTTATGCTGTGGATTACATGATTTTAAAAATATACCTTAATAAGTAATGTTTTAAAAATATAGACAAAAGAGTTCTCTCATGAAAATCCAGATTTC
Source organism: Pseudorca crassidens (assembly GCF_039906515.1). Classification (NCBI taxonomy): domain Eukaryota; kingdom Metazoa; phylum Chordata; class Mammalia; order Artiodactyla; family Delphinidae; genus Pseudorca; species Pseudorca crassidens. The sequence continues at coordinate 10,802,027 of NC_090314.1, read as the reverse complement.
TGGCTTCCCTTGAAAACACAGAAGATCTGGAAATTCCACGCCAATTCGCTGATGCCTTAGCTGCTGCTCATTTTTAGACAAAGTTTGTGTTCTAGAGCATGCCTCAGTCACCACTACTCTCTGTTGTCTCTTGAAGCCAAACTGCTTTATTCACTGACATTCTTTTCCTGGTCTTTTTTAGGCATCTATTTGCGTTCTCAGTCTCTGTCATGCCTGTCAAGGGATTTCACGTCAGATCATTCCAGAGAGATAAGAGAAAGGGTGGTATTTTTGAGTTAAAGAGCTATTTCCCTGACAGTGGTGAAGGAGTAGGAGATCTGGGGTGCCCATGAGAAGAGGCCCCGTTTCAACAAGATTCCTGGAAGCGGCAGGACTTTGGGGCAGAGGCTACTGTACTGAGCCCCTCACAGCCCACCCCGGGGAAATAATTCCTGACTGACAGGAAGGATCGATGCTCAACTGTGGCATTTTGAAACAGCAGGAAGAACAGTTAAAAACAAACAGAAAACTTCTAATGATCTGAGAAAGAAGGAACCTTCCAGAATTTTCTTGGGCCCCTTAAGCTCTGGAGTTTTGGGGGGAAAGAAAAAAACAGAAGTTTCCTGAAAATGACTAATTTAAGACTTCTCACCAGCCACGCAGGATAAGGCTAACTCAGATTTAATTTGATTTAGAAAAACAAAAGCACGATAGTCCTTGCATCCTAATGTCTTAGAGCAACTTGTACCTGTGAGAAATGCTTACCATCTTTTGCATCTAGGAAGAGAGCAGGGGTTTTTAATCTGGAGTCTGTGGAAACCTAAAGAGTTTTAGGGGTTTTATAAAACCTCTGAAATTGTATGCAAAACGTATTGTTTTTTCTCCCCCCCCTGGGGAGAAGCTGTACAGTTTTTAGTAGATTCTCATAGAGGGCTCTGATCCAAAAAGATTGCAAGAATGTGATATGGAGCTTCCCTGGTGGCGCAGGGGTTAAGAATCCGCCTGCCAGTGCAGGGAACACGGGTTCGAGCCCTAGTCCGGGAAAATCCCACATGCCGCGGAGCAACTAAGCCCGTGTGCCACAACTACTGAGCCCGCAAGCCACAACTACTGAAGCCCACGTGCCTAGAGCCCATGCTCTGCAACAAGAGAAGCCACCACAGTGAGAAGCCCACGCACCGCAACAGAGAGTAGCCCTCACTCGCCGCAACTAGAGAAAGCCCGCGCGCGGCAACAAAGACCCAATGCAGCCAGGAAAAAAAAAAAAAAGCAATATGGCATGATAAGTACTACATTATGGGAAGTACAGCAAGATCCAGGGACACATAAGGGACACCTAACCCAGAATGGTGGCAGGAGTGGGGGTGGGGGAAGTTCCAGAAAGTCTTCTTAGGGAAAGTCATTTTGAAAATATAATCTGAAAAATAAGGCATTAACCAGACAAACCGAGGAAGAAAGTACTTTCAGAGAAAAATAATACATAGAAGAGAGAGTACAGGGCTTTCCAAGCTCAGAAAGAATTTCAGAGCAAAGCTACCGCAAAGTGAACAAGCGTGGAGGAGTGTGAAATAAGGGACTGAGGAGGTAGGCAGGGGCCGGATTGTACGTGTAAACCACGAGGCAGAATTATTTTATCTGGAGGACAGCGAGGGAGCTATGGGAGAGTTTTCAACTGAAGAGTAAAATGACCAGGTTTGTGTTTTGGAAGCATCCCTCTGGTCATAATATAGAGGATGGATTAAAGTGGGGGTCAGGGTAGGCCAGTTAAGAGGCTGCTGCCACAAACATTCCATCTGAGAGATGATGGTGACTTGGTCTAAGCAGCCTGGAAAAGATGTGGTCAGGTTACGGTGACGGCGATTGCAAAGATTAACTGAGATATTGAAAGTGCCAAGCCAACGTATGAAGGTTAAAGTGCCTCGAACGTGCATGAGGATATCTGCAGGTGCCTAGCAGAGTATGAGTTGATTCCCTTCCTCCACTTTCTCATGGCCTCTTGAATAAAAATAATCCCTCACTGTACCCTGTACACACATTTATCAAAACACCTATAAAAACTCCTTGTAAGTTTTTTTTATCTCCATCCCTGTATCCTCCCTTCGAAATGAGTGCTGTCCAAGAGAAACAGAATGGGAGCCACCAATGCAAGCCACATATCTAAGTTTAAACTTTCTAGGGGCTACATTTTAAAAGTAAAGCAAAATAATTGAAATTGATTTTAATAACATATTAACCCAATATAAAAAGAATATTACATTTCAATATGTAAAAAAATCACTAATAGGCTATTTCGCATTCTTTTTCTTGTGCTAAGTGTTCAAAATCTGATGTGTGTTTTGGACCTACAGCACATCTCATTTCAGACTGGCCACATTTTAAGTGTTCAAGAGCTACATGTGGCTGGTGGCTACCAGAGCGGACCCCACAGTGCTAGACTGTAAACTCCGTGCAGGCAAAGTCAATGTTTTCAGCTGTATCCCCAGGAACTAGCTCAGTGCTTGATACAGAACAGATACTTAATAAATGCTTGTTGAATAGAAAGATGGAAAGATGGAAGGATTGGATGGATGAGTGGATGGATGCATGAGGAGATCCCTTCTCGCTTTCCAGGTGTCATTTCGGCTGAGTCTGAATCTCCATCAGGACTGCAGTGGTGGAGGATAATGGGCTGCAAGGGCAAGGATGCAAGGAACCGAAGCATGGGCAGGGAAAAGTGATACCAGGAGATGGTGGGAAGTAACAGCATTTGACTAAAGAACGGAATACTTGCTGCAGAAAAGAAGGTGAGAAGTAACACTGGAGGTTCCTGGAAGCTGACACTGAACCTTATACACATCTGGGGAGTCCCAAACTTCCAGTGTAATTTCCATCAGTAAATATTTAAGGAACAAATGAAAAGAGAGGTGAGAGGACGAGGCAGCAGGAAAAAGACAAGGAAGCAAAAAGAGAAAGGGAAATGTTATTAGCAAAGTGATAACAACTGCTGGTGTGAATGTTGGCAAATAACAAACAATAAGCAAGTTTCTTAGAGGGTCCAGGTTATCTTGATGGAAAGAGGAACAGGTCACTGGAGAAGTCTGAGGTCTGGTCAATGGTTAGAGATGGAAACAGGGTCATTGGTCTCAGAGTATCTGTGGTCCCTGGTGGATCAGACCTGGTGGGAAGAGGGGGAGTCACATTTTGGTGCACAGAACCGCAGTTTGAAATCAAGCCTGATTGCTATTATATGACGCAGCATTATTGCCACCTCGGCCTTAAGGAGCCAGGCCTGGTTTGCATTGGTCCTACTCATTAGGTGAAGAGAAAATCAAGAAATTGCCCTGGATTTGCTAAAAATGGGTATGACTCTTCAGGAAAAAAAAAAAAAAAAAAAAAAAAAAGGTGTGTGAGCATCTCATTGGAGGTTGTTTTAAAAATCCAAATCAGTCTATTCTTGAAAGATATATTTTATCAAAGGCTTTTTTTGTTGTTTACAATAGTGGTCCCCAACCTTTTCGACACCAGGGACCAGTTTCGTGGAAAACAATTTTTCCATGGGGGAGCGGGGTGGGGGATAGTTCAGGTGGTAATGCAAGCGATGGGGAGCGATGGGGAGCGATGCGGAGCGGCAGATGAAGCTTTGCTCGCCTCCTGCTGTGTGGCTGGGTTCCTAACAGGTTCCTAACAGGACTGGTACCAGTCCGCGGCCTGGGGGTTGGGGGCCCCTGGTTTAAAACATCCTGCCTGGGGGACTTCCCTGTTGGTACAGTGGTTAAGACTCCGTGCTCCCACTGCAGGGGCCCCAGGTTCGATCCCTAGCCAGGGAACTAGATCCCACATGCATGTCGCAACTAAGGGTTCGCATGCCACAACTAAGGAGCCCACCTGCCACAACTAAGACCCAGTGCAACCAAATAATTAATTAATTAATTAATTTTTTTAAAAGTGAAACATCCTGCCTGGGAATTCCCTGGCGGTCCAGTGGTTAGGACTCCATGCTTTCACTGCCGAGGGCCTGGGTTTGATGCCTGGTCAGGGAACTAAGATCCCACAAGTCTCACGGTGTAGCCAAAAATAAATCCTGCCTGATAGTGGGTATGTCCTTAACCTCTCTGTACCTTGATTTACTCTTGTGCAAAACAGGGATAACAATACCTACTTAGTAGGGTGGCTATGAGGCTTAGATACAGTGAGGTAACACTGGTAAAGGTCTTGGCACAAATTGGCAGTCAGTGGCGTTCCTCTTTATCATCACTATGATATTCATCAGCAGTATCATTACCCTTTTGAAAGGACTTATACACAGCCTTTCAGAGGAAGCTTATCGTGTTCTTCCATTATTTTCTCTAGATGTATATTAAGAGTATTGTCCCTGGCTTGGAGTTTTAAATGAAGAATGCATACCCTGTAGAAAAAAATCATTTACGGCTATCAAAGTTCTTATAAAAACTAAATTAAAAATATGAGGCGGGGGGCTTCCCTGGTGGCACAGTGGTTGAGAGTCCGCCTGCCAATGCAGGGGACACAGGTTCGAGCCCGGGAAGATCCCACATGCTGTGGAGCGACTAGGCCCAGTGCGCCACAACTACTTAGCCTGCGCTCTGGAGCCCGCGAGCCACGACTGCTGAGCCTGCATGCCGCAGCTACTGAGGCCCACGCGCCTAGAGCCCGTGCTCCGCAACAAGGGAAGCCACTGCAATGAGAAGCCTGTGTACCGCAAGGAAGAGTGGTCCCCGCTCGTGGCAACTAGAGAAAGCTGGCACACAGCAACGAAGACCCAATGCAGCCAAAAATAAAGATAAATAAATTTCTAATAAATAAATAAATAAATAAATAAATCCCTCTCAAAATGTTAAAATTATATATATATATATATATATATATATATATATATATATATATATATATATGAGGTAGGGACTTCCCCAGCAGTCCAGTGATTAAGACTCTGCTGCCAATGCAGGGGGTGTTGTCAGGAAACTAAGATCCCACATGCCATGCAGTGCGGCCGAAAGATTAAAGAAAAAGGTAGACAAACAATGCTAACTGGAAGTTATACATACACACATAGACCTCAGAAATAGCTTACCTATAAAGGTCCTCTCTGATAGACATACAGGTACCTCTACACTTAGGAGCATGTGCTCTGTACATCTAAGCAAGAGAAATGTGAAGGGATACTCTCAGGATTTGAAGTGCATCTCAATGTCACACAGGGCCTCTCACAGTAGGTAGTGTGGCACTGCAGATAAACGTCTGGACGCAGCAATCAATTAAATTGACTCTGCCACTTACAACTATGTGACCTTGGCCAAGTGATACAATCTCTCAAAGCCTCAGTGTTTTCATCTGTATAAGGGGGATGATGATGATGATAGCACAGATTCCACGGGATTATTTTAAGGATTAAATAAGATAATATTTGCAAAGGCTTGGCCCAGCATTTGAATCCTAGAAAGTCTTGTCAATAGAATCTAGCTATCCTTAAGTGCTCAAACTGGGATCAGATCAAGTCTCTGGACCCAACCACCAATTTACAGAAACTACAGAGGACAGAGGAACATGTTAAACCATACCAGAGGAATGGAATCAGCAAAATCCAGACTGTGGGAAACACCACAGGACAAACAAGCTGGTTTCTTCAACAAATAAATTGCAAGGAAAAAATAAACAACAACAAAACGATGAGGCTCTGCTGTAGATTAAAAGAGATTTAAAAAACACATCAGGGCTTCCCCGGTGGCGCAGTGGTTGAGAGTCCGCCTGCCGATACAGGGGACGTGGGCTCATGCCCCGGTCCGGGAGGATCCCACATGCCGCGGAGAGGCTGGGCCCGTGAGCCATGGCCGCTGAGCCTGTGCGTCCGGAGCCTGTGCGTCCGGAGCCTGTGCTCCACGATGGGAGAGGCCGCAGCAGTGAGAGGCCCGCATACCGCAAAAAAAAAAAAAAAAAAAAAAACAAAATCAACCAATTGCAATGAAACCTTTTTTGGATCCTGATGCAATGAAACCTTTTTTGGATCCTCATTCAAGCAATAAAACAAATTATAATAATATGTGTGTGTGTGTGTGTGTGTGTGTGTGTGTATAAAATAAAATTTATGAAACAAATAGAAATTTGAATGCTGACTGAATATTGGATAATTATGAATTATTGCTAATTTTTTATGTGTGGTTATGGTACTGTGGTTATGTGACACTAAAGAGTCCTTTTATTTTTGAAATTTACACTGAAATATTTACAGATGAAAGAATATAGTGTCTGGGATTTAATATACATGTATATATATATACACACACACATATATATATATATATGTCCCCCACCCTGCCCCACACCACACGGCATACGGGATCTTAGTTCCCAGACCACGGATCGAACCCATGCCCCCTGTACTGGAAGCATGGAGTCTTAACCACTGGACTTCCAGTGAAGTCCATGGGATTTATTTTAAAATGGCATAGAAGAGGGGAAGTGGAGAGGGTACAGATGAAAGGAGTTTGGCCATGAATTGTTGAAGTTGGGTGATGGGTACAGGGGAGTTTATTATCACTTGTCTTAGTCAGGCTGCTATAAAAGAAGTCCATATAATTGATAGCTTATAAACAACAGAAATTCATTTCCCACACTTCTGGAGTCTGGGAAGTCCAAGATCAAGGTGCTGGCACATTCAGTGTCTGGTGAGGGCCCGATTCCTGGTTTATAGATGGCTGTCTTCTGACTGTGTCCTTATGTGGCAGAAGAGGGAAGGAGCTCTCCAGGGTCTCTTTTACAAGGGCACTAATCCCATTCATGAGGACTCCACCCTCATGACCTACTCATCTCCCAAAGGCCCCACCTCCTAACACCATCACATTAGGGGTTAGGATTTCAACATATGGATTTTGGTCCCCCCAAAATAACATTCATTCCATTGCATCACTGGTCTCTCTACTTTTGCATATCTTTGAAATTCTCCAATAACATAAAATTCAAAAATTATTTTTGTTGATATGATTTCTACTGGAAGGACTAGATTCTAAGGGAAAGGAAATGAAATCCTAGAAAAAAAATAAGAAATTCCTCAGGGAATTCCCTGGCTGTCCAGTGGTTACGACTCCGTGCTTTCACTGCCGAGGGCCAGGGTTCAATCCCTGGTCGGGGAACTAAGATCCCACAAGCTGCGCAGCACAGCCAAAAAAGAAAAAAAAAAAATTCCTCAGTTTGATTTTCACAATCTTGCATAATATGATCTCAACCTACCTTCTCAAATTCCTGTCTCCTGCTCCTTCATTACAGCTGTTTCTCCTAATAATCACCTCTCCTTGGCCTCCTCCATCTGTCTTGCTTTTTTTTTCTGGCCATCTTCTCCCCTTTGCTTATGCCATTATATTTTCCATTGGAGGGCCCTTTCTCCACAAATCCACCTGGACAAGTCCTCCCAGCAGGACTTGTGTCAGGGAGCCTTGCTGAAGCTCTTCAGTGTGAGAAACACCACTGGGGAGCTCAAGCAAAGGCCCCTGTTCTCCTCAATTTTAGGCTCAAGTTTCATAGTTGTGCAGCATTTTTGGCATATTCGGAAAGGGTGGTTCCTGCTCTGCCCTTGAATGTTCTCATGAAAGATTTCCCAATTTCCTTCTATTGAAAACACTGATGGGTGTGAGCCCACTGATAATAATAATAACACTATTTTCCATACCAGGTATTTGAGAGTTGGCTGGCGGGAAGCAGAGGAGCTGCCCAGGAACCCAGCTTTCTCAAAGGAGCTCCAGACCTGCATCTGCCCTTCAGATAGACATGTGGAAATCACAGAATCTAGACCTTTATGGATGCAAGAGCCTGTAAAAGCTGCCTAGTCATCATTTCACAGATGAGACACCGAGTCAGGGACTTGCCCCACAGCACAGAGCAAATCAGTGCAGACCTAGGACTCAGCCCTAAGTCACCTGTCCACTCTCCATACAGGATTTTCTGTGTGTCATCATTTTCAGCCGTGGCAATTTTGTGGTGCACCTACTGTGTGCAGCACTCCTACTGTGTGCATAGAAAAATAATACAGAGCATCTCAGAAAGGGTTGTAGAATTCAGAAGATGCTCGTGTGTTTAGGCAGGGAGTGGGGGAGGAGTGGGGAAGAACTCATGGAAATAGGGCTGGTTCTCAGCTTGGACAGAAAAGGGGAGAGGATGGCACAGGGTATCAAGATAATGGGGAGGGCTTCCCTGGTGGCACAGTGGTTGAGAGTCCACCTGCCGATGCAGGGGACACGGGTTCGTGCCCCGGTCCGGGAAGATCCCACATGCCGCAGAGCGGCTGGGCCCGTGAGCCATGGCCGCTGAGCCTGCACGTCCGGAGCCTGTGCTCCGCGACGGGAGAGGCCACAACAGTGAGAGGCCCGCGTACCACAAAAAAAAAAAAAAAAAAAAAAGATAATGGGGAGATAGGTCTAGAAGCCTGAGGGAGATTTAAGTAAAGGGATGCCCATTCTTCCCCCAAAGCATCTATTCACAAATCATGGAGACATCCAGTTACCTTCTCTTCCCTGCAGTGCCTGACAGCCTGTGAAAATGCCTAATACTTTTTCCAGTTGGGGAACTGACGGGCCAGAGGCTCTTGGCTCAAGGCCAAGCAGGTAATATCTAGATAACATCCAGCGCGATGACTAAACAGAGATGTTTTGGAGACACAGCCTGAGCTCAAATCCCAGCTCAGTAGTGACTTGACCTTGGACGAAGTCAAGTCCTTCCTACTTGTCAGGGTCATGGCATGAGCTCAGGAGCTGCTATACATAAAGTGATAAGCACGGTGCCTGGCACACAGGGAACCGCTTAGTAAATGGCAGCTGTTATCCTGGTACTTTGCTCCTCTGTCTCCCTCGTCCTGGCTGCTGAGTCAACAGGAAGTTGGCCTAGAGACAAATGAGCTCCCCGGAACATACCTGGAGTCAAGACCTATTAAAAGTTTCTCTCTCTTCATGGCCACATCTTTCATTTCGGGGAAAATCTGGAAGAGCTAAACTGGGAACGGAAAATTTGCATCTGACGAAAGGTATGTGCAAACACATGTTTGCAAATGAGGTCAAGGTTTCAAAATACCCCTTCTCTGACAGATGAGTCAAACCCCACACAGTGGTCTTACTATTTACCGCACATGACGGCACATTCTCCCCGCAACTGATGGGGTCGTTTGCCAGGAGTTATATTGGAAGGAGTTACTCATTGGAAAATGTGGCTGCATTGCCCAGACTGAGATCTGAACTGGGACTTCCAGGGATTTCACCCAAAATAAGCTGAATTCCTCAGTTATAATTGTCAAAGAAACACGGCCAAGGAATCTGTGTGCCAGACCAACGCCAGCTCCTGCTGGGAAAAGTGTGGGTCCAGGCAGGGGATGCTCACGGCTTTGAGTAGGAAAGCACAAGGCACTGGGCTCTTCTGACCCTCACGGCATTTAGTCACTGCCCAGGACTGTGACCAATTGGTTGTCGCTCATCCTTTTCCTTTGAGATCTCTCTTTTCTTATTGTTTCATAACATTACTTATATCCCTTGTTGTTATTTAATCTTGCAAGCTCCTGTGAGGACATGGATGACGCCTTCAACAAAATATTTGTTGAACCGCCCCGCCAAATCTAATCCAGAGTCTACTACAGAGAAAGACTGTAGTTGTTCACAGACAAAAGATTCACATTCCGGGGCTTCCCTGGTGGCGCAGTGGTTGAGAGTCCACCTGCCGATGCAGGGGACACGGGTTCGTGCCCCGGTCCGGGAAGATCCCACATGCCGCGGAGCGGCTGGGCCCACGAGCCATGGCCGCTGAGCCTGCGCGTCCGGAGCCTGTGCTCCGCAACGGGAGAGGCCACAACGGTGAGAGGCCCGCGTACCGCAAAAAAAAAAAAAAAAAAAAAGATTCACATTCCTAGTATATTAGGAGCTTCTAAAAATGGAGAAGAAAATAACCAGTAACACCACAGGAAAATGAGCTAGAGATATGAATAGATAATTCACAGAAAAAAGAAATGAAAACAGTCCTTAATCATACGAAAAAATGCCCAAACTCATTCATAATAAGAACAACATAAATGAAAACTACACAGATATTATTTCCAACCTATCAGATTGGCCCAAACTCAAAAGTTTTACAACACGCTCTTGGCAAGGTTGGTGGAGAAACAGGTACACTCCGCATTACCGGGGAACCATGTTTTATTATGTAAGAGTCTATTGCATTTGTACACTCTTTAACGAGTGTATTGTTTGTGTCTGTGATACGTGGAGCCCCCTAAAACACGGATTCTGGAGCAGGGACCCAGGGTGGGAATCCTTTTACCGAGTTCTAAGGAAAGTTCTGCTTTGGAGTCATCTCTAATGAAAAGAGCAAGGTGGAGAAAAATATGTACAGAATGTAAGAAAGGATGTATCTTTTTTTTTTTATCACAAAAGTTAAGCCATACTTTATTATTTTTTTTAAAGTATCTATAGGGAGAGAAAAGAAATAGAGTAGAGTCCCAAGGATAGAAGGTGGACTTCTCTAAATATACCTTGTTTGGTAGATATGACTTTGGAACCATGTAAATATTTTATATAACTGAAACAAAATTAAAGTTTAAAAAGGGTCTTGGGGCTTCCCTGGTGGCGCAGTGGTTGAGAGTCCGCCTGCCGATGCAGGGGACGCGGGTTTGTGCCCCGGTCTGGGAGAATCCCACATGCCACAGAGCGGCTGGGCCCGTGAGCCATGGCCACTGAACCTGTGCGTCTGGAGCCTGTGCTCCACAACGGGAGAGGCCACAGCTGTGAGAGGCCCGCGTACCGCAAAAAAAAAAAAAAAAAAAGGGGGTCTTGGGGCTTCCCTGGTGGCGCAGTGGTTAAGAATATACCTGCCAATGCAAGGGACACGGGTTCGAGCCCTGGTCCGGGAAGATCCCACATGCCGTGGAGCAACTAAGCCCACGCGCCACAACTACTGAGCCTACACTCAAGAGCCCACAAGCCGCAACTACTGAGCCCACTTGCCACAGTTACTGAAGCCAGCGCACCTAGAGCCCGTGCTCTGCAACAAGAGAAGCCACCGCAATGAGAAGTCTGCGCACCACAATGAAGAGTAGCGCCCGCTCACCCCAACTAGAGAAAGCCCGTGCAGCAATGAAGACCCAACGCAGCCAAAAAAAAAAAAAAAACCAAGCAAACAAATTAAATAAATATTTTTAAAAAAGGTTCTTCACTGAAAATCTAAAGTAAGTGAAAAAAAAAAAAAATGAACCCAACTCTTTATCCAATTTGAGGCATAACCACACAGCCAAAAAGTATTCCAAGGGACCTGAAAGCATAGAAACTTGAGGGCACATTCCTAGTGGGATAATCCTAAGGACAAAGGGAACTGTTGGAAGGAAGGAATGAAGGGGGGGCGGGGAAGAAATCTTGAACCATCTTCAGTAATCTTATTGCCGGTGATAGGGTTGATATTGCTATTCTGACACTGTTACGTGTACTCTGTGGGTTAAACCTGATGAGTAATTCTGTTATATGGTCAGGAACCAGGCGTTTCAGTATAGGAGAAAGCAGGTATGTATGTAAGATAGCTGAGGTTAAGTAAACACTTGGCAGTACTGCATTTGAACCAGAATTTAAGCAAGAATTGATGAAAATATTCTGTCATTGAAAAAAGTATTTCCTAGCTCTGCCCATGGAAGAAGTCTAGAAACAGTGGGCACCCCTAGAGCAAGGAGCACCCCTGGTGGCTCTATACTGTGGTCTACAAATGCTATCAAACATAGGCTCCTCAGGGAAATGGCTGAGTCCAGGGCTGAGACAGGAAATATACAAGGCGAGCTTGGAATATCTTATCATAACAGAAAGCAAGGAAACAAAATATCAAAAACCACTAAGTTATGACAAAAGGACATAGGAGCTAATTTGAAGAGGCTCCCTCTGGCCAAATACGAGAGCCACAGCTTGAGTATCATGATGATAACAATGGCAATGAATTGAAACGTGTTAAATATGTTTAAATACATGAGTTCACAATGATTAAAACAAAAAAACAAATTCATGGGCTACCTTTGAAGAGGGCAAAGGAACAATCTCATGACTTAGAAAACAAGTAAATAGACGTTAAAAAAAATCAAGCATTTATCTTGCCTCTCCTATATAAACTGTAACTGCAGGATAGCCAAAGAATTGACGAGGGAAAAGTTTTTTCCCTAAATAAATGACAGTTAATAAATGACAAAGGAATGGTAGAATTGGAATGTCATTGCTTTACAACCCCCTGCAAATATTGGATCTAGACAATAGTCGTCAGTGGATACTAACATCATAAAAAGAAAACCAACCTGACATCGTTCTTCTGGTGGAAGTACGGAATGCAACCTCTGAGTTGTCCAAAAAAAAAAAAAAGAAAGAAAGAAATCAAACCTAAATCTGACTGAGCCTCTAGATCTCACTACTAATTTATCAGAAATACAGAGGACAGAGAAACATGCTAAACGTAGCCATAGGAAAGCAATCTGAAAAACTCAGACTGCAGGAAATTTTAAAGGACAAACAACTTGATTTCTTCAACAGTAAATTGCAAAGAAATTAGAAAGGGAGAAAGAGAGTGGAAGAGAGAACTGTGGATCGAGATCAAGAGACAAAACATGTATCAGCTGGCCTTCCCTGGTGGCACAGTGGTTGAGAGTCCACCTGCCGATGCAGGGGACACGGGTTCGTGCCCCGGTCCGGGAGGATCCCACATGCCGCGGAGCGGCTGAGCCCGTGAGCCATGGCCGCTGAGCCTGCGCGTCCGCAACGGGAGAGGCCACAACAGTGAGAGGCCCGCGTACCGCAAAAAAAAAAAAAACATATATCAGCAAACAATATATGGACCTGATTTGGAATTTGATTCAAACAAACTGTTTAAAAAATTATATACAGGTAGAACAATTGGGAGATTTGAATACTCATTAGATGTTTGATAATATTAAGGAATTATTGTTAATTTTTTTGTTGTGATAATGATATTGTGTTTTTTTGTTTTTTTTAAAAGAATCCCTATCTAGAGATACATGCTGATATATTCAAAACAAAATAATATGATGTTGGGAGTCATTCAAAATAATCTGGGACAAGTGAGTAGCATTACTGTTGAAACAAGACTGTCTATGAGTTAACTGTTGGAAGCTGGGTGACAGGTCATGGTCGGGGGTGTCCTCAAACTCTTCTCTTTTGCTTATGTTTGAATTTTCCATAATAAAAACTTAAAAATAAGTAAGATTAAAACGTGGTTTTAATTACAAAAATAGTGCATGCTTTTTGAAAAACATTAAAATAATACAGGAGTGTAGAAAGTGAAAGATAAAATCTCCTTAACCCCTGGCCCTTGACCTCAGCAGTAATCACTATCAACGGTTCAGTAGATTCTGTGTTAAGATTTTGTGTTACTAGGACTTCCCTGGTGGTCCAGTGGGTAAGACTCTGCGCTCCCAATGCAGGGGGCCCGGGTTCGATCCCTGGTCAGGGAACGAGATCCCACATGCATGCCACAACTAAGAAGTCTGCATGCCGCGACGAAGATCCCGTGTGCCGCAGCTAAGACCCAACACAACCAAAATAAATAAATAGATAAATATTAAAAAAAAAAAAAGATTTTGTGTTACTGCTCAGACATTGTCACTATGCTACTCTAAGGCGGGAGTATGCTTCCTTACCCTGCAGTGCTCAGGCTTAGCCATGGAACTTGCTGGACCAAAGATTCTTTAAGAGCCAAAACACGGTTTTCTCTTCTGCCACGATGTTCCAGAAAGTTCGATCCCAGAGTGAAGACAACAAAGCCACAACCAGCCGATGACACCCTGGTGTACATAAGCAAACCTTTATCGTGGCAGACACTGAGATTTTTACAGTGATTTAGCACGGGGACACAGCCTCACCCATCCTGACTGATACAATATCCTTCCAAGCCTTTCGCTGTGCATGCATAAAACAGTTTTTTCCATGAATATTATACCTATTACACTTCAATTTGCTTTTTAAAAAAAACTCAATAATGTATCATGGGCATTTGAGTCTCTTTGAAATAAAACCAATCTGAGTTCCCAAAGGCCCCAAGATAGTTTCCTAAGGCCAGAGACTTCTGTTTCTTTAAAATGTGGGTCAATGGAGAAGTTCTCCTGAAAAAAAATTCATGCGGGAAGTCAGCTGAGTGGGTCAGAGTGTGAATTCCAACATTAGCGCCCTCCTTGTCACGGGAGTATAATTGGCAGAGGAGCTGCATGACTCCAAGGCTCTTCCTGCTGGAGGAAGGCAGGACATCTACGAGGCTGTTAAAGTGCCGGTCTTTCGGGACTTCCCTGGTGGCACAGCGGTTAAGAATCCACCTGCCAACGCAGGGGACACAGGTTCGTGCCCTGGTCCGGGAAGATCCCACATGCCGCGGAGCAACTAAGCCCGCGAGCCACAACTACAGAGCCCACGTGCCACAACTACTGAAGCCTGCACACCTAGAGCCTGTGGTCTGCAACAAAGAGAAGCCACCACAATGAGAAGCCTGCGCACCGCAACGAAGAGTAGCCCCCGCTCGTCGCAACTAGAGAAAGCCCGCACCCAGCAGCGAAGACCCAACGCAGCCAAAATTAAAATACATTAAAAAAAAAAAAAAAGTGCCGGTCTTTCTCTTTGTAATCTTATAGGCGCTGCCTGAGGTTGGAGGCAAAATCCTGGATTTCTTCAACAGCTTGGAGTCAGAGGGCTTTTACTGCTATTATGATTACAGCTGAAGTGCTGAGAGAATTGAGAATTTAGTTTTTCGGTTATATTATCAAACTCAATCAAATTGGCCCCCCTGGGTTTCCTCTGTCTGATAGTGGCACCTCCATGTTGCCAGGTCCACACACTGGAAACCATCTTTCACTCTCCAGACCACTAGCATATGAGCTCCAAGGAGACAGAGATCTGTCTTGTCCACTGCCGTGTCCTCAGTGTCTGCAACGCTGCCTGACACACAGTAGATGCTCAATAAATATTTCATCAGTGAATGATTCTAAGCACTTGCCAAGTCCTCTGACTTCTCCCTCTATAATTTAGCTTCGACCTGTCATCCTCTCATTCCCATTGTTACTACCCATGGTGGTTTAAAGAGAGCCACCATTCTTGGACAATGCTCCCATTGAGATGTGGGGTGTATGTCCTCAACTCTTGAACCCTGGTGGATTCTGTGACTACTTGAACCTATAGCATATGGTAGAAGTGATGGAGTGCCCCTCTCCAGGCCCAGGATTTAAGAGGCTGGCAATTCCCACTTCCTGTCTCTTGAAACTCTCACGCTTACAGCCCTGGGCTGCTGGACAGGCCCTGAGAGACTACGTGGAGAGGGAGAAATGCCCAACTGAGACCAGCCTTCCAGCCATTTCTGCCAAGGAGCCAGACATAAGAGCAATGCTCTCCTGGACCTTCTAGACCATCTCAGCCTACCAGCTGAATACCGTTGAGTGACTCCAGTTGGGTGTTCTGTCCAACAGAAGAATTATTCAGCCGAGCCCTGGGCTGGTCCACACAATTGTAGCTGAGTCCAAATTCCTGATCTCCATGATTGTAAGATGTGATACTATTGTTGTCACTTGAAGCCATTAAGTTTCAGGGTGATTTGTTAATGCAGCAATACATTACCGCAACATTACCCTGCTTGGGACCTTATAACTTCTTACCTGGAAAACTGACTCCTACATTCAGTCTCCTGCCATTCCAACCATGCTCTACACCGCTCAGTTGGTTTTCTTGAAGAAGCTGTAGGAGTCCTGTTTAAAAAAAAAAAGAAAGTTATTGTCAACAGAATATGGCCCAATCTCTTTAGCCTGCCCCCATTGGCCTTCTAAGATCGCTCTTTGAACTCAACTTTCCAAGTTCTCCTATTCCTCCTATTTCTTATGTTCCAGCCAAATTCAAGCTTTGGTCCACCCCCTCGACACCCCATAATTTTTATTTTGTTCATACAGTTCCTCCTCCTGGAACGCCCTTCATCTCATCCATGTATGTGCACATCCTCCTTGCCTTCCAAAGACATCCAAGAATGTCAATTTCCCTAGTGGAAATAATCTCTCTCCTGAATTTCCACATCATTTGATCTGGGGCTCTCATAAAATGTTCCCTTTTCTGCCTTTTTAACATTATAATTTAAAACCATGTCTTTAACTTCCTCATAGACCAGGGACTCCCGGGAGGCAGAGTTCATGAAGTCTTATTTACTTATTACTGAAACTAGCAAAGAACTCAGCTCTTGGTAGATCCTTAATAAATATTTGTTGGACAAACAGGAGGATAAATGGGTGAATGGGCCAGATACATTTGCTAGAACCACGTCACAGGGCCTCAGGTCCTCTCTCCATTTCTCAGCTCTGTCTTCTGTCTTGGTTCCTTTCAGAGGCAGGCTTCGCCAGCTGGTGGCACAGATGGTCCCTAGCAGCTTCACACTTACACCCTACCAGTTTCACACCCTCCACCGAACAGGGTGCTTCTCTTTTCCCAATAGTTCCAGAAAAAGTCTAGGGGTGAGGACTCACTAGGCACAGAGGAGGCCTTTCCCTGAGCCAATCACTTTGGCTCTAGCCAAAGGGATGGACTGTCCTGATTGTCTAGTCCTGGGTTTTCAAGAGACCCCAGGAGCTAGACCTGGAGGTGGTGGTGGAGGGAATTACCCTAAAGAAAAATGACGGGGCTGTTAATCAAGGAATGCAGAATGGAAGTTGGAGAGGGAAGACGACAGATTCCACCCCACCCATCCTGGGAGGAGCGAGCAGTCTCCACGGAAAAGGCGTGCTTTTCCTCAAGCTTAGCGTTAGGTACCTGCTCTTTACTGGACCCTTTTAAAGAGAACTGTGCTGGGAACTCCCTGGCGGTCCGGTGGTTAGGACTCCACGCCTCCACTGCCAGGGGCCTGGGTTTGATCCCTGGTCGGGGTACTAAGATCCTGCAAGCCGTGTGGAGATCTGTGCCAACCAGGTAACAGGGTATCCGGGCCCATGATAGCTCCACTCCACTAGCTCTGTCCCCTCCCCCATCTCTGCTCCTTATCCAAACCGCCTTCCATTTGTCTCTGATTTGCCCTTCCTCACCAATCACGCCTAACTGTCTTTCCTGGTTCCTCTATCCCTCTTAGCATCCATGAGCATGAAACACAGAGCTGTTGAACACTACTTCCCTGCCCAAGCCCACCTGTACCACCACCGCATAGTTACATTCTTGGTCTGCTGTTGGCCATCAGGCAGAAAGCCCATCTGAACAGTAAAGAGACAGAGCCCTGATGATATTGCTTGAGCTCCTGAAGCCAGCCATACCTGAAGCCAGCTATACCTCTGTTGTGGGTTGAACGGTGTCCTCCAAAAAGAAATGTTGAAGTCCTGGGACTTCCCTGGTGGCGCAGTGGTTAAGACTCCAAGCTCCCAATGCAGGGGGCCCGGGTTCGATCCCTTGCCAGGGAACTAGATCCCACATGCGTGCCGCAACTAAGGAGACGGGGAGCCATAACTAAGGAGCTCGCCGGCTGCAACTAAGACCTGGTGCAACCAAATAAATAAATAAAAATTTAAAAAATGATAATAATCAAACAATTCTTTAAAAAAAGAAAAAAGAAATGTTGGAGTCCTAACCCCTGGCACCTGTGAATGTGGCTTTATTTGGACATAGTTTCGTTGCAAATATAATCAAGTTAAGATGAGGTTGTATGGGTGTCCTTGTAAGAAGATGGGAGTCCTTACAGGAAGAGGAGAAGAGATCTAGAGACAGATACATAGGGAGGATGCCACGTGATGATGGAGGCAGAGATTGGAGTGATGTGTCTACAAGCCAAGGATTGCTGGTGACACCAGAAGCTGAGAAAAGAATGGAACAGAATTTCCCCTAGAGCCTCCAGAGAGGGAGAGAGCTTCCAGAAAGAAGTAACCTTGTTGATACCTTGACTTCAGCCTTCTAACCTCCAGAACTGTGAGGGAATGTCTCTGTTGTTTTATGCCACCCAGATTGTGGTAATTTCTTAGGGCAGCTGCGAAGGAAACTTACACTATTCCTATGTTTCTCCTTTACTCTCACACTTCTGCCAAACTCACGATACTTCTGACCCCTGATCCGTGAAGGCTTCCCCACACCAAGCAATTCTCTGACACCAGCGAGGTGTCCTACAATTCAACTCAATTCTGACACTGTCTACCTGGAGAAAGCATCGGATTCCACAGGTTAAGGGTTCAGTCCTACAAGACTGTCCCCACCCCGACTTTGGATACCAATTTCAAGTCCAGGCTGTCACCTGAGCTTCTAACCAACTGGCTATAGGCCAGAGGTTCCAATGACTCCCTCCTGGAGTTAGATTAATTTGCTAGAGTGGCTCAGAGAACTTAAACATTTTACCTCCTAGATTACTGGTTTATTATAAAAGGACATAACTCAGGAACAGCCAGATGGAAGAGACGCACAAAGCAAGTGGGGAAAGGGCTCAGAGCTTCCATGCCCTCTCTAGGCAGCCACACTACCAGAACCTTCACGTGTTCACCAACCCAGCTTCCCAAACACCGTCCTTCCGGGATTTTATGGAGGCTTCATTATGTAGGCATGAGTGATTACATCATCAGCCATTGGTGACGGGACTCAATCCCTAGCTCCTCTCTCCTCCTTGGAGGTCAGGGGTGGGATGGAAAGTTCCAAACTTCTAGTCACACAGTTGGTTCCCCTGTCAACCAGCCCCCATCCTTAGGTGACTTAGGGGCTTTCCAAAAGTCACCTCATTAACGTAACAAGACACCTTTTATAGCTCTCATCACTTAGGAAATTCCAAGGGTTTTAGGAGCTCTGGGCCAGGAACTGGGATGGAGACCAAATATATACTTCGTATTATAAATCACAATATCACAGCAGCCCTAGGAACCTAATACACCTTCTCATTTTTTCCCCATTTTGTGAGCCAATGAATTCCCTGGTTGCTTAAGCAAAATGTTTTCTATTACTTACAGCTAAAGTCCTGAATAACACATATCACCTAGTCTATGCGCTAAGGATGCAAACGCAAATTAGACCCTGTTCTTATCTTTGTTTTTTTAAATAGGTTTTTTTTTAGGTTATTTTTGCAGCATTCAATCCCACTCCCCATATTTAATATAAAGTATATAACAGAGGGTTTTTTTGGTTTTTTGGATTGTTGTTTCCTAAACCAAAAGTTGACTAGCCAATTCATTCACTTCATTCAGCAAATATTGTGCGCTCATCAACTACGGAAATCACAGTTTAGTGATAAATCAGTCAAACTATCCCCAGCGTTGCTTTTTTTCCTTTCTTCCCACCCTATCCTTCTGGGCACCTCCACCCCAAACCACCAATCTGTTCTCTGTAACTATGAGTCTGTGGGTTTTATTTGTTTGTTTTTAGATTCCACATGTAAGAGCGATCATACCGTGTTTGCCTTTCTCTGTCTTATTTCACTTAGCACAATGCCCTCAACGTCCATCCATGTTGTGTCCGATGGCAAGATTTCACTCTTCTTTTTTATGGCTGAATAATATTTCATTATATATATACACACCACAATTTTTTTTATCCATTCACCCATTGAGTTGTTTACTTAGGTTGTTTCCATATCTTGGCTATTATAAACAATGCTGCAAGTATCTGGGGGGTGCAGATATATTTTCGACTTAGTGTTTTCATTTCCTCTTGATAAATACCCAGAAGTGGAATTGCTGGATCATATAAGTAGTTCTATTTTTAATTTTTTGAGGAACCTCCATACTGTTTTCCACAGTGGCTGCACCAATTTACATTCCCACCAACAGTGCACAAGGGTTCCCTTTTTCCACGTCCTTGTCAATACTTATTATTTCTTGTCTTTTTGAAAATTGCCACTTTGACAGGTGTGAGGTGATATCTCATTGTGGTTTTGATTTGTATTTCCTTGATGATTAATGATGTTGAGCATCTTTTCATGTACCTGTTGGCTATCTGCATGACTTCTTTGGAAAAATGTCTATTCAGATCTTCTTCCCATTTTTTAATTGTTTGCTTGTTTGTTTTTTGCTATTGAGTTGTATGAGTTATTTACATATTTTGGATATTAGTTCCTTATCAGTATATGATTTACAAATATTTTCTCCCATTCAATAGGTTGCCTTTTCATTTTGTTGATTGTTTCCTTTGCTGTGCTGAAGCCTTTTAGTACGATGTAGTCCCACTTATTTATTTTTACTTTTGTTGCTTTTGCTTTTGGTATCAGATTAAAAAAATAATTGTTAAGATCTATGTGCAAGAGATTACCACCTATGTTTTCTTCTAGGAGTTTTATGGTTTCAGGTCTTACATTCAAGTCTTTAATCCATTTTTGAGTTAATTTTTGTGTATGGTATAAGAGAGTGGTGGAGTTTCATTCTTTCGCACGTCCAGTTTTCCCAGCACCATTTGTTGAAGAAACTATTCTTTCTCCACTGTATATTTTTAGCTCCTGTGTCATAAATTAACTGACCATATATGTTTGGGTTTATTTCTGGGCTCCCTCTTCTGTTCCATTGATCTATGTATCTGTTTGTATGCCAATGCCATACTGTTTTAATTACTATCACTTTGAATGTGGTTTGAAATCAGGAAGCATGATGCCTCCAACTTTGTTCTACTTTCTCAAGATTCCTTTGGCTGTTTGGTTTGTGTGGGGGGGTGGGGGGGTGGGTGTGGGTGTGGTTCCATATAGGATTATTTGCTCTTTTCTTTGTAAAATACCATTGGAATTTTTCTAGGGATTGCACTGAATTATGTTGAGGTATGTTCCCTTTTACCCACCTTGTTGAGAGTTTTTATCATAAATGGACATTGAATTTTGTCAAATGCCTTTTCTGCATGTCCCTACCTTTGAGTCATCCATTCTGTGGCACTAAGCCCAGCATCACCTAACATGACTGTGGCCAAAACCAGTGAGAAGTACAAGAAGAAACCCAAAACCATAATGGGAAGGCAATTTCTCACCCCTGATTAATGAAAGTAATTTATCTCAAGCACAGTTCAGACTCTGATCAAAACTGCTAATGGCAGCTTCCCTGGTGGTACAGTGGTTAAGAATCCAACTGCTAATGCAGGGGACACAGGTTCAAGCCCTGGTCTGGGAAGATCCCACATGCCGCGGAGCAACTAAGCCTGTGCGCCACAACTACCGAGCCTGAGCTCTACAGCCCGCGAGCCACAGCTACTGAGGCCCATGTGCCACAACTACTGAAGCCCGCGTGCCTAGAGCCCATGCTCCACAACAAGAGAAGCCACTGCAATGAGAAGCCCATACACGGCAACGAAGAGTAGTCCCCACTCCGCGCCTGGCAACGAAGACCCAACACAGCCAAAAATTACCTCCCACTAAATGTGGCTCTTTCCTCTTCTCTACCTCCTTTGCCCCAGCCATATCAATTACTGATTATTCCCCAAGGACACCATAGGCTTTCCAAAGTTGTTACATTCACTCATAGTGGCTCTGTCTACACATAGTCCTTTCCTTCATTTCAAAGTCTTACCCATCTATATTGGTTTCCTGGGGCTGTCATAATAAATTACTCCAAACTGGGTGGCTTAAACCGACAGAAATCTATTCTCTCATGCTTCTGGAGGCTATACGTCTGAAATCAGGGTGGCAGCAGGGCCATGCTCCCTCCCTCTGAAGGTTCTAGGGGAGGATGCTTCCTTGCCTCTCTCTAGCTTCTGGTAGCTGCAATAATCATCAGCATTCCTTGGCTTGTAGCCCATCACTCCAATTTCTGCCTCTGGTGTCACAGAGCATCCTCCCCGTCGGTGTCTGTGTCCAAATTTCCCAAGAGGACACCAGTGACTGGATGGGGACCCAACCTAATTCAATATGATCCCAAATTATAACTTGCTTACACCTGCAAAGACCCAATTTCCAAATCAGGTCACATTCACAGGTATGGGGGTTAGAACATGAATAAATCTTTTCGGGGAACATCACCCTTCAAAGCCCAGCTCAAGTGCCACTTCTTGCGGGAAGCCCTCGTCATCTGCCTACGGCATGAATGCCTAGTACTCCCGAGCTCTGTGAAGCCTTGTCACATTTGGCCCTGCGGTACAGACCCTTGTAAACTTACTGCCACTCGTGAACAACAGGACTAGGGTACAGGACTGTCCGTACCATCCAAAGACCTCGGGCAGTGCCTGTTTCACTAGTCAGAGAATAACCTATAAATGTCTGTCATTTTGAATTGCACTGATAAGGAGAAAAGCGATAAGGGAGAGAGTAGCTGTAGGGCGCATGCTGGAATGGCTTTTAAGCCATTAAAAGAAAGAGAATAAAGTTAAATCTGTCCTAATAAGAACTGAAAGGTGATTACAAATCTCGCTATTCCTCTTCTGCAGCTCCTCTGCCTCAGTGCCCCACTTGCAACAGTCAGAGTTTTGGTCTCTTGCATGCTCTAGATCAGAGGGCTTTGAAAGGCTCGGAGGGGCCGAGAAGAGTCTTTGAGACCCAAGAATGGCCCCTGTCCAGTGGCTGCAGTGGCCTCGAGGCTCAAGAACAGTGAAAAATCCCCCTCCCTATGATGCCATGACAGCCTCCAGCCACAGACTCTGACTGCCCAATCTAAAACCCCAAATCCAACACGCACCAGGAAGACCTCCTGTCTCCCGCTGGGATAGTCTGGGTCCCCGCCCAGGTAATACTGATCCCAATACTAAGAGGAAACAGCCCGGCCGGCCCAGAGCCCGGCCTCGCTCCCTCCGTGGTCTCAGCACTTAACAGAAGCGGAGCTACTGCAGTCTGCTTGGAGACAAGAATAACATTGCAGTGTCCCAGTCTTCCTGAAATAGCTGAGGAATGATCGCCCAATACCCTGACGCCTGTCTTTCGGGAGAGACTTTCAGAAATAGCCCAGAAAAACACAGCTTTATTTATTCCTCTTCATTAGAATGTTTCAATCAGACACCAAATCATGCTTTGGGGCCTGGGTTTCGGCAACCTCTTTGTTAGGGTTCCTCTCTGGCGTTTTGGTAGTTCTTGCCGAATTGGGCTGCTGCTGTAGGGACTCTTCCTAAATCAGGGTCTGCGAGCAACTGGCCTTAGCAAAAGTCCCCAACAATTCAAGAGGAGAAGAAAGTACTAAGCACAGTCCTTATAGAGCACTTCCATGGCCTGATCGAGCACTATTTTAAGCAGTTTATATAGGTAGGTAGGTGCTGCAGTAGACGGTATTATTGTCCCAAATATTCTCTGCCCTTCCTTATGGGAGAATTCTCTCTCTCCACCCTGTTGATATCATGCTCAGCCCAGGAAATGTAAACAGAGGCACCAGATGCCATTCTTAAGAACAAGCCTTGGGAATTCCCTGGTGGTCCAGTGGTTAGGACTCTGTGCTCTCACTGCCGAGGGCCTGCGTTCAATCCCTGGTCGGGGAACTAAGATCCCACAAGCCTCGCGGGTGCGGGCAAAAAAAAAAAAAAAACAAGTCTTAAGAGCCAGTGCATGGATCCACGGTCAACCACTCTTTTCCTGCTGCCCTAACACCAGCCATGTCTCAGAAAAGGGCTGCTCCTTCAGTATTGTCCAGGGGGAAAAGCCAACGCCAACCTGTGATAGACATGTGATATGAGCAAGAAATAAATCTTTGTTAGCATAGCCACTTAGTCTTTGGAGCTGTTTGTCATTACAGCACAACTTAGCCTAAGCTGACTATTAACCTCATCCCCCTTTCGCAAGTGAGAGAATCAAGGCACCCAGAGACTGTGCTCTTTGCCCGAAAATGTCTTGTTGTTTCTCTCAACGCTCCTTTAGCTGGCAAGATCCCCGTGTATGCTCTGTTGTTCTTCACTTCCCATGGAGGTGATTAAGAATAAACAGCAGATCACTTGATCCCCAGTAGGTAGAAGAGACTAGGTCGATAGACAATAAAACATAAACTGGTTATTGAGTGAGCTGGACTCATTGGTATGCAGAGCAGGAAACAACTTTGTTCCACACCATCGTCTTTCAGGAATTAAACGATTTCCTCATTAGAGATTTTAAAACTGAGATCAAAACTCCAATCTCTCAACCACTGGAAAGTCTTCTCTCCTGCCCCACATTTGGGGATTTGCAACGGGGAAGGGGGTCATGGGTGGCTGCCTGATTTTCCTCCTTCACCCTTTCCCCATTCAACTGACTGCCCCAGGCTCTTGCAGAATTAGGGCTGGGGATGGGATGGGGAGGATAAGACACAGGAGAAGCCTTACTCCGCTTTAGTGCCCTCTGGGTGCGGCAGGTGGTCAAATGCTTATGAATTCTCCAGACTCATATCCCACGTCACCACTTTCTGGCCCAGGTGATATATTACCCGGCCAGCCACTTAGGACCAGTTTCTGCATCCAACCTCTTCCTGCTGGGGGCGGAAGACCCACTCACATGGAATACGGCTTTACTGAGATATAGTTGGCCTACGATAAACTATACATCCTTAAAGTGTACTACCGATACGTTTTGTCTTTTGAAGAGGCCCACTGAACCAGAAATCAAGATAATGAACATTCCATGGTTCCCAAAAGTTTCCTTGAGGCCCTCAGTGATTCCTCTCTCCTGTCCCTCCCCCACCCCCAAGCTTTCCGGCACTAGAGGCAAATTTGCATTCTCTAGAACTTTATATAAATGGCATCATACGGGATGTACTCTCTTTTTTTGGTTGGGCTGCTTTCACGCAGCATCATTCTTTTTAGCTCCATCACGGAGTTCCTTTTCCAGAGAACTGAAGCCTGGCCGCCGTCCACAGGTGCACAGGGCCCGTGGGAAAGTCCACTCACCCGTGTCCTGACACACAATGCGAGTGCAGCCCGTTCCCAGGAAGCTGCCCTGAGCTGCTCCACCTTTATTTTCCAGGTGTGGCAGGTTCCAGTGTGAGGCCACCCCAGGGGGACACAGGCCAGGCACTCTGGCTTGGGAAAGGGAAGGGCACCCCGTCCTCACCTTTGTAGCCCATGATTTGGGGGAAACCTTCCCTTTCCAGTCTCCTTGTGGACACTTCAGCTCCCCCTGCACAGCCTCCAGCCTCTGAGGCCCTGATCCGTTTGGGGGCATCACTTTACTGAGTTCTGCATAGATGATCCGGGGCCTCTCCTGAGAACATGTGGGCACCTAACATCCTATGTTCTCACCGCGGGGGCCTCAGCTGAGACACAGACAACAGGAAAAGCTGCACGTTAATACCAAGTGTATAATCACTTGGGATGTTAAAGGACACCCTTGCATAGAAATGTTCCTATAAGGGTTCTGTACCCAGTTCCAACGTGGGTGTGTTTGCAGGGCGGGAGGGGCTCCCCACACCAACAAGCAGTTCTCCGACACCAGCTGGGCGCCCTACACATCTACTCAATTCTGACACTATCTACATGGAGACAGCGTCCAATTCCACAGGTTAAGGGCTCAGTCCCACAAGACTGCCCCCTCCCTCACAACTTCAGATGCCAATCGAAAGCCCAGGTTACCAGCTCTGTGCTTCTGATCGACCAGCTACAGAGTGGAGGTTCCAATGACCTCCTCCTCGGGTTCGATTAACTTGCTAGAGCAGCTCACAGAACAGAAACATTTTACTGACGAGATTACCAGTTTATTATAAAAGGTATGTGGATGAGAAATGTCACCTGCCATATCAATAAACAAAGTATGTGGCAGGCGATCAAGCCACCGGCCCCTGCAGCAGCCCAACTCTGCACCCTGAGGGGATTCAGGAAGGAGAAAAGCAGGATACTGACCCTAGATAGTTGAGGTGCATATCAAAGGAACGATTTCAAGGAGCCCAGACTCCTGCCTCTTCCCATACACAGAACGGTACTAAATGCAGTAACTTGATGTCTGCTTTTCTTTCGTTAACAGTAATCTTTTGATGTTCCAACTACTTGGGTTTTTGTTGCAAAAACTCGTATGTATCCTGGCTCTCCCCTTACCTCTTCCGAGCAGTCCCTCACAGCTAACTCAGAGGCTGCCTCCCGGACTTAAGTCCTCAGAAAGTCCACTGAATGAAACATAATTCTCAGCTTTAGGTTGTACGTTTCTTTTTCAGTTGACAGCTATAACTCAGGAACAGCCAGATGGAAGGAAGAGATGTAGAGGGCAAGGTGTGTGGGAAGGTGTGTGGGGAGCTTCCGCGCCCTCTCCAGGCACCCCTCTCGCAGACCCTCCACCTGTTCACCAAGCCGAAAGCTCCCCAAAGCCTCTCCTTTTGGGTTTTTATGGAGGCTTCAAGACAGAAGCTTGATGGATTCAATCACCGGCCCCACCCTTCTCCGGAGGTCAGGGGGGTGGGATTGAAAGTTCCAACCCTCTAATCACGTGGCTGGTTCTCCCAGCAACCAGCCCCAGCTCTAGGTGTTTTCCAAGAGTCTCTCCATTAACATAACAAGAGACACAGGCAATGCTAAGGGTTTTAGGAGCTCTGTGCCAGAACTGGAATCAAAGACCAAATACACATTTCTTACTAGGAATCACAACATCACAGACTCCAACCCTGATGCCTCGAGTTGAATTTGTAACCCAAGTCTCCCAGACGTCATCAGCTGATGTATTCATGCTGCCCCAATCACAGCAGCCAGGGCCCTAGCCTCCTTGACCACACACTTTTACCAGGATCCTCTGCAAGTTTTCTAGAACTCCAGACGAAATACCCACAAGACCTCACATCTGTCCTGACTCCACTTTCACCTCCATCAGCCCTGAGATCCTTACTCCCTCTCCCCAAGGACCCCCCACCCCCACCCCAGAGCCTGACTCTTCCGGCAATGACGAGCTCTCCCAGCCCATCTGGCTCACCCCAGCAGGGCACAGACCTCTTCCTCAAGTGCCCCTAGCAAGGCTGAGCCAGACTTATTTCGTATGTAATACCGGAAACTTGGAGGTAACAAGAAAGATAGCATGGAGGGTCTTCACAGAGGTTCCTTTCTTAGGGTTGCCAGATTTAGAAAAATATAGGCTGCCCCAATTAACTTTCAATTTCAGATAAACAACAAGGAATTTTTTAGTGTCAGTATGTCTTGTGCAATATTAAGAACCATGCAATAGTCAAGATATACTTACGCTAAGATAGTATTTGTTGTTTATCTGAAATGCAAATTTAAGCCGGTGTCCTTATCTGGCAACCCTGCTGCCTTCTGGTGTCTTTCAGTTGCCCTTGACGTGTTGTCTATCGCAGAATTCGACTTCACTCCCACCATGGGAGTATCCTGAATAAACCCTTCCTTTCCAGGCTCTAGGCTTTTCCTTCATCAAAGCTCAATGCACAAGGAGAAGTTTTCCCCTAGGAGAGTCTAAAGTTCCTCCCAAGTCCCTATTTTTTTAAAAAATAAATTTATTTTCGGCTGCGTGGGGTCTTTGTTGCTGCGCGCCGGCTTTCTCTCTAGTTGCGACGAGCGGGGGCTACTCTTTTTTTTTTTTTTAAAGGTTAGACTTTATTTTATTGCCCAGATTCTATTTTTATCTCCCAGGGATTTTTAATGGGTTTGCCGGTGACAAAGCCCTCCCCTGCCTTTTTTTTTTTTTTGCGGTACGCGGGCCTCTCACTGCCGTGGCCTCTCCCGTTGCCGAGCACAGGCTCCGGACGCGCAGGCCCAGCAACCATGGCCCACAGGCCCAGCTGCTCCGCAGCACGTGGGATCCTCCCGGACAGGGGCACGAACCCGCGTCCCCTGCATTGGCAGGCAGACTCTCAACCACTGCGCCACCAGGGAAGACCCGGGGGCTACTCTTTATTGCGGGGCCTGGGCTTCTCATTGCGGTGGCTTCTCTTGTTGTGGAGCACGGGCTCTAGGTGCGCGGACTTCAGTAGCTGTGGCGCATGGGCTCAGTAGTTGTGGCGCATGGGCTTAGTTGCTCCGCGGCATGTGGGATCTTCCCGGACCAGGGCTCGAACTCATGTCCCCTGCATTGGCAGGCGGATTCTTAACCACTGCGCCACCGGGGAAGCCCTGGGGAAGCCCCCAAGTCCCTATTTTGGATCCCAGGATGACTGATCAGGGGAACAACCATTCCTTGCAGTGGAAACCCCACCCACACCCAGAAAAATGTGGCCTTGCCCTTTGCCCCCAAAAGGGCATCAGAACAATAGTCTGGAGTCAGCACATTTCCTAAGGTCTTAGGTTGCATGGTTGTTCTAGAATAACCTGGCTTGGGGGAATATCTGTGGGAGCGTCCAGGTGGCCTCAGGCCGTGCCCGTCTAGCTGCCTTCAGGGGACTCAGTCAGCCTGCAGTGAAGATAAGGCTCCAGGCAGCTTTCCTGAACCTTCTGATAACTGCTCCTGGTCTTGGACAAGACCCCACCACACATCTTTCCAGAAGAGACAATAATCTTAGAAACATCCGTGATGCAGCTCCGCCCACCGTGATGCAGCTCCGCCCACGGGAAGACACTCATTTACATTATCATGCAAACCTCCCCACCCAGAGCAGGGTAACACGGCTACTTTACCTTTACAGAATCAAAGGCCTATTAAAGGTTTTCCTCTAAATCAAGGCCCAAATCCCAGCCTCTACTTGTGTAAACAAGAGGACAGCTTGTGCATGTAAAGTGTTGGGTTTTCCCACGCACATATAGTCACCTTATCTTTGATAAAGGAGGCGGGAATGTACAGTGGAGAAAGGACAGCCTCTTCAATAAGTGGTGCTGGGAAAACTGGACAGGGACATGTAAAAGGATGAGGTTAGATCACTCCCTAACACCATACACAAAAATAAGCTCAAAATGGATTCAAGACCTAAATGTAAGGCCAGAAATTATCAAACTCTTAGAGGAAAACACAGGCAGAACACTCTAGGACATAAATCACAGCAAGATCCTTTTTGACCCACCTCCTAGAGAAATGGAAATAAAAACAAAAATAAACAAATGGGACCTAATGAAACTTCAAAGCTTTTTCACAGCAAAGGAAACCATAAACAAGACCAAAAGACAACCCTCAGAATGGGAGAAAATATTTGCAAATGAAGAAACTGACAAAGGATTAGTCTCCAAAATTTATAAGCAGCACATGGAGCTCAATAACAAAAAAACAAACAACCCAATCCAAAAATGGGCAGAAGGCCTAAATAGACATTTCTCCAAAGAAGATATACAGACTGCCAACAAACACATGAAAGAATGCTCAACATCATTAATCATTAGAGAAATGCAAATCAAAACTACAATGAGATATCATCTCACACCAGTCAGAATGGCCATCATCAAAAAATCTAGAAACGATAAATGCTGGAGAGGGTGTGGAGAAAAGGGAACACTCTTGCACTGCTGGTGGGAATGTGAATTGGTACAGCCACTATGGAGAACAGTATGGAGGTTCCTTAAAAAACTACAAATAGAACTACCATATGATCCAGCAATCCCACTACTGGGCATATACCCTGAGAAAACCATAATTCAAAAAGAGTCATGTACCAAAATGTTCATTGCAGCTCTATTTACAATGGCCTGGAGATGGAAACAACCTAAGTGTCCATCATCAGATGAATAGATAAAGAAGATGTGGCACATATATACAATGGAATATTACTCAGCCATAAAAAGAAACAAAATTGAGTTATTTGTAGTGAGGTGGATGGACCGAGAGTCTTGTCATACAGAGTGAAGTCAGAAAGAGAAAGACAAATACCGTATGCTAACACATATATATGGAATTTAAGGGAAAAAAAATGTCATGAAGAACCTAGGGGTAAGACAGGAATAAAGACACAGACCTACTAGAGAATGGACTTGAGGATATGGGGAGGGGGAAGGGTAAGCTGTGACAAAGCGAGAGAGAGGCATGGACATACATACACTACCAAACGTAAAATAGATAGCTAGTGGGAAGCAGCCGCATAGCACAGGGAGATCGGTGCTTTGTGACCACCTAGAGGGATGGGATAGGGAGGGTGGGAGGGAGGGAGACGCAAGAGGGAAGAGATATGGGAACATATGTATATGTATAACTGATTCACTTCGTTATTATAACAAAGCAGAAACTAACACACACACACACACACACACACGTGTTGGGTTTTCCTACACAGAACCACCAAACTTTCAAAAAATCTAGGAGTTTGGTCTTAGCCGAGACCTCACCCAATCCTCCAGCCCGGTACACACCACTAGTGACTCATCCAATGGATAGATTTTAAATCTCTGAACATCTTGCTAGGTTTTTTTTTGGTTCAAAACACAGTCATACTTCAATTATGCAGCTCTGCTGGCACCAAATTCTTCAAAAACAAATGAGTTTTCCAGGTAACTGAAGCTTATCTTTACAAAAATCAATACTTTGTTGACCTTAGTCATTTTGATTGGAATCTGTCAAAAATGTCACAGCACAGTTCCATGTCTGCTTTTTTTAGGTTTCCGTCTCCTTTGTCCTCGAGCTACCAGATGGTTTAACACTGCTGCTAACACGTCTGTCTGTAGCGGTTCCCTCCCAGGTCTTGACTCGCTGTTGAGAAGGATCTGCTAAAAAAGAGTGAATAGAATTTCCAGGTCTAAAGGCTTTTCTCACAAATAAGGCTCTTGTCTTTAGTGTGGGATTTTGTGAAGGTTATTCCAGAGGCTTGGAGGGTTTTGTTTCGCTTTGTGGCTTAATTTTAGATTTTCATCATTCTGAAAGGTTAAGATTTCTTCCCTTCTGGATCAGTGAGATGGATGTTATTATCATGAAATCTGCAAGTTCCTTTAGAACGAGCTATAAAAGTTCGAGCCGTTGCTAAGCAAACCAGGCAAAGCTTGCTTAATGTATAAACCTGGCTATTATATTTAAAATTCAAGTAGCAGTCAGAGATTCCTAATGGAAGAGGGAAGACTCTGTTTTTGAAGAAGAAAGTGGAAAATTGCTCCTCTCTCATGGGACAGGGGAGCTTCTGAGGTTCATCATTTGTAGCCTACAGACCAATTTCTGTGACTACTCTTTCTTTTGTGTTTCTAATGGTAGAAGAAAAGGAAAGTCACTCTTCCAATAGGAAAGTGAAGAGGAAATACAGGCAGCTCTCTCTTCCCTCCCAGCAGTTTGCTTGATTGAGGAGAAAGAGCAGAGGAAGGCCACAGCTGTGACACCAGCTCTAGAGACGGAAAGGACAACTCAGAGATAGAGACCCTGAAGCAAGAAGGTGAGGAAAGAGCTAAATGTCCTTTTCCCCCACCAAAGGAAACAGGTTTAAAAAAGATTAAAATGTTGAGATTGAAGGACAAAGACATTTAATTGTCCGTAGCTGCACACCATCTCTTTTCCGGACCAGGCCCTGTCCCCGCCCCCCGCCCCCCACCCCCCATCCTGGTGCCAGATCACGTGGGAGGGAGACCAAGTTAGGTCAGAGAATCTGAGATTTCAAGAGATCGTCCAGTTCATCATACTCAGTTAACCGCTGCAGAATCTAAGGTCCACAGAGGTCCTCATCAGGGAGGAACGTGAGTTCGAACTCCTAACCCAGGATGTTTTCCCACTGCATCAGCCACGGCAGGAACATCCCTGGAAAATTCGGGAATGTTCTCACTTAAACAGTGCTCCCTCAGAGCTATAAAGAGCGATGTTTCAAACGTGTGTTCCACAGAACACTAGTCCAAGAGATGCTCCGGCAATTCCACATCTGGGTATCTACCCCACAGAACTGAAAGCAAGGACTCAAACAGATTTGCACAGCCCTGTTCACAGCAGCGTCATTCACAACGGACAAAAGGTGGAAATAACCCCAGTGTCCACGGATAGATGAATGGATAAACAAAATGCAGTCTATACATACAACGGGGTAATATTCGACTTGAAAAGGACAGAGATTCTGACACCTGCTACGACACGGATAAATGCTAAGTGAATATGTTAAGTGAAATAAGCCAGTCACAAAAGGACAAATACTGTGTGATTGCACTTATATGGTGTATCTATCTATCCATCTATCTATCTATTTATTTATTTATTTGGCTGCGTTGTTCTTCGTTGTGGTACACGGGCTTCTCATTGCGGTGGCTTCTCTTGTTGCGGAGCACGGGCTCTAGGCGCGTGGGCTTCAGTAGCTGTGGCTCGCAGGCTCAGTAGTTGTGGCGCACGGGCTTAGTTGCTCCTCGGCATGTGGGATCTTCCTGGTCCAGGGATCAAACCCTCGTCCCCTGCATTGGCAGGCGGATTCTTAACCACGGCACCACCAGGGAAGTCCCTATATGGTGTATCTAGAGTAGTCATATTCATAGAGACAGAATGTAGGGTGGTGGTTGCCAGGGGCTATGGGGAGAGGGAATGGGGAGTTACTGTTTAATAGGTACAGAGTTTCCATTTGAAAACAGATGGAAAGGTTCTAGAGATGGATGGTGGGGATAAGTCTATGGTATGTATATTTCACCACACACACATACATACACACACACACACACACACACGCACAAGAGAGAGACTCCACTAATTAGTGGTATCACCAAACAAACCAGTCCAAGATCTGAATTCTACCCTTTCCAGCCCCCCTCACACACAGCCTCAGCCCTGGCAAGTCAGTGCACGTTCAGTAAAAGACTCCGAGAAGTCCTAAATCAAAGACGGTTTAATTCGATTTAATCAAGCACTTCCTCCACGGAATACAGACCCTTTTTATTTTCACGGCGCGCTATTAATAGCCCACATCCTTGGTGCACACTCGGGAAATGCTGACAAAGAGCTTCGTTCTGCTCAAAGCACTTCTTCTATCGATACCTCCCTGGATGCTGCCGGCAGCCTAAAGACAGACCCTGACAGTTAGACCTCAGTAATATTTATTGACTATTTGACAATCAATGAGCTTATTAATTGTCCCCGTTCTACTGATGAAGAAACTGAAAAGTCAAGCCCTGGCTCAAGTCCTCACAAAGCTACTCTGCAAAGATCAGTGGCAGAGTGGGGCCAGACCCCCCCCCCCCGCCCCAAGTCCCTAAACCCTGGTCTGGAATGTGTCCCCCAACCCCTGTGCTGATCTCCTGCTGCCTCTCCTGGGTGCCAGCGTGTGGGCAAGATCATGGGAGAAATTCAGAGCTCCAGGGCTGCTGGATGGCAGGTGGGGACACCAAGGGGGGCAGAAGGACTCAGGAACTCAGTTCCTGACATCTCAGAGTCCTTAATGCCAGCGCTCCCAGCTTCCATCTCCTTTCTCTCTTCCCTTCTCCAAAACAGGGCTGGGGGTGGTTAGAGATGCCCCATTCCCTACAGCAATTCCTGATTTTTCCTGGTGT
Organism: Pseudorca crassidens; assembly: GCF_039906515.1. Taxonomy (NCBI): domain Eukaryota; kingdom Metazoa; phylum Chordata; class Mammalia; order Artiodactyla; family Delphinidae; genus Pseudorca; species Pseudorca crassidens. The sequence continues at coordinate 10,768,938 of NC_090314.1, read as the reverse complement.
AAGACTCATCTGGGGTACCATTAAAATACAGCTTCAAATGAAATAACTCAGAGAAAGACAAATGCTGTATGATCTCACTCATGTGTGGAATCAAACAAAACAAAACAAACGTAAAAAAAGAGACCAGATTTGAGGTTTGCCAGAGGAAGGGAGTGGGGGTGGGGGAACTGGGTGAAGGTACAAACTTCCAGTTATAAGACACGTAAGTCCTGGGACTTCCCTGGTGGTCCAGTGGTTAAGAATCCGCAATCCCAGTGCAGGGGTGCGGGTTCGATCCCTGGTTGGGGAACTAAGGTCCCGCATGCCACATGGCACAGCCGAAAAAAAAAAAGAACCCCCTCCTCAAGAAAAAGGCACATAAGTCCTGGGGATGTAATGTACATTATGACTATAGTAAAAAAGAAAAAAAAGACTGTATTGGTATATTTGAAAGTTGCTAAAAGAGTAGATCCTAAAAGTTTTCAGCAAAAGGAAAAAAAAAATTTTTGTAATTATATAAGGTGATGGGGGCTTCCCTGGCGGCGCAGTGGTTGAGAGTCCGCCTGCTGATGCAGGGGACACGGGTCCGTGCCCCGGTCTGGGAAGATCCCACATGCCGCGGAGCGGCTGGGCCCGTGAGCCATGGCCGCTGAGCCTGCGCGACCGGAGCCTGTGCTCTGCAACGGGAGAGGCCACAACAGTGAGAGGCTCGCGTACCGCAAAAAAAAGAAAAAGGAAAAGGTGATGGATGGTAACTAAACTTATTGTGGTAATCATTTCACAGTATATATGGATGTCAAGTCATTATGCTGTACACCTTGAACTTATACAGTGCTGTATGTTAATTACATCTCAGTAAGACTAAAGAAAAAGTGTCCTTCAGTATCCTCATCTATTAAAAAAAACAAGTAAATATAAAATAAAATAAAATATAGGTTCTCAGGCCCCTTCCCCCGGAGATTCTAACTCAGTGGGTCTGGGGCAGAACTTGGGAATGTTTGAATATCCTTGACCTTCGCACTAAAAGGGACCTTAACAGAACATCCGCTGGTTTAGTTCCCTGGTCCAGGGAACTGGTCCATATTGCAGATGAGACTCAACAGAGCTGAAGTGATTGCCCAGGTTCACACGGTTACGTTTTCTAACCATTTAAAAACAGACACAAAACCAAAATACTTCTTTCCTCTAGGAAAGATGCAGGTTGGTCAGTTTTAAAATAAAAATGGATCATCCCTGCAAACCTTAAAGTCCATCCCTCCCTGCCCTTCTCCTGTTCTTTTGGGCAGGTCTAGCCACCCGGAAAATTTCCCCGCCGCCAGCTCCCTGCTACAGACCCAGCTCTGACTGCAGCCTTGACCCAAGTTGCTTTCTGAGCAGTGATGGAGACCAAATGGAGTCTGGCTCTGCTTCCCCACCCCACTTCCTTGTGAGCACACAACTATCTCAGGCTTTAACTATGCTGCAAGAGGGAGCTGGCAGCCTCCGGGCTCTCCCTCCCCGGGAACCGCCATCCCTCCCCCATCTCTCCCCCTCCCCCCCCCCCCCCCCCCCCACCGCAGCTGCAGAACCTGCCACCCCAGCCCGTCGCCGGAGATGGCTGAGCCGCGACGAGGCTGGGCACACACACAGCATTCTGGCATCACTGGCAGGGCCTTGTCAGAGCAGATGGAAAAATCAGAGGACACTCCATTCCCCAAATTCCTTTTCTGAGAGCTCTACCCCATCCCAGCCTCCGCAAGTTAGAGTCTTTTCAAAACGAGTTAAAACCCACCCACATATACACCAGTTTTCTTACTTCAGCTCCCAGGAGCGTGGGGAGCTAAGAGATGGATAGATCACCAGGGATGTTGTGTCTTCGGGGTAGTGGGGGAGGGATGTCTGCCTGGCTTCGCTGGTGAGGTCCCCGTTCCCCATCAGGAGGGCCCAGGGTCGTAGCTTCTCTGTGTGCGGGGGGTGGGTGGGGGCCTTACCCGCTACAGCCTCACCCCAAGAAGGCCTCCATGTCGCATGTGGTCCTGGAGTCCTTGCCAGCCACCGGAGTCACAGACCCGGCTCCAAACCCTGGCTTTCCGGCTGCGGGATGGGAACGCTGAACCCCTCTGGAGCTATTTCCCCATCTGTAAAATGGGGATGATGGTATCTACTTCACCAGGTTGTGGTGAGAGGCTGGGGGCCAAGTGGTTGGCACAGAGCTGAAATGCTCAGAGAATGGCAGTGATGATCACTTCCTGAGCTCTCCTCTCCCCGGCTCCCCTTTGCCCCAAGGGATGCCACCAAGTACACCAACATGGGACCTGGACTGCCGCCATCAGAGAGCAAACAACGACCATCCAGAAATAATTGATTCAATTAAATAAAACTGTACTCCACACACACACAAAAGTAATAATAATAATGACTGCGAGGGGGAGGGGTCTTAACTGGTGGATTTTCATGTAAAGTAAACATGGGGGATACCAGAATACCCAAAATTTGACTCAAGAATGTGTAATTTGATCTATTCTGCTAAATTGCTTTCCAAAAAGGTTGCATCAATTTACACCTCCTCACACGATGGAGGAAAGGGCCTACTTCCCTGCCCCCTCCTGAACAATGTCTATAGCAACATTTTTTTTAATAGATCTTTATTGGAGTATAATTGCTTCACAATACCATGTTCGTTTCTGTTGCACCACAAAAGCGAATCAGCCACATGCATACACGTGTCCCCATATCCCCTCCCTCTTGAGCCTGCCTCTCACCCTCCCTATCCCACCCCTCTAGGTCATCGCAAATCACTGAGCCAATCTCCCTGTGCTATGCGGCTGCTTCCCACCAGCCAACTATTTTACATCTGGTAGTGTATATATGTCGATGCTACTCTCACTTCACCCCAGCTTCGCCCTCCCACCCCATGTCATCAAGTCCATTCTCTATGCCTACATCTTTATTCCTGCCCTGCAACTAGGTTCATCAGTACCATTTTTTTTTTTTTTTAGATTCCATATATATGCGTTAGCATATGATATTTTTTTCGTCTTTCTGACTTACTTCACTCTGTATGACAGACTCTAGGTCCATCCACCTCACTACAAATAACTCAATTTCGTTTCTTTTTATGGCTGAGTAATATTCCATTGTACATATGTGCCACATCTTTATCCATTCATCTGTCGATGGACACTTAGGTTGCTTCCATGTCCTGGCTATTGTAAATAGTGCTGCAGTGAACATTGTGGTGCATGTCTCTTTTTGAATTACGGTTTTCTCAGGGTATATACCCAGTAGTGGGATTGCTGGGTCGCATGGTAGTTCTATTTTTAGTTTTTTAAGGAACTTCCATACTGTTTTCCATAGTGGTTGTATCAATTTACATTCCCACCAACAGTGTAGGCGGGTTCCCTTTTCACCACACCCCTTCCAGCATTTACTGTTTCTAGCTTTTTTGATAATGGCCATTCTGACCAGCGTGAGGTGATACCTCATTGTAGTTTTGATTTGCATTTCTCTAATAATTAGCGATGTTGAGCATCTTTTCATGTGCCTCTTGGCCATCTGTATGTCTTCCTTGGTGAAATGTCTATTTAGGTCTTCCACCCATTTTTTAAATGGACTGTTTGTTTTTTTGATATTGAGCTCCATGAGCTGTTTGTATATTTTGGAGATTAATCCTTTGTCTGTTGTTTCATTTGCAAATATCTCCTCCCATTCTGAGGGTTGTCTTTTTGTCTTGTTTATGGTTTCCTTTGTTGTGCAGAAGCTTTTAAGTTTAATTAAGTCGCATTTATTTATTTTTGTTTTTATTTCTGTTACTCTAGGAGATAGGTCAAAACAGATCTTGCTGTGGTTTACATCAAAGAGTGTTTTTCCTCTAAAAGTTTTATAAAGCAACATTTTTTAAGGCACTGTCAGATTGATGAATTTTCTCATAGTTGTCCTGATGGGTGAATCTGTGATTAGAGGTGAGGTTGAAGTTTTTTTTCATATTTACTGGACATTTGTTATTTCTTCTTTTGTGATTTTCCTATTCGTGTCCTTGGTTTCTTTTTCCTATATTTATACATTTAGTCCCTCTAGAACAGTGCTGTTCAATTTGGTAGCTACCAGCCACAAATGGCTATTTACATTTCAATCAATTGAAATAAAAAATTCAGTTTCTCAATGCACTAGCCCCACTTCAAGTGCTCAATAACCACATGTGGCCAGTGGCTACCATAATGAATAGCACAGATATAGACTATTTCCATCATCAAAGAAAATTCTATTGGACAGCACTGATCTAGAATTTACTTTGTGAATGACGGGGAAGGGTAGGGAACCCAACTTTTTTTTCAGAATAGTTCAGGTAGTTGTTGCAGAAACATCTTTTGGATAATCCACCGTTTTGATCCTGATTTGAGACATCACATTTAAAATATTTATAAGTCGAGGGACTTCCCTGGCAGCCCAGTGGTTAAGACTGTGCGCTTCCAGTGCAGGGTGTGCGGGTTGGATCCCTGGTCGGGGAACTAAGACCCCACATGCTGCATGGCATGGCCAAAAAATAAAACTAAAAAATAAATAAATGGAATAAAATATTTTATAAGACTTGTAATATATACCTGGGTCCATTTCCGTATTTCCTACTGCATTCCTTATCTTTCTAATCCCCACCAGGACCACACAGTTCCGACCATTGTGATCTTATATTTTAATATTTAGTAGAGTAATATTTTTTTCTTTCCTCACTATTCTTCTTTAAAAGAAAATCCTGGCAATTCTCACACTTATTTTTTCCAGACAAACTTTAAGGTCATTTTGTAGTTTGGAGTTGGACTTATATCTGTACAATAACTCAACTCGTGAAAGGCCTTTATCTGGCCCCCTGTTTTCTAAACTTCTTCGACTTCCCGTCGAACTCTGCATTACCACTGGCCTCAGCTGCTTGTCCTTCCACGGTGTCCCTGTGCCCTGTGTCCTCCTCCTGGAACTCTCTCCTATGGTCCACTTGGGCCTTTGGCTTTTTCTCTCAGCTCCCAGATCCCTGATGCCCCCTGGGCAGATGTGGGTACTTCTCCTGTGTGTACTTTGTACACTCCTACCTTGGAACAATTAACTTAGGATTTTGCATTTGTTTACAAGTCTGTCTTCTCACCACGAAAACCAATTTGAGGACGAGGACTGTGGCCTTCCAACTCCCCATAACCTACCGCAGTACTTTGGCTCAAGGCTGCTAGTCAGCAAAAACGTCTTGGGTCAAAGAGCATAACTCCGGCAACGCTGGCAAAGTTGGCCATGGCATGCCATGGACGGCTTTGAACCCAGATATGGGTGGGCTTGGAACTAGCTTGGGCTGAGACAGAGCTGTACTGTGTTCATTTAATCTGGCAGTGATGCGATAACTGCATTGGAGCCGGGGAGCAACAGAAAGCCAGGAGACTAGTTAAGAGGCCATTATAAAGTTCAAGGCAGACAGAGTAAAGGCCTAAATAAGGGTGGTGACTGGGGCTTGGAAAGGAAGGGACATTGCTGCAGGATGACGCAGGGTTAGAATCGTCAGGAGGCTGCGGGCAGACAGAGCTAAAACTAAAAGGATCTTTCTGCAATTTAGTCTCATTGAATTTTCAATACGCTTAAGTGTTCTGTGTCATTCACAAATATTACAATGAGATTTTACTGTAAAATGTCACCGATGATTGTTCTAGAGCCAGCTGAGTTGCCTCAATCAAGGCCCTTAATCTCTCTGTAGCTGTTTCCTTGCCTGTAAAATTGGTATTGTCACGGCACCTCCCTTAGAAGGTTGTGGTGAGGATGACGTGAGTTAATAGTTGGGATGTGCTTAGGGCAACACCTGGCACATAGGAGGTGCTTAATAACTGTTGGCTATTTAAAAAATTAGTATTCAGGGACTTCCCTGATGGTCCAGTGGGAAAGACTGCGCGCTCCCAATGCAGGGGGCCCGGGTTCGATCCCTGGTCGGGGAACTAGATCCCGCAAGCATGCTGTAACTAAGAGTTCGCGTGCTGCAACTAAAGATCCCGTGTGCTGCAACTAAGACCCAGCGCAGCCAAAATAAATTAAAAAAAAAATTTGTTTGATTTAAAAAAAATTAGTATTCATACATTTCCATGCAGAGAAGAACCCATTTATCCCTGCCCCTAAGGTAGCTCCCTACTTGTGACAAAAGCGACCAGTCATCCAGTGACTCGTGGAGCTGTACGTGGGGAACTCATCAAAGGCTTTCTGAAGGATAAAGTCTATTACAGGTATGCACTCAGGAAAGAAACTGTCCTGCCCCTATTACGTCAGGTTTGTTCAAGGCTATCATTACCTCTCTCTGTTCCTTGGTGTAACTGGGAACAACTGGTCCCTCTGTTTCCTTTGCGAGGCAATGCACATGCAGTTAGGCAAAGAGTTCTTGGGGTGTGTAGGGTGTGACTGGGGAGGAAGGACCACGTAGATGGAGAGTAAGGGGAGGCCACCCCAAGCGAGACCCACTCACGTCCCAGGAGCAGGGCAGGATGCTGGGACGATGGTTCCCATCGTCCACAGAGAGAATGTGAGTTTAGAGGGAGGAATTAGAATTTGAAGCTATCTTGTTCTTCCCATCCACAGAGAAGGATGCAGGAGGAGCTGTGGCTCCCCATTAGCCACTACTGCCAGAGGATTTTAAAATCATGAGAGTTCAGGGAATTCCCTGGCGGTCCAGTGGTTAGGACTCTGCGCTTTCACTGCTGAGGGCACGGATTTAATCCCTGGTCAGGAACTAAGATCCTGCAAGCCGCACGGCCAGGTCAAAAAAAAATAAAAATAAAAATCATGAGGCTTCAGGTCAAAGGCATTTCATCCTGGACAATGCTTAGTGGACTCCTTGACTCCTACGGACCAAGTGCAGCTAATTGGCTGTGGTGGTTTCATTTCACATTTTTACCATTCATCCTGCCATCTTGCCCATAAAGAAAGTGAGATGTGTTTTTTTTGTTTTGTTCTGTTTTGTTTGTGTCTGTGTTGAGTCTTTGTTGCTGCGCATGGGGTTTCCTCTAGTTGCGGCAAGAGGGGGGCCACTCTTCATTGCAGCGTGCGGGCTTCTCATTGCGGTGGCTTCTCTTGTTGCGGAGCACGGGCCCTAGGCTCGCAGGCTTCAGTAGTTGCGGCACGTGGGCTCAGTAGTTGTGGCTTGCGGGCTCTAGAGCACAGGCTCAGTAGTTGTGGCGCATGGGCTTAGCAGCTCCGTGGCACGTGGGATATTCCTAGACCAAGGCTCGAACCCGTGCCGCCTGCACTGGCAGGCTGATTCTTAACCACTGCGCCACCGGGGAAGTCCGAGATGTGTGTTTATTATAGCTCTTATATCTTGAGAGAAGAAAGTGGGCTATCCCAGGATGTCTGTTACAGAGTTTACCATCTTGTTCATCACAAAAGTGAATGTAGCATAGTGTTCATTATTTTTTCGTTCCTCTTTCCCAGAGAGAGGGTGAGGGTTGACAATGCCTTTCTCAAAGCTTCTATGGGTCCTTCTTGTGACTGGGGGTTAAAATGGCAACGCCTGAAGCCTAGTCTGTTGAGCTAGCCTGGAACTCTCTCTCTCCATCCATCCGCCCTTGCCTTCAGCCTTGTCTGTGTCAGACCTCCAGGAGGGATTCTGAGGTCTTTGATGAGCATGGCCATGTTTGTGAAGGGTCACGCTAACAGTTAATGCCTTTGTGCTGGAACAAGGTCTCCACTGTGTCTCTCTGGGTGAAAACAAAAATCCCTGAGACACAGAGCTGACTTCCAGAAAAGACTCCCGTGCTAAGTCAGCCAACAGACTCCAGAGTTAATCAGAACCAGATGTGAGTTCTTTCACTGAAATATATGGCAGTTCACAGATTTATTTTTTGAGAGCACCTATAATAACAATTAAAATCATAAAATGTGTTTTCCCTAGATATTTTTTCCTAGTCAATCGAGCAAGCGAGTCTGATAAGTTGGGGCTAACGTATGCCAAAATCAACATTTTTGCTTTGTTAGAAATTTGCAGAATGAGTCTGTCTGCGGAGGTGCGCTCTGGTCAGGCCAGGGACAGCTGGCATACAAACAGTTTCTTAAAATATCCCGTGAACGCAGGAATGATAAGCAGACTCCACGGGTTTGTGGCTGAGAAGTGGAGAGAGAAAAGCCTGGCTGAGAGGCATAGGGCGAATGGCATTAAGCATAATTCACATAATGTGGCAGATCCTTCCTGGGTTTGAAAAACAGAGTCTACAAAGAGTTCAAAGGCTGCCAACAACTTTCTCCATCCCAACAGCGCTGCCAAAGTTCAAATGCTGGGCTCAAGGCCACTTCTAGAAAGAGCGGCTCGCAAATTCCCAGGGCCGTTCTTTCATCTGAACTCTCCCACCAAGACACGTTATGCTTTTGGAGACGCGGTCAGGCCTTCCTAGGAGCCAGTCCTCTGCCTCTGAATAGCTCCCTCAGCTAGGTGCTGCCAACCGTCCCCACTTGGGTCCCGACTCCACGGAAAGTGGCCTGGCTTCCAACTCGGAACGCCAGCGAGCAGGGGCCTCTGGCCCTGGGATCACCCTCTGGCCCTTGGGCTCGTTCCGTCACTTGCTGGTAGCCATTTCCACTCCAACACATCCCCTGTTTCCCAGCACAAGACTCCCAAGGCCCTCTGGTCATAGTTTCTTTTTTGTGTTTTATTGTTTTTGTATCCACTAGTGTCTTCGCCGCCTAGTTTCCATTCTCCCTGCTTCTGGTAACAGCCACCCATGTCCATGTGGAGAAATCTCTCTCCCCACTCAGTCCTGAGCTCCCCTGCGGTTGATAACACCCCCTCTGTCCCCACCATACACACCCCCTGGCACCTTGGGTGGTACATGCCCTAAGCTTGGCCAAAAGATAATGGTGATTTCAGTGAAGCCTAATGATCAGCGGAGGTTTTGGACTTCAGGTTCTTTCTTTTTAAAAGTTAGTTTTTAAAATAGTTAATCCATTCACATAGTTCCAAAAAAAAGTAAAGAAGGGAAATAGTAATAAATTAGGAAATTATGAGTCCATAATTAAAAAATGAGTAAATTCAAAATGCGAGACAGCACAGGGTATTTACATAGTCTCAAAGTACAACATCCTCATTCATTACAAAGGGGAAAAGAGCAACTTTACAGTGGAGAATCCTGGCAGACGCCACCTTAAAAAAGTGATCAAAGTTAATGTCATCAGGAAGGGGACAAATCGAAATCGTGTGCCACCGGATAGACAGCAATGAGAAGATTATACATCACTCCTGCGATATTCCTGCCCAAGATTCATAACCTGAATTTAATCAAAGAAACGTCAGACAGCAGGGAGGGAGGTCCACGAGGGAGGGGATGTGCGTATGCATATGGCTGATTCACTTCGCTGTGCAGCAGAAACTGACACGGCACTGTAAAGCGATTGTACTCCAGTAAAAAAAAGAAAAAAGGAAACATCAGACAAACCTAACTTGAAAGACATTCTATAAGATTACAGGCCTGCATCATTAAAAGTCTACAGGGAACCCTCCTCCACTGTTGGTGGGAATGTGAATTGATGTAGCCACTATGGAGAATATAGGAAGGTTCCTTAAAAAACTAAAAATAGAGCTACCATATGATTCAGCAGTCCCACTCCTGGGCATTTATCCAGAGAAAACTCTAATTCGAAAAGATACATGCACTCCAAAGTTTATGGCAGCACTATTCACAATAAAGCCAAGATATGTAAGCAACCTAAATGTTCATCAACAGATGAATGGATAAAGAAGATGTGGCATATATGTATATATATATATATATGTACAAGCACATACACACAATGAAACTACTCAGCCGTAAAAAAGAATGAAGGGACTTCCCTGGTGGCACAGTGGATAAGACTCCGCACTCCGAATGCAGGGGTCCCAGGTTCGACCCCTGGTCAGGGAACTAGATCCCACGTGCCGCAAATAAGAGTTCACATGCCACAACTAAGGAGCCCGTCTGCTGCAACTAACACCCAATGCAACCAAATAAACAACTAAATATTTAAAAAAAAGGAATGAAATAATGCCATTTGCAGCAACATAGATGGACCCAGAGATTATCATACTAAGCGAAGTCAGAGAAAGACAAACATCATATGGTATCACCTATATGTGGAATCTAAAATATGATACAAATGACCCTATTTACAAAACAGAACCATATTCTCAGACATAGAAAGCAAAATTATGGTTACCAAAGGGGAAGGAGGGGGTGGAGGGATAAATTAAGAGTTTGGGATTAGCAAATGCAAACTACTATATAAAAAATAAACAACAAGGTCCAAGTGTATATAGCACGGGGAACTATATTCAATATCTTGTAATAACCTACAATGGAAAAGAATATGAAAAAGGATATATATATATATATATATATAATATATATATATATATATATATATATAACTGAATCACTTTTTTGTACACCAGAAACTAACACAACGTTGTAAATCAACTATGCTTCAATTAAAAAGAAAAGATTACTGGCCTATAATCTATATGATCATGAGGGCTGGGGAAATACTAAGAAACTATTCCAGAATGAAGGAGACTGAAAGAGACATGACAACTAAAGGCAACACATGATTATGAACTGGATCCTTTTGTTTCTATAAAGGACATTATTGGGACACCTGAATGGTGGAAATGTATCAACGTTAATTTCCTGATTTTGTTGATTATATTGTGGTTATGTCAGAGGAGGTCCTTCTTGCAGGAAATCCACACTAAAGTACTCAGGGGTGATCAGGCATCCTATCAGCAACCGACTCTCAAAAGGTTCGGCGGAGGGGAAGGTATTTTTACCATACTTGCAGCTTTTGCATAAATTTGAGATTGTTTCAAAATTTAAAAATTGTTTTAAATTACCTAGTAAAAATTTTGCCTCGAATCCCTGACCCCCATCTGGCTACCCCTCCCCAATAACAGGTAACCATATAGCCTGATGTATTCTTTAGCGATTTTCTTTCTAATGTATATATAAGAATGAATAATCCAACGGCCACAACTTAAGAGGAACTCTATAATACAGGGATCTCTGAATCACAATTTGCTAGAGGATCTTGAAACCTTGCCAGGGCTCCAGACCCAGCTCTGGGTACCTTGCCCCTCAGCCCCATAGCTCTTGGGGATGCCCAGTCTGGGGGTGTGGAGCCCCCGTTCTCATGGCTCACCTTACCAGGACGGCAACTTGCATTCTTCGTCCTCTTTCTTCTCTCATCAAAAGTGATACGGCTTTAAGGGGGAGCGGGTTGGGGGAGGGGTGGAACGGGAGGTTGGGGTTAGCAGATGTAAGCTTTTATAGAGAGAATGGATAAACAACAAGGTCCTACTGTATAGCACAGGGAACCGTATTCAATATCCTATGATAAACCATAATGGAAAAGAATATGTAAAAAAGAATGCATATCTATGTATAACTGAATCACTGTGCTGTACAGCAATAATTAACACAACATTGTAAATCAAGTACACTTCAATTAAAAAACAAAAAAGAGGGACTTCCCTGGAGGCGCAGTGGTTAAGAATCTGCCTGCCAATGCAGGGGACACGGGTTCGAGCCCTGGTCCGGGAAGACCCCACATGCCGCAGAGCAACAAAGCCCATGCGCCACAACTACAGAGCCTGCACTCTAGAGCCCACACTCTAGAGCCCGCACGCCACAACTACTGAGCCTGCGTGCCACAACTACTGAAGCCCGCACGCCTAGAGACTGTGCTCCTCAACAAGAGAAGCCACCACAATGAGAAGCCTGTGCAATGCGAAGAAGAGTAGCCCCCACTCGCCACAACTGGAGAAAGCCTGAGCGCAGCAACAAAGACCCAACACAGCCAAAATAAATAAATTTATAAAAAGAAAAATAAATTTTAAAAAATTAAAAAAAAACCAAAAAGGGAATTACAAAAGGTAAAAATGAAAAACAGAAGTCACACAGCTTTGCAGAAATAAAATGATTCTTGCTCAAATAGCTCACCCACCCAAGCCACCCACCCGTGGGAAACCTATAATATGTCAGAACCTCATTTGGGGACATTTAGATTTTCTTTGAGGGTGATACTTCAAAATGTTCAGTGCACCCAAAGCTTGATTAACGTTGGTTTACTTCAAACAAATACAATCACCAGTGAATACATTTCCATTCTAAGTAAAGACAGAGAACTAAAGAGAGACACGGGGACTGTGAGGAAGAGAAAAAGGCTGAGACAAAATTTCAAGCAGAGGCCAGGCACCATGGGGGTGGGGGAGGGGAACTGTTGTGTCTCCTGGAAATACTGGTCTCCAGTTAATGTTTTATACTTAAACTTGGGGGCTTCCCTGGTGGCGCAGTGGTTAAGAATCCGCCTGCCAGTGCAGGAGACAAGGGTTTGAGCCCTGGTCTGGGAAGATCCCACATGCCGCGGAGCAACTAATAAGGCTGTGCGCCACAACTACTGAGCCTGCGCTCTAGAGCCCACGAGCCACAACTACTGAGCCCTCGTGCCACAACTACTGAAGCCCGCGTGCCTAGAGCCCCTGCTCTGCAGCAAGAGAATCCACGGCAATGAGAAGCCCACACACCGCAATGCAGAGTAGCCCCCGCTCGCCGCAACTAGAGAAACCCCGCGCGCAGCAATGAAGACCCAACGCAGCCCCCCCAAAATAATAAATAAATAAAATAAAGTTCCCTTTTTAAAAAAAACAATCTGGGCCGGAAAGAGGGACTTTCTGCTTTCAACATGGAATCACAGAGGCCTCTCCCCATAGCTTCTTCTACAGCAGAGCTTTCTCCTTATCACATCCACTGTCATTCTTCATCTCTCAATTCAAGAGCTAAATTATTGTTCCCCAGGAAGGAATTCTGGGAGCACAAATTCTCTCCAGGTGGAGGGCCATCCATAGGACAGGCTCTTTACACTTGGCCTTTTACAAGTTCTCCTCAGACACAGTCCGTTACTTGTTTTTGGTGGGGGGCGGCGGTGGTAGTGGTATTCTTTTTCCGATTCTCTTCCATTATAGATTATTACAAAACATTGAGTATAGCTCCCTGTGCGATACAGTAGGTCCCTGTTGGTGATCTATTTTATGTATAGGAGTGTGTGTAAATTAATCCCAAACTCCCCCGGCCCTCTGCCCCCAGCCCGTTACTTTTTCAGTGCACAGTTCCTCTCTGTGGCCCTGACCATACCAGGCTCCACTAAGGCCTCCTGAGTGCCCTGGGGGTTCACACAGCTGTCAGCCCCTGGCTTGGAATGAACATGGCCTTTCAGAGACCTCGCTCCTTAAGGAAGCAGGACCTTTTTTGTTTACTTACTTATTTAACAAATTTGTTTGAGATGCCCACTGTGTGACTGGCACTGGCTCAACACTGAGGATGCAGGGGGACAAGATGGCGCCCACGCTCTGTTGAAGGACGTGGGAGACAAAGATTTAAATTACACATTTGAATGTGTAATTTAATGTGTATTTAATTACAATGGTAGCAAGTGCTAGGAAGTAGACATCCAGGAGGCAATGACAAAGCATATCATACTGGAGGTTCCTGAGACTAGTTTAAAGAAGAGACACGTGAGCTGAGGGAGGACGATGAGTGGGAATTAACCTGGAGAAGAAGTGGTGGCGGGGGAGGTAAATGTGTAATCACTGAAAAGTGTTCAGCAAAGAAGGTAACCTGAGTCACCTGACTTTTTAAAATAAATTTATTTATTTATTTATTTTTGGCTGCGTTGCTGCACGCGGGCTTTTCTCTGGTTGCGGCAGGTGGGGGCTACTCTTTGTTGCGGTGCGTGGGCTTCTCATTGTGGTGGCTTCTCTTGCTGCAGAGCACGGGTTCTAGGCACATGGGCTTCAGTAGCTGTGGCAGGTGGGCTTCAGAAGTTATGGCTCGCGGCTCTAGAGCGCAGGCTCAGTTAGTTGTGGCGCACGGGCTTAGCTGCTCTGCGTCATGTGGGACCTTCCCGGACCAGGGCTCGAACCCGTGTCCCCTGCACTGGCAGGCTGATTCTTAACCACTGCGCCACCAGGGAAGTCCCTCAACTGACGTTTTTACCAGAGCATTCTTAATAAGAAGATAAATAACCCAGTTTTAAAAATGAGCAGAAGATTTAAATAGACACTTCCCCGAAGAAGATATCTGGCTGGCAAATAAGCACATGAAAGCACGCTCAATCAACATCATCAGACATTAGGAAAATACAAATTAAAACAAGAATGAAATATCCCACTAAAATGGCTATCATCAAATAGACTGACAATACTAAGTGCTGGCAAGGATGTGAAGAAACTGGAACCCTCAGTCCCTGCTGGTGGGAATTTACATAAAGCAGCCACCTTAAAAAACAGTCTGGCTGATTCTTAAAATTTTTAACATAAACTTACCATAGGACTCAGCAATTCTATCCTTAGGAATATACTCAAGAGAAATTAAAACATACAAATTATTTGTCCACACAAAGACTCGTACCAAATGTTCACAGCAACATTTTTCATAATAGCCCCAAACTGGAAACAACCCATGCGTCCATCAACTGATGGACGGATAAACAAAGGCTGATGTATCAAGGCAGTGGAATACTATTCAGTAGTAGTAAGAATACAATATCAGTGTGACTTACTGATATACTCTAAAACATGGATGAATCTCAAAATTATTAGGCTAACTCAAAGAAGCCAGACTACAAAAGACTAAATTTTGTATAATTGTATCTATACGAAATTTCCAGAAAAGACAAAACTATACAGACAGAAAGCAGGTCAGTGGTTACCTGGGGCTGGGGGTGGAAGCAAGGATGGACTGCAAAGAGACACAAAGGAAATCTTTGGGGTGATGGAAATATTCTAAAACTGGATTCTGGTGATGGTGGTACAACTGTATAAATTTACTAGAACTTGTCTAACTGTACCTTTTAAGAGTTGAATTTTAGGATATGTAAATTATGCCTTAACAAAGCTATTTTAAAAAGAAAAAAAGTCATTCTGGGCTAGGGGGCAAAGTTAAAGACAGAAATTTGGAAAACCTGGAGTGCCTTCTCTTGTGCTTTTTATCTAGGATTCTCGTCTCCAGAAGTCAAACCTCCCTGAAAAAATAACCACAAAACCACCTCTCCACAGAAAAAGCTGGAGTAGTGGCACATTATTATACACTCCGATACAGCAGACACTGAGACCAGCATGAGGAAATCATTACAATTAACACAAGCATTCAGGTTGTGTTGACTTCACAGTTTGTTTAAAAGCAATCAGGAGTTCCCTGGGGGATCCAATGGTTAGGACTCCAATGCTTTCACTGCTGCGGCCTGGGACAAACAATGATCAAAACAGTTGGCCTTAGAGATTCATATAAAACTCCATCTTTAGTGACAGAAAATCATTCCCAACTTTTCAATTACGGCCACTACTCTCATCCCCTCCAAGTTTCAAAATCCACGGGATCTCTTCTCCACTCCTTATACCACCTAGCAGAGGAGGCACATATGCATTTCAGAACATCTCCATTTCCATCTTCCCACCACTCTGTCTCTCCTTTGTCTCCATTCATCTTTCCAATGTCTTCTCTATGTTTGGTATCATGCTTCTTTCTCCTGGGTTCTGTTATTGCCGAGTTGCCCTTAACAACTGTGGGGCCTGTTATATTTGTAAATATTTAGAAACTGCAAACCAAAATGTCAAACTGTTAAATAAAATACGTTCTTGTTTCCTACCTTGACATTTACCTTCGTAACAACCTGCCAGGCCAGGTTTGAATTTAGAATACTCGCACTCCTTGGAATATCGTGCTAGAATAGGGAAGTTTAGAGACAGGCTGCCCATCCCCAACCCCGGGCTGCAGCCCACCATCCTTTTCTTCCCACCCCCAGCTCCATCCCATACCCGGAACCTCATATGCACACCTATGGACACCCCAGCCCAAGAATCCAAGCTCTACCCTACCACACAAACAGCCTCACCTTGGCCATCGTCCCTGAGGCCTTGGGGAGCATCCTATTCTGGTGGCAAGATCCACCCTTGATGGGCTGGAACCAGGGGAGAGGTCAGTGTAGGCCCTGGAAATGGACTTGGGGCCATGTGGGCAGGCAGTTTTGGAGTCCTGGTACTGACAGTGTGGTCTATTAGGAAGGAGGAACACAGGCCAAGTCTCCCTGGCCCAGAGGAATCCTTTACCCTTTGGGTAAAGGATTTACCCCTCAGCAGGGCTGGAGGGGGGCCAAGGTAGGTGGCCCTGCTGCCCAGGTCCAAGGGCAGTACTGACTGTCTTGATAAATTATATTATAGACTTTCTGATATTCACCCATCCTTGTGATTCTGGAAGGAACCCTGCTGAGCCGTGGTTTTTTATATACTGCTGGATTCTATTTGCTAATGTTCTACACAGGAATTTTCCATCCATATTCATAAGTGACACTGATCTCCAGTCCTCTTCATTTGTGCTAACATTGTCAGGTTTTAATATCAGGGTTATGCTAGTTCTATAAATTGAATTGGGAAGCTTTCCATCTTCTATGTTCTGTAACAGTTATTTTGTTCCTTTTAATATGTGAGGCATTTATAAAAACATTCTCATCGTAAAAAAAATTCAAACCATATAGAAAAAGCAAAAACTCTCTCTGACTCTCCCTTCAAATCCTACTCCCCTGCCTAGAATTGACCACATTATCTTCCAAACCTTTTCATTTCCATATATACACGTACATCTATATAATTTGGTACTTTTCTTTTTTACAGAAATGGGATTAAATTCCACATACGGAATTGCAAGGTTTTGTGTTTTGTGGGTTTTTTGGTTCTGTTTTTACTTAGCAAATTTATGTCTTGGAGAACTGACCACGTCAGTACACACAGACCTATCTCATCCTATTTAAATGCTATATAATAGTCCGTAGTATGTGTGTATATATATATACATTTATATTTATATATTTAAAATGATTTCCTATTTAGGGGCATTTAAATGGGTTCCAAATTTTCTTCATTATTATGCTGCATTAAACACTTTTCATAGCATTTATTACTGCCTGACTTTATCCTATTTGGTCATTTGTTAGATTGTTCATTTGTTTATTGTTCTGTCTGCTCCCACTAGAACTTCTTTAAAGAAAAACATTTCCTGCTCTGTTCTTGCTGTGCCTAAAACTGTGTCTGGTACACAGTAGGCACTCAATAAATATTCACTGAATAAATGGATGAATGAAAGAGCACCTTTGTAAATGGCTCTTTGGGTGTACAGGCTATTGGTTCTTCAGATTAGGTACCTAGAAGTGGAGCTTTCAGTCAAAGGGTCCAGGCATTTAAAATTTCAATAGATACAGTCAAACTGACCTCCAATCTGACTGATTTATACTTCCACAAATAATATACAAGAGAACCTGTATATTACTGCTGCTCTAATTTGTAATTCATTGGTTACTACTATAATTGATCCTGTTTTTATTTCTTGGCCACATGGAAACTCTTATTCGTAAATTACTTGTTCCTATTTTTTTGTCCCTTTTCCTACTTAGTTACTTGTGTTTTTCTTATTGATTTGTGGGAGATTTTTATTTAGTTTGGAAAAAAAATTGTTAAATATGTGACCATTATTTCTCCTAACCTGTTGCTTTAAAAAAATTATATATATATAATTAATTTTATTTAATTTGTTAAAAAATTTTTTTTGGCCGCGTTGGGTCTTCATTTGCTGGGTGTGGGCTTTCTCTAGTTGTGCCGAGCGGGGGCTACTGTTCGTTGTGGTGCACAGGCTTCTCATTGCAGCAGCTTCTCTTGCTGTGGAGCATGGGCTCTAGGCGCATGGGCTTTGGTAGTTGTGGTATGCGGTCTCAGTAGCTGTGGCTCGCGGGCTCTAGAGCACAGGCTCAGTTGCTCCGCAGCCTGTGGGATCTTCCCAGACCAGGGCTCAAAACCCGTGTCTCCCGCACTGGCAGGCAGATTCTTAACCACTGCGCCACCAGGGAAGCCCTAACCTGTTGCTTTTAACTTAACTTTGTTTATATTATCTTTCTAGTCTACGATAAATAAATAAATATATAGATATAGATTTTTTTTTGGCTGCATGGCTTGCAGGATCTTAGTTCCCTGACCAGAGATTGAACCCGGGACCTGGCAGTGAAAGTGCTGAGTCCTAACCACTGGACGGCCAGGGAATTCCCCAAATATGCTATGTTTTAAATGAATCAAACTTACGTCCTTCCTTTATGCTTTTCCCTCCAATTTGAATCTTGTTTAATATCTATTGACTCACCTCTGTGGATAATGAGAAATTTATCATATTCAAGCATAAAGAGTAACCTGTCAAACTGATATCCGTTACTTGTTAGACATTATAATTTAAGTGGAATATGGCTTTCTTTATATGCCAGATAAGGGATTCATCCCATGAGCTGAATGTCACAGAACATTTTAACTTATTGGCATGATCTTTCATTTTAGTCTTTCTCTTGTTCACTAGTAGACCCACCAACGATGAAAATGATCTGCAGTATTAAGTGAAAGCCAGCTTCAAGGCAGAGGATCCAGAACACAGAGAAAGATGGGCACCTACAGGGCCCATGGAGGTCAGCCTCCCGTTCTGGGCAGAGGGACTGATTCTCACCACTTCCTTCAGTCCCACCAGAATCTGGCATCTCCCAATTATATTTGTCTGGGGGGGAGAGGGAGTTAAAACATGAGCTAGGGGTTTCCCTGGTGGCGCGGTGGTTGAGAGTCCGCCTGCCGATGCAGGGGACACGGGTTCGTGCCCCGGTCCGGGAAGATCCCACATGCCGCGGAGCGGCTGGGCCCGTGAGCCATGGCCGCTGAGCCTGCGCGTCTGGAGCCTGTGCTCCGCAACGGGAGAGGCCACACAGTGAGAGGCCCGCGTACCGCAAAAAAAAAACCAAAAAAAAATCAAAAACATGAGCTAGGTCTCAGACTTGAAGTCTGTTGCATTTTTAGTCAGAGTTGGTTCCCTGGTCTAAACTTTTAAACCAGTGAGTTGAACCTTTTTTTTCTCTCTCAACACCATCCCAAGCTAAGTTAGTGCTTGGGGCTCAATAAGTATCTGTCAACAACTCCTCTTCCTCCCCCTCCCCCTTCTCCTCCCCCTCCTCCCCCCGTTTCCCCTCCTCCTTGTGGATAATCAGTAGCCCTTCTGAGAAAAGCCCAACTATCGGGGTCAGTGGTTCTCAACTGGGGGATGCACAGCAGAATCGCTTTGGCAGCTTAAAAAAAACAGACTCCTGGGCTCTACCCTAGATTTGGCTGGATCAGAATCACCAGGGGCAAGGCCAGGAATTCTGAAACGTTTAAGATCTCCCCAGGTGATACTGACGTGCAGTCAGGGTTGAGAATACCCAGGTCTTGAATCTTGACGTATGACTTTATCCTTGAAAAACAGTTACACCACCGAGGAGGATTCTGTCAGCCAATGTGACTACTTCTAAAGGACAAACGACCCAGTTTCTTCAACAAATAAATGACGTGAAAAACAGCAGGAGAGTGGAACGTGTTATAAACGAAAAGACTTGAAACATACACCCAAATGCAATGCGTGGACTTGTCTGGATCCCGGTTTGAACAAACTAAAAATAGGCATTTCTGAGACAATGAGAGAAAACCAAACACAAACTATTTTATATTAAGGGATTATTCGTTTTGTTGGATGTGATACTGTTGTGTTAAAACACAAAGTCCTTATCTGTTAGAGATAAATACTGACGTATCCGGGGTGACATAACGTATCTGAAATTTGCTTTTAAATATTCCAGAAAAAAAAAAACGTGGGAGGAAACGATGAAGCAAGAATGGCAGAGTGTTGCCAACTGTTGAAACTGGGAGACTGATACGAGGGGGTTCTTTGTACTATTTTTCTACTTTGGTATATGTTTGAGAATTTCAATAAGGAAAACACCTTAAAAGAATGATACCATCGTAAGGGTTTGAAGACCCAGGCTCCTCTCAAGTCTGGTTTTCCTGACCCAGCCTCATCTGGGCCTTGTCAGCAACTCCCTTTGGTGGTTTATTTTCTCTGGATGTACCTGATTGGATCAAGAGGCTTTACACCAGCTTCACCTGTACGTCCCTTACCTGCTTCTTCTGCCTCGCAGGGACGTGGAAAACTAGATCCGGAGGGATGCTTTGCCACCGACACTCCACATTTTCTAAAATCAGCGCTGGAGCAGGAAGCCTCGTCGTCAGAGCTTCAGGGGGCGTCTTCCCTCCTGACCTTCAAACCTTGTCTACGTGGCCCCGTGGACACGAAGAGCCCTGGATGAGGCTGTGGAGCTTAGCCCCAAACACCTCTCAGGGGAGGGGGAGTGTGGCATCCAATCAAGCAGGTAAAACACAAAGGCAAGGTTTTCTCACCGAAACCATCTGAGAAGAAGATCCAGAACCACCGGAGTCCAGCCTTAGTGGAAGGGAAAGCACCCGGAAACTGGTTTCTCTCTATTTTGTCTTATAAAGTTATCACCCGGAAACTGGTTTCTCTCTATTTTGTCTTATAAAGTTATCACCTAGAAACTGGTTTCTCTCTATTTTGTCTTATAAAGTTATCATTTTTCAAACTCGGTTTTCTTGATTTTTAACTTAGGAGTTGTATGTGCGTGTCTTTCATAAAAACGATGAGAAGAGAAGGATGCTGATTGTACAGCTATCCACACTCCGACTGTAGTCAGACTGTTCAAACACCTTGACGAAAGTCCCACCAGTGGCAGCTTCCTCGAAATTCAGGCAAAGTACCTCAGAGGCAATCGACCACCTCTTGAACGCACATGTCTCAAGACCAACTTCCATTAAGTCGACAAAGGTCACACAAGGACAAAGCCGCGTCTCTGACCTCTCTCTCTTGGCCCCGGGACTTGCCAATTCCAGTCACCACAGCCCAGTTTCTCGACTCAGCCTGCTTCTACCTTCACTCCCTCACGACACTAACATCATCTTCGACCTTCTTCTGAGCTCAAATGCCTTTTCCTTCTGATTTTGCTCAGAAGAAGGTGGAAGGTAGAGGTGAGATGGAGGAGACCAGAACCTGCACGCTACCGGCTTCCTGGAGACAGGCCCACCGTCCACTCAGCCACCCTCCTCCTGTTTCATTTTGTTTTCTTCTTTCCCTGCTGCTGGGCAGAGAGGGGCTGCTGTACTCTCTCAGCTGACTGATGTCACTTCGTATTTGGGCCAACCATTATTTTGTGCTCTTAGTCAATGAAGAGGCCGGCTTTGAAACCCACTCCTTGGCAGCCTACGATGGAGGGCAGGGGAAGCATCTCACGGCTTGTGCCAGAACGAGGAGCCCGCCCAGGGCATTGCTCTTCACGACCTGAAGCATCCTCCCAGAGTCTGTCTTGCCAGGTTTAGCCTTGGCATCCTGAGAAAGACAGCCAGCGAAAAGTCCCTTCATATTCGTCTGGTGTGTAAACCAGTGGCGGTGCTCAGACCTGCAAGCTCTGGAATCGGGTTCCAGCTCCCCCTGGCCCACCTCGCCAGTTAGCGGTGGTGGGACCATGGGCAGACAATTTAGCCTCAATTCTCTCATCTTTAACGTGGGCAGAGGAGTAGAACCAAAGGAAATAGCATGCCTTCAGCACCCAGCATGGTGGGGTACATAGTAATTATTTAGTAGCATTACTACGATGTAAACAATCTCACTGGTCCTTCTAGAAGTTCTCTACCTCCTGATTTTGCGGTGGAAGGAACTGGGGTTTTAAGACATTCGGAGCGTTGAAATAGGGGGCTCTGACAATTCAGGGCAGAGCCAGGTGGGAGTCAGCTTCTGACTTCCAGGCCAGGGCTCATCCTTACCGGCCAGCTAGACCTCGCAGCTCCCTGGGAAGGGGCTTTGCCTGGGGGACCTGAGGCTGACGCAGGTAGGGGGATCAGGAGCTGGGGTGCTCATGTCAGACACTCCAGGAAGAGCCACCCTGTCTGCAGCTGTGCACGTATCAGATCACCAGGGAAGCTGGGAGGGACTGACATATAACACATCATACAGCCGAGACCTACCCCAGGCCATTAGGTCAGAATGTACCGGGCCCGGACACCAGTAGCTTGTCAAAGCTCCCTCGTGTTTCTCTGTGTAGCAGGGTCAAGCTGCCGCTCTGGGCTAGAGGCACGGGAGGTGCACTGCTGGAAGAACCAGTCCCTGTTATTTGGAGCAAATCAGAAGACAGGGATCAACAAAGCCGCATTTCACCCAGGGTGTACTCTCTAAGGATGCTTCTGGACACCATGCGAGAGGCTGGCCGCCTGTCTTCCTCGCCCTTGACGTCAGAGGTCCAGCCGCTCCTGTGAACACCCTTAAGCTTGCACCCACCACTCCAGACCGGGTCTAACCTTGCTCCATCTGTCTTTGCTTTAGGATTGAGCCACCACCCTGGCGTGTAACAGTGCCACCTCTGACCTGTGATTCTGAAGCTCTGAAGAAATTCTGGGCTGGAGGAGTAAACCTCGGAAATCTTGACCGTCTCAGGCTGGTGATGTAAACTGAGGTCCTGACAGTGGCCCTGGGGGATCGCCGATATTTATTTGGGCCTTGCAGAGTCTTAGCGGTTGGCTTCCTGTGTTGCCGTTCTTGCCACCTCAGGCCCCTGGGAAGGCTGGGGCAGCACCTCCTGCTTGGCCAGGCCAGGATCTGGCCGGGACAGGTTCTGGGAGCTGGGGCATCTTGTCTGCTGTGACTCCACAGTTCTTTGCATCCCGCCCAGCCTCAGGGGCTCATCTGCACCCGGCCAGCTTCACCTGGGCTGAAGGGCTGCAGGCGAGGAGGGGACTCCGGCGCAAGGGGAGAAATGAGGCGAGCCAGCAGAAAAGGCCCTCTGGGGGTGGCCGCGATGGGAAGGACTTCAGGGGGGCTGCGGGGTAAGGGGCAGCGGGAGGAGGGGAGGGGAGGGTCAGAGGATGAAGCGAGGGGAATGGCCGGCACATCTCTTTCCCCACATTCCTCCTGGAATTCTTTTCGTTCCCCTGGTTATAGAAGAATAGCAATTAGCAAATTCAGTAAAAAGAGCCAGAAATGGAGGCTGTTTGCGCCTTTGGGGGCCAACATGCATTAGTGAAGGAATGTGAACAGAACTATACAGAAGCCCCCTGCTGGCCCACCCACCTGTCCGGCGGGTGAGCGATGGTCTGTTTGTTCTGCGCTGGTATGTAGCTCACTTCACTCTGGGAGCCCACCATCTGGGCCCGAGCCTCGCTGCCAGTAGCTCTCGGTGACCATATATGGCAAAATGATATATGTGATAAAAAGAAGCCGAATTCTCCAGTTGCGTCAGCCCCTGGAGCACGCAGCCTGCGGGGCTCGAAAGCCCTTCCAGCCCCGCTCCCCGCCTCCCGCCCCCAACCCTTGCTCCGGAAACCAAACGGACTCAGTGATTGGCTGGGGGGAGCAGGGGTGGGGGCTGAGGGGGCGGGGCCTCCCTCCCTCCGAAGGCTTCTGCCCCCTCTAAGGCCCAGACTGACTTCAAAGTCTGTTTCTGGTGGGGAGGATGATGGCTGGGGGTGTTTGACGCTGGCTTTAAACCAGCGAGATTAGAAGTTGAGTGATAACATACATTCTTTTCGGAAAGCAGCCTGGTGTGGTACCAGCGTGTATGTGGGTAGCAGGGTGGAGAGGCACACACCACCCCCAGTTCCAAAGAGAAAATGAACCCACATTCCCCAACATCCCTACAATACGCTTGAACCTTACTTAAGCCACCAGGAGAAAAGTTCAGTCTAGATTGTTTAGCTGGGGGAAAAAGTTCTCTCTCTCTCTCTGGCTATGGTTATACACATATATATATCATTTTCTTTTCATTCACCCCTCTGCAGGGAGTTCGCACACGGGGCCTGGTATCAGGTGGGATGCTGAGGGAAGATGACCAGCACAGGCAAGGTCCTGGCCTCCAGCAGCTGCCCTGGGCAGAGAAGAGGCAGTGATGACTGCTGCAGGGGCACCAGCCCAGACCCAGGGGCTCACGGAGGCTCCTGGGAGGAGGTGACACTTGAGCACAGCCTGAAGGGTCAGGCAGTAGTTTGCCTAGTAGTGGATGGAGATTGGGAACAGAAACCCTAGGCTGAGGGGGGAGAGAGGGCAGGAACTGGGTGAGCTCTGTAGGGGGTGGTGAGCGCTAAGGCAGGGGCCAGAGCAGCTGGGGGTCTTTTCCAGGAAGTGCTAAAGAGTCTGGACTTCTGCCTGTCTCCCCGCCTCCTCTCACATCTGAGCCTGTGACCCCCCCCAGCACATGCGCATACCCCTATGCGGGGTCCAGCTTACACACCGATACCCAGTGGTGAACAACGCACACACACACAGACACACACACACAGGAATGTTCACAGAGAGCCATGCTAATGCCCACCCACTGCCACATCACATAAGCAAGGACCTTTAGCAAAAGGGAAGAGAAGAACAATGGAGCACAAACGGGAAGCTGGGGGAGAACGCAGGCCTGGAAGGCGCTCTGCCAGGAAGGGGTTCTGTGGGAGTGGGAAGTGCGTGGGCGGGAGGACAGGAGCTGCTGATGGAAGGGGAGAGGTGTCCTGGCTTGCTCCCCGCGCCCCTTGGGGAAGGCACAGGCAGGGCACGGAGACAGCTGGCCAGCAGAGGGGCTGGGGGCCCAAGCACCAGCCAGTAGCCAGCCTCCCCCGGCCGACAGCGCGGCTCAGGACGTGCGTCTGCGTGGTTGCAGGGGGTCAACACCTCCTCTCCGACCCTCACCTCCACCACCCGCCCTGCCTTGCCTGTGGGGACTGTGGCTCCCCCCTTTATCTGCACTGACCACAGAGGCTGGGGCACTGGAGGCAGGTGGCCCCTGAGAAAGTGCTCCTGTGAGGCCCAGCTGGGAAGTAGGGTCTGGGGTCTTGTCTGGCTTTCTCCCCTCGAGGATGCATACATCCAGACATGTCCCTTGACGTCCTGGGAGGCGTGAGAGCCTGTCCTGAAGGGGTGAGGTCATCCTTGAACGTGCCTTCAGAGGCCTGTGTCCACTGAGCAGTCAGAGGGGAGATGAGGTTTTAGGATGCAGTTCAGCAATTGCTTCCACCAGGAAGCCCTCCCTGGCTCCCCCTCGGACATAACAATGCAGTGGGACATGCCTGGGGGAAGCAAGGTGCCAAGTTCAAGTCTCTTATGACCTGGAAGTCACATCACTTGCATTACATTCTGTTGGTCTCACAGAGTAACCTCAACAGGATATAGGAGGAGACTGATCAGGGCACAAATATCAGAAGGAGAGGATCCTTAAGGGCTTTCTTAGAGGCTGCTTACCACACTCACTAAGTTTGGGGTCATTTGTTATGCAGCCATAGATAACGAACACAGCACTGGATGCCCTTGTAAGGGTACCTGGGCCCAGGGAGCTGGGCGAATAAGGTTGTGTCTCTAGAGTACACAGGATTCTTTCCATCACAAGAGAAAAAAAAAAAAAAATCACTTCAAAATGAAGTCTAGAAAGAAATGTATTGGCTCACATAACGGAAAAAGCCCAGAAACAGTGCCGGTTTCAGGGGGAGCTGAAACTCAGATTTCATGAGAAAGTACATTATTCACGGCCAGATGGGAGGCACGGACAAGTCAGAGGCGTTTGGAGGAGGCAGCGGTCAGTGGTGGTGAGAGTGATGGGCCGTGGAGGTTCACTGTACTCTTCTCTCCATTTTTGTATCTGCTTTCAAATTTCTAGAACAAAAAGTAAAAAACAACAAAGAACCAGAACGGGCATGCTTCCTAGGAGGGGGCCCCTTTGCTGGCCTGGCTCTTTTTCTTCCAAACACATATAGAGTCAACCACCAACACGTCCCGACACACTCAAAAGCACAGAGGGGTTCTCTGCAGCAAGTTGCTCCAGAGATGTATCTGGACACACATACCTCCCTTCCCCAAAGTCCCTAAGACTTTCCAGAGGACAAGCCTTATCCAACAGCCCCTTCCTATTATGGGAAGTCTGTTTTCCCCTGACCCGCATATCTGTTGTGTCTATCTGCTGCTATTCAAGAAATGGGTCCAAACTGAGGGCACCTGCCTGGCCAAAGAGGTCGTTGCCACTTGGCTTCTTTGGATACAGGCCTGGATTCTGAGGACGAGGATGGCATTGGTGCTGTTGACTGCTCTACCCACGGTGCTCAGGACCTGGTCTGACACACAGCAGGTGCTCCATAAATATTTGTTGAATGAATGAAATCTTTTCAAGAAAAAAGGACCAGCTCCATCGACAGATGAATGGATAAAGAAGATGTGGTATAGGGCTCCCCTGGTGGCGCAGTGGTTGGGAGTCCGCCTGCCGATGCGGGGGACACGGGTTCGTGCCCCGGTCCGGGAAGATCCCACGTGCCGCGGAGCGGCTGGGCCCGTGAGCCATGGCCGCTGAGCCTGCGCGTCCGGAGCCTGTGCTCCGCAACGGGAGAGGCCACAGCAGTGAGAGGCCCGCGTACCGGAAAAAAAAGAAGATGTGGTATGTAAATACAATGGAGTATTACCCAGGCATAAAAAGGAATGAAATGATGTCATTTGCAGCAACATGGGTGGACCTAGAGAATATCATGCTAAGTGAAGTAAGTCAGACAGAGAAAGACAAATGTCATATGATATTGCTTATATGTGGAATCTAAGACAAATGAAGTTATTTACAAAACAGAAATAGACCCACAGACATAGAAAACAAACTTATGGTTACCAAAAGGGAAGGGGGGGGATAAATTAGGAGTTTGGGATTAACACATACACACTACTATATATATAACAGGTAAACAACAAGGGCCTACTGTATAGCACAGGGAACGCTACTCGATATTTCAAAATAACCTGTAGGGGTAAGAATCTCAAAAATAATATATATATATGTATGTATAACTGAATCACTTTGCTGTACACCTGAAACTGACACAACATTGTAAGTCAATTTAAAAAAAAAGAAAAAAAAAAAGTAAAAGGACCAGCGAGACTCTGCTGCAGGCTTTCTCCCGCTCGGTTCTCTGCCTCCCGTGTGCTTGCTCTGCTCACCTTCCTCTCCCTGTGGCTCCCCTCCTGCCTGCCCCCCCCCCCCACATAGCGGCTCAGCCACAGCCCCCTCGTTCCACCTCACAGCATCCTTCAGTGCCGACTTTCAAGTCCCACCTTCCAGGAACCTTCTACTGTCCCTGACTCCCTTCTCTTATACATTTAATCCCTTCCTCCAAACTAGATGGTCCCCATCAACATTTAAACATCCTCTGGGCTCACCCACTGAAATAAACAAACCTTCTCTTAACACGTGCTCTTCCAGTGACTGCCTTCCTTCCCTTCACAACCAACTTCTTTCAAACGTGTCCACGTTCTGCTTTCCTTCACCCCACACTCAGTTCTGACTCATTTCTTTCTGGCTTCTACCACCATCACTCCACTGACAGGATCTTACCTGGGGTACCAGTGACAACCTGGTGGTCCGCATCCTCCTTTTACACGACCGTCGCTCGATCACATGACGCACCGTCGGCCAGTCCCTTCATGGACTCAGCCGATTTTTCCCCTCCCTCTGGTCACTCCACCTCAGCCTCCTGCCCAGGCTCTCCCTCTCTCTCGGGCTGGTGGGATTTCCGAAGCCCAGACCCCCAGGGCCCCCTGGTCCACTCTGTACTCTCACTGGGCAGGTCATTCATGTTACTTATTTCAGCTCTGCTGTTACTATATATACATCTATGACTCCTAAGACGACCACTATCCATTCTCCTCTCCTTCCAAAAGCATGTTAGGACACCCCCATCCCCCGGGACACGGTCATGAACATGAGCATAAGTGACACATGTCCCTTCAGGGCAGAAGCTTTAAGAGTCAGTATGCAATTCGCTACGTCTCCTTTCTCTGACTTAATCACAGTGGAAGCTTCTGTGGAGACAGAAGCTTCATCAGCCTGGTCCCTGAGTGTCTGTGACAAGCACAGTCTTCCTGATGACCCATTCTGGACATGCGGCCTACTAAGAAATGTCTTGTTAATTATGGCGCTGAGATCTGGGTTCAATCTGCTTATAATGTCTTTGTTGTTTTGGTATCAGGGTACTGCTGACCTCGTAAAATGAAGTGGGAAAGGTTCCCTCCCCATCTATTTTCTGAAAATGTGTGTATTGGTGTTATTTCTTCCTTAAATGTTTGATAGAATTCACTGGTTAAAGTATCTGGGCTTGAAGTTTGTTTGGAGGGAAGGGTTTTGATAATGAATTTGGATTCTTTAATAGATAAAACTCCTTGGATTCTCCATTTCATCTTGTGTCAACTTTGGTAAGCTGCGATTTGTCAAGCATTTTGTCCATTTCATCTATGCTGTCAAACTGATTGGCATAAAGTTGTTTATAATATTTTCTTATTATTCTTTTGTCTTATTATTTTTATTATTCTTTTTTAATGTCTGCAGGCTCTGGGGTGATATCTCCTTTTTTATTCCTTGTACTCATAATGTATTCTCCTCCTTTCTCTGTCTCTTTGATCAGTCTAGCTAGGAATTTACCGATTTTGTTTATATTTCCAATGAACCGACTTTTGGCTTTGTTAATTTTCCATTTGTACGTTTTCTATGTCACAGATATTTGCTCGTATCACTATTATTTCCTTCCTTCTCCTTACTTTTGGTTTACTTGGCTCGTCTTGTTCTAGCTTATTGAAATGGAGTATTAGATCATTGATTTTATATCTTTCTTCTTTTCTAATAAACTTAATATTTTCCTTTAAGCACTCCTTTAGCTGTATACTACAAGTTTTGATAGATTATATTATCATTGATCATTCAGCTCAAAATATTTAATTTCTAATTTTTCTTGTGTTCAAAACAAGACAGCAGGTCCAAAATGGAGTTGCTTATGCCCCGTGTCACCATTAAACTGACACTTAATTACAGTTTCAGCTCTCCCAGAAATGAAAATTTTTTTTTTTTGGCCTCGCCACGTGGCCTGCGGGACCTTAGTTCCCTGACCAGGGATTGAACCCGGGCCCTTGGCAGTGAAAGTGCAGAGTCCTGACCACTGGACCACCAGGGAAGTCCCCAAAAATGAAATCTTAAACCAGCCAGTCGGGCATCACCTGATCGGTGTTAGTTAGATAAACTTCCTGGTAGACCCCCGCCATCCCCTAAAGGAAAATGACGTTGCAATTACCAACCTGCTTTTTTGCCAAGTCTAACTTCCCTGTTCTGCTCCTTTCTGCCTATTAGAGCCTCTCATTTTGTACAGCTCCTAGGAATTCCTTTCTACCTGCTAGATTGGTTGCTGCCCGATTCATGAATCATTCAATAAAGCCAATAAGGTCATGAATCTTTACTCAGTTATGTCTTTTTTAAACCAGAAGCAGATGCCAAAATGGAATGAGGGGGCGTGAGGGAGCACAAGCAGGTGGGGAGAAGCCTTCAGGTCTGACCCCTGTGAAAGGGGACAGGGAAGGAGGCGCCGTGAACCGCAGGGCAGCTCAGCTTGGGGGAAGCTCTGCCCGTCTGGGGGAGTGGTCCTGGGTCAGCAGAGACGGCCCAGCTACGGCGTCTCTGCTGTGCTGCCATTGGCTACAAGCTACTTGGGGAGGGCGTGGCCTTGGTGTGAACACCTGAAGGTGCGGCCACTGGGAGCTGTGAGCCAAGCAGCTTCCTCGGAAGAGGGTCTCTTGAAGGGACATGTGAGTGGTGCCCCTCACGGCCACACATGCCTTCCTAAACTAGGTCACACTCCCGTGATACCTATTGTCACAGAACGACGTTCCTTTTGGAGAACTCACTTCGGTTGTAACTACACCCCTCGGGACCTTTGTTTGTGTGTAAGGTCTGTCTGTCTCTCCTGGAGAGAAGGGACATTGAACTTGTTCACCACTGCGTCTCCCACGCACAGCAGTGTGCTCAGTAAGTGCTCGTTAGAGATGGGGAAGAATGAACAGGTGACCAGTAACTAACTCAGGCTCTCAGAATCCCCTGGCAGCAGCCGGCCACCTGGAAGCTGCTGCTGACCCCGTGAAATCAGGTATGTCTGCGAGGGGAGTTGTGTGGTACTAATCCGCATAGAACAATGGATACTTCTAGAACCGGCGTCTCTGGATTAACACAAATCTCTGCGAAACCTTCTTGTAAAGGGGATGACGCTCTTTCCCGTGACTTACTCCAGAGACAGTTACAGCTGCGAGGGGCAGCAGACAAGCCTGTGACTCCCCCCCAACCCAGCGAATTGTCCCCAGGAAGCAGCTAAGGGTCCCTATACCGGAAGCTTTAATACACCCGTAACACGCCCCCTTACTGTCTCCTCTCCTTCCCCAGAAAGCTGCCCTTTGCTCTGTTTCTTCTGAGGGGTTTCAGCTGGGACAAAGGCAGCCTCTCAGGGCCCGTAACGTGGGATGAAAATATAGCCTCGTGTTAGGAACACGGCTGTAGCTTCAGATCCCAACCGTCCAAGCTGCAGGACTCTGGGCAGATCATTTAACAACCTCTCTGAGCCTCATCTTCTCATCTGTGAAATGGAACTAGCAAAAGGGCAAAACCAGAGGCTCTTCTGAAGGACAAGCGGAATGTCTGTAGTGGTGGCTCTGAGTTCAAGGCTCTGAGAAACCCTGCAGTAAAGAAATCCAGCTTTCCCGAAATTGATCGGACAACAGGTTGGCAAAGCCCAAGCCCACGTGGGATTCCGGTGTTCCACGGAAAGCGATTCGAGAAACACTGCTCTAGAGAACTTAGCTTTTATCTTTAGAATGCTGTGGACCTTCTGAACTATCACAGATGAGATCCAGCCGGCCACGGCCTCCTGCAGAATCGTTCTGAGTTGAGCTGTAGGGGCGGTTATGACTGCATTTCAGCGAGGGACGCCGGCACTCTCCAGTGCCCTTCTGAGGTGATGCTCTGTGGTGATGTAGTGGGTGACATTGTATGACACTCCTCTCTTGAATGCTAAAAGGACGCTTCCTCCAGTAAGAACTGGTCATGGTCATAGAGGCATGGCATGTTTTAAAGCGGGATGCACCCTAAGGTTAGAGGCCCACTTATTCCACTCTTCGTTTTATAGCTGGGAAAACAGGCTTGGCTAGAAAGTCAAGTGACTTGCCCAAGGACATATGAAGTGAGGGGCAGAGCCCCGAGATCTGAACCAGCCGTTAGGCTCCAAGGGAGATGACGTCTCCTTCGTTAGAACTGGGCACGTAAAGGACCGCTCGCGGGGAATGGGAGGCCCCTCAGCTCTGGGCTCTTTCTCCCAAAGTGAATTCATAGAAGGAGCTGAGAGGAGGGATTATGGCTGAAGGTCAGGGGTTAATAGGCCTGAGTCCAGATGGCAAGCAGATGGGCCCAGGCACAAACGAAGGCCTGCTTCCTCCCCTTTCTGGTGGTTCCAGGGAGGAGAAGTTAGGGAAGGAACTTGCAACAGATGGAAGGGAGACCAGAGGAATTTGGAATGGGCCCAAGGGGCCCGGCTCTCATAAATGAGGGGCAAATATTTTCTGCTCGGGGAGAACATTATTTACAAGGGAAGAGCAGAGACAGCGTCCTACCCGGACAGACCGGTGGGCTCTGGCTCCCCTTTCTTGGCCGTGACCGATCATACCAACTCACGTTTCTAAGACAACTGGAGAACCAAATAGGAACAACATTCATGGTGATAAGAGACGGCTGTGGCGGGCTGGGCTGAGCCAGACAAGCTGAGCTCAAAGACCAGAAGTTTTGAGGCCAGTTCTAAATTTAGCGTCCAATTTTTGAGGAAGCCAAAATGAGTTCTCCCTGCATGAAGTATGTCAGAAGAAAAGATACAAATCCCAGGGAGCAACCAGCACAGAGGGGGCGGGGAGGCCCCTTTCAGCCAGAGATGCTAAGAATGAGATCAACCAGGCTCTGTTTAAAAAAAAAAAAAAAAAACCTCAGTGCCTTTGAAAACTAAGAGCTTTGAAAGAACTGCATATCGTGTCCCCTCTTCCTTTTTCCCTGCTGCTTTCTTAAAGATGTACGACTCAGAAAGAGCCTCGACGCAACTCAGGGTGTGCGTGGAGATGGCAATTCTAGCCTCTGTTTCCCCGTCCACAGCAGCCCCCACTGGACCCAGTGGACCAGGCCTCGCTCCCCATGAGTGGGCTCCTGGCCCTGGGAAGAGGGCGGGTTCCCCACCAGTGCGGGCTCTTTCTGTTGGTTCAAGCCAAGTCATCTCCTCATTGGACGATTCGAAGCACTGACACCACGCGTCGCTGATGCCAACGTGCCCTACAGAGAAGTCACCGGAGCCCCTACTTTTCGGGCCCCCACCACGAACACTCCCGCTGTGCTCTAATGGACGAGGGGTCCAAAGACCTAGACCTCATCCCAGGCCACACCTTCCTCTTATTCTTTTGCCCACAGACCTCTTACCTTCCGCCTCTGCCATCTGCTTTGCTAGGAGATCCTGGAGCGTGTTAACCCCTCAGAGCCAGTTTCCTCATCTGTAAAATGTCAAGATGCCAAGTTGCGTCAGATGCGCCCCTGTGGGGTTTCCTGCCGTCAGACCCAGCCCTCTGCTCGCACGTGTGCTCTCCGGGTCAGGTCTTCATCACCGGTAGGAGCCTCCTCCCTTATCCGGCTGCCTGCATGCATCCCGCACATGGGGACGCAGAGCCGGCTTAGTCTCCCTACTGATCAAGTCACTCTCCTGCTCCGGACCTTTCCATAGCTGCCCACTGCCTACAGAGTCAAGTCCAAACAGTTCAGCCTGGTGTTCGAGGTCAGCCACGGTCTGGCCCCAGCCTACGTTTTTTGGCTTCATTCTTTTAGTTACTTATTTATTTTTTAACATTTATCATCATAACCAATTTTATTTTATTTTTTAATCAATTTATTTATTTATTTATTTTGGCTGCATTGGGTCTTCGTTGCTGCGTGCGGGCTTTCTCTAGTTATGGAGAGCGGGGGCTACTCTTCGTTGTGGTGCGCGGGCTTCTCATCGTGGTGGCTTCTCTTGTTGAGGAACATGGGCTCCAGGCGCGCGGGCTTCAGTAGTTGTAGCACACGGGCTCAGTAGTTGTGGCTCACGGGCTTAGTTGCTCCGCGGCAAGTGGGATCTTCCCGGACAAGGGCTCAAACCTGTGTCCCCTGCGTTAGCAGGCGGATTCCTAACCACTGCGCCACCAGGGAAGTCCTTCATTCTTTTATGTAAAAAAAATTCTTTTTATTGAAGCGTAGTTGATTTACAATGTTGTGTTAGCTTCAGGTGTACAGCAAAGTGATTCAGAATATATATATTCTTTTTCAGATTCTTTTCCCTTGTAGGTCATTACAAAATATTGAATATGACTCCCCACGCTATATAGTAGGTCCTTGTTGCTTATCTATTTTACATACAGCCGTGTGTATATGTTAATCCCAACCTCGTAATTCATCCCTCCCCACTCCTTTCCCCTTTGGTAACCCTAATTTTGTTGTCTCTTTTTTTTGTTCTTTTTTTTTTGGCCAAGAGGCTCGCAGGAATCTTAGTTTTCCTGCGGGCCCACGGCAGTGAAAGTGTGGAGTCCTAACCACTGGACTGCCAGGGAATTCCCCATAAGTTTGTCTTCTATGTCTGTGATCTATTTCTGCTTTGTATATAAGTTCATTTGTATAACTTTTTTAGTTCCACAGATAAGTGATATCATATGATATTTGTCTTTGTCTGACTGACTCCACTTAGTATGGCAATCTCTAGGTCCATCCATGTTGCTGCAGATGGCATGATTTCATTCTTTTTTACGGCTGAGGAATATTCCACTTTACGCACACACGCGTGCGCACACACGCATGCACACGCGGCTTCAGTTTCTTTTTATCGGCCGCGCCGCGAGGCCTGCAGGATCTTAGCTCCCCAACCAGGGATTGAACTCGGGCCACGGCAGTGCAAGTGCCGAGTCCTAACCACTGGGCCGCCAGGGAAGTCCCTATATCGCTTCATTCTTGTCTACCTACTTCTTCCAGCAAACAGAGCGATGACTCTCCAGGTTTTCATGACTCTGGGCCCTCGCTCACAGCATCGTTTTATCTGAGACGTCCTCCAGATTTCTGCATGTCTGACCTTTACCCTACTGACCCCCACAGCCTAACTGTTAGCTGTATGACCACGCGCAAGTTATTTAAACCTGTGTCTGCATGAGATTGTTTCCAAAGACAGCCACAGGGATCCCTTCCATCCTGCGTGCCCTTTGCATTGTGACTTCGCCTCTCCCCCCATGTCAGTTTCCCTTCCACTTGAACCTGGGCTGGCTCTGTGACATTTGTGGACCAGCTGAATGCGGTGGCCATGGTGCAGTGTCACTTGCAGCTTCTGTGTTTGCACTCTGGGAAGGAGAGTAAAGAAGTCCCGGCCACCCTGTTGGAGAGAGGGGTCACGTACAGGACAATTAGAGTGCCCCAGCTGATGGGCCGCCTGACACTCCAGACAAGGGACAAGGCCATCTGGATCCTCCAGCCACAGCCACAAGCCCGGCTAACACAGTGGAGCAGAGGAGCGAGCTGCCCCTGCTGAGCCCTGCCTGAACTCCTGACCCACCGGCTCGTGACGCAAGAACACGATGGCTCTTTTCAACCACTGGGGTGGACTGCTATGCAGCCACAGATAAGTGAAACAGTCTCCTCACTGACAAAATGGGGATATTAATGTTTTCCTGCCTCACAGAAGGGCCAGGAGGATTAAACAAGTCCACCTATGTCAAGCACTTAGTGTCAGTACACTGTAAGCACTCAGCAAACGACGGCTCCCCAAAACCTGAAATTACACTGTTTACTTTTTTCCTACTCATCCCCAAACCCTTCTCCCAATGGTGCCTGGCATACAGTGGGTACCCAGTAAACACAGATGAATGTCAAATGCCCCCTCCTTCATAAGCCTTCCCTGATGTCCTCCACCTGAAGGACATTACTCTCCCTCCCCTGGGCCCCCCTGCACTTCCCAGACTGTAAATTTCATTCAGCCCTGAGCTCTGGCTGGTGGTCTCCCTTATAGCCTGTGAGCACCTCAAAGGCAATGACCTTGCCCATAACACACGGGCAATAAATGTTTGTTGAATGAATGAATGAAGCATGGGAACAATGCCACCTGCCTTATTAGCCTCACCAGGCTTATTGTGATTTATAAAGAGATGAGTAAAGCAGGACTCAGGCACCTCTGTGCTTCCTCCAGAGGAGTGCGTCTAGCAGCAATTCTGCTGCTTCTGTCTTCTAGTCTCATGTGTGAACTTTAACCTTTACGGCAGGAGAGAATCCAACATAGGGCCCCTGGAGGAAGTCTCCCTATTTCCTGCCCTGAGAGCTGGCTGCCCTCGCAGGTGTGGAAGTACAGGGTGTGATGTCACAGACCTGGCAAGGAACTGATAACCCCTCGAGTCCATTCCCATTGTTGACGGATGCCTGGGGTTCCACTTCTAGATGGAAAATAGCTGATTCCTAGGCCATAATTCAATCAGATATCAGTTTAATATCTCTAACGTTTGCACGGTCCAAAGAGACAACAGAATAGGAAAGAACGCAGGATTCCATCTGGTTTGAAGCGCTTTAGCTTTAGATAAAAAATGGCTTGACTAATCTTAAAAGCCAAAGGTGCAAAATCAAATCAGGCAGTAGAGTTTCCTGGTAGGGGTATAACGTGTCATTTAAATCTAGGTGTCCTAGGCCATGTGGCACCTCCTCTGAATTATGGGGTCACTGACACAGCAATGACAGGGCAGAGAAGATGCTCTGTCATCTCAGAAGAGTCGAGAAGGCAACCCCCAAAACGATGTGAAACAGTTTCCTTGCTGAGTGGGCATCTTTATAGACTTCAAATTAAGTATAGAAAGTTTAAGGGAACCCGAATCATGATATTAATGTTTTTATGTAAAAGAATCTGTGCACAGTTGATATTTACGTATTTATAGCTCAATAGCACTTGGCCTCTTTAGAGTAAAAATCTTGAATTTCCAATGGAAAATCAGGAGGAATGGAACTGATTCCGATTTATAATTTTAAACTGAAAACTCTTTGAACTTAGAGGATGGGAACATTTCAGAGAACTCAAAGTTCACCATATTTATAAGTTGAATTGATTGGAAGAATAATTTAAATTTAAATACTTGGAAAGGTTCTGTTTGTTAAGTCAGACCATTAAAGTACATAAAAGGAAACCGGACACAATAAATGTTTAAATGCTATTTAAAATGTTTAAGGGAGTTTAACTTTGTAACTGGAATCAAACATTCCACATCTTTATAAAAGTGACTGTGAAAATATGTTGGCCACAAATGACAGTAAGATTTGTAAGCCGAAGCTTAAGGAAGAACTAGGGTTTGTGAATTGTAATTCCAATAAATCCAACATTAATTTTAAAAGTCAGTGAAACCTCTGAATCATCTTTGTCTAGAAAATGAGATTTATGGTAACACGTGCCTTGTAGGATCGTTGGGAGGCTTAAATGAGACACTGGGTTTGAAGTGTTTGACATCATGACTGGTACATGGTAAGCTTTCAATATGACAGGCCAGCAATTATTAGTATTATTCACTCTTTCTTAAAGGAGAGTATAGCAATGTCCTGAGATAAGAGGGATGTTCTGAGATGCCGGATGTAACCCAGAACACAGGTAATCCGCCACAGGGTCCCTCTCTGGCTAGCAAGGCTCACCCTCATTTTGCTGACTCTGCCCCAAATGTGGCCGACTCTCCCAGCAGGTGTTCAATTCATCATATATTCTTTAATGGAAGGACCTATGTTGATCTTTGGATCCCCTTCGCCAGTGTCCACGGGAGGCATTTCTCTCAGTTCACTCCTTCGTTCATTCATTCATCCTACAAACATCCATTGACAGATGTACCAGCTCCACTGGCGTTTGTGCCAGGCATCACCCTAGGCAGTGGGGATACTGCCGTGACCACAGATGACAACCCCTGCCCCCGTGGAGCTGACATTCTAATAGGGGAGACGGATGTTACACAAAGTCAACAAGTGAATTATGCAGTATGTTAGAAGGTGGTATGTTTATGGAGAAAAATCTGCAGGGCAACGGAATGGGCGTGCCAGGCGTGGGGACTGCCATTTCCGAATGGGTACCCATGGTAGACCCCACGGAGGAAGAGACATCCGAGCCCTTTGAGCAAAGACTTTAAGGAGGTGAGAGCAAATTCTGCACCCAGGGAACAGCAAGTGCAAAAGGCCGTGATGTGGGAGGAACGTGGAGGAGGCTGGTGAGGCTGGAGAGGAGTGAGCAAGGGGGAGGGGAGGAGATGAGGTCAGAGAGATGACAGGGGTGGGCGGAGCTGGTCACGGAGGGCCTTGTGGCCTTGATAAGGATTTGGCTCTTACTCTGTATGAAGTGGGAGGCCATTGGGATATACTGGACAATTGGAGAAATGTATGAACTGTATATTAGAAATCATTTCATCGATATTCAAATTTACGGATGTGATAATTCCTAATAAATCAAAATAAAATTCTTGGGTGTCACTGTTCTAAGAAACTTGCTAAAATATTTAGAGCTGAAGAGTCATGTTTGCAACTTATTTTCAAATGATTAGGCAAAAAAGAAAAACCCCTAGCTATCTGCAATAGTTATCTATTACCGAGCGATAAGTTACCTCAAATTTAGGGGCATAAAGCAATAATATCACATACATTCTATTCATTTTTCACTTCTTTACTGTCTTATAAAGTATATTAATTCAGTCACTAATGTTAGTTGAGCTCCGATCATGTTCAAGCTGCTATGTTCAGAACTACAGAGATCCAAAGATCAACATAGGTCCTTCCATTAAAGAATATATAGTTCATTCACTTTATTCACCCGACAAACACTGAATGAGCACTTCCTATGTAGCAGGCACTAACTAGGCAATGAAGACACATCTCTGAATAAGACAGAAACGATGCCAGCTCTCATGGAGCTTATAGTGAAGTTATTTCAACAATGAGCAAATAAGAAAATTAAGCAGTAATTATTTTTTTTTTGGCCACGCCCTGCCGCTTGTCGGATCTTAGTTCCCTGACCGGGGATCAAACCTGTGCCCTTGGCAGTGAAAGCACGGAGTCCTAACCACTGGACCGCCAGGGAATTCCCAAGTAGTAATTAATTTAAAATTACATAAAAAATACAATGGGCTTATATATTTGAGAGTGACTGAGTGGCTACTTTAGATTAGGGTGTCAGCTGAGAAAGTGAGGTGAAAAACCCCAACCAAAAAACCCCAATGATATCATTATCTCACATGATTTCT
Organism: Pseudorca crassidens; assembly: GCF_039906515.1. Classification (NCBI taxonomy): domain Eukaryota; kingdom Metazoa; phylum Chordata; class Mammalia; order Artiodactyla; family Delphinidae; genus Pseudorca; species Pseudorca crassidens. Next base: position 10,730,905 of record NC_090314.1, on the reverse strand, counting down.
GAGGGTCAAAAATCTGGGAGCAGCTTCACTGGGTGGTTCTGGCTCTGGGTCTATCATGAAGCGCAGTCAAGCTATTGACCAGGGCTGCAGGCATCTGATGGCTTATCTGAGGTAGGAGGATCCATTTCCAAGATCCAACCTCATGGCTGTTGGTGGGAGGCCTCAGTTCTTCACCAGGTGGAAGGCTCCATAGGGCTGCGTGAGTGTCCTCATGGCATGGTGGTTGGCTTCCCTCAGACTGAATGCACCCAGGGAGAGACAGAAAGGAGGAAGCCACGATGCTTTTTCTGACCTGGTCTTAGAGATCATACACCTTCACTTCTGCCATATTCTATTCTTCAGAAGAGAGTTGCTCAGTCCAGCCCACACTCAAAGGGAGGGGAAGTCGCTCCATCTCTTAGAAAAGCAGGGTATCAAAGAATACTCTTTGTAAATGTTATACCCGATCTGTTGTAATAATGAGTCTTATCAATATATTTAACTCTGCTGGGAGCTCCCATAGACGAGGGGTTGTACACAGACCTTCCTCTAACTGGTCCTCAGCTCTCTGTAATTAGGGGGCTGACAGGAGCCTGAGAAAGCATTCTCTGGGAGAAGAGAAGACGGGGCAAAAATTCAGCGTGAGAACAGCCCTTAACCTCTCTGTCCATCACATCTGCTGTGCCTCAGGAAGGAAAAGGCTATGAGGAGTTACCTCCAAGTTTTCTGTGATTCTTTTCCAAGGATGGCTTGGGTGGCGTGGTTAGGTGGGCATCCATGGTCTTCAGCATCCCTTCTCTGATGCCTTCCATGTCACATTGGGTTTCGCAGGCATTCAATAAGTATTTGATGATGATGATGATGTCGAAGATTCTCACCCATCTGCTATTTGTTTACACAGCTGAATCTTGCTACCTGTCTGTGTACTCACTTCTGAGTCTTGTTGGTTAGTTAAGGGTCACAATTCTGATGAGACACTTGGCACCGTGATCCCACCCACCGGGCTTCTCATGAGCAGAGTGAAGCAGAATGATGGCTTGTGGATTCATTCAACCACTAGAATTGATAATGACTAGGGTTCTTGGCCTTCCCCAAACAACAGAAATTGACTAGAGGTCAGACAAGAAATTCAGGCAAGCCTTTACTGGGGCCCCTGCTGCAGCGGGGGGAAGCTAGAACAAACAACAGGTTCCCTTGCTTGTTCCGCTCCCTGAGTAGAGGGGGGCAAGCTTGTTTCTTATATGGGGTGAGGGCAGGGGTGTGTCCAGGGTCAGGCCAGAGGGGTGGTTTAGGTGTTTTGCCCACCCCTTAGGTGGTGGTGTGTGCAAGGGACATGCAAAGTACCCTGCTTTTGCTCCGGTTTTTCAAAAGTGGCAGTTGGGTTTTTTGGTCTCTGTCTCTTTTGTCCATAATTTTGCCCCAACTGTGCATGCGTGCAGTTATTTTTAGTCCCATATAGTTTCTTTATATTTGGTTGCCGGAGGACAGGTGTGTCCAGGTGCAAGTACTGCAGACCTGCAGCAAAGCGTCCCAGGTCCCAGGACTGTCTCAGAATCACAATGATAGGAAATCCTTCGTACTTCCCATGCCTCAGGTTCTGTACTAAATGATGTACATACATTAATTGATTTACTCCTCAAAGCAACCCTAGGAGCTGCTATGGTCTCCATTTTACAAGTGAAGAAACAGAGGCACAGAAAGATTAAGAGACGTGCCTAAGGTGACAGAGTACAGAGTTTTGATTCCAAGAGTCTGCGTTTAAAAGCACTATGCTGGATTGCCTCATCAAAACTGCACAATTTCTCTTTAATGTTTTAAGATCTCTAAATGCAAGCAGGAGGTGGTACTTAAATATACATGAAAAATTCAGAGTAAGACCCGGGGAACTAGAAAGCCCAAAGAATGCTCAACAGGCAGGAACCTAGGAAATACCGAGGCCCACGTTTTCAAACTGGATTCTGAAGAGTCCCAGGCTTCCTGGGGTGTCCCGGGTTCTGCAGGCAGGAGGGAGGGAGATCTGGGGACCCTCACCACCCCCATTCAACCACAGCACACCACTTGGATATGTTCCACACACACTGTTCCTCTGCCTAGGTCCGGGTTTGCATGGACCACTGCAGCAGCTCCAAACCGGCCTGGGAAATTTGTGAGATGCTTTGAATTAGGCAAAAATATTACTATGTTTCCTTTCAGTGCTGTCTCTAGAGGACCCTTCCAGAGTTATCTGATTCTAGAGGAGTTTGACCTTTCTCTTCTTTTTTCTTTTCCAGTTTGCAACTCTGTAGAGACAGGAAACTTACAGAGGTGATGCGAATGATTTCTGCTCATAGAAATTCAAATGAATTTTGTACAGGGAAGATGCAGTTGACTGCTGCCCTGTGGCGGAGATCATTTTTACATCTGTTAGCAACTTAACTTCAGCATACCAGATTGCCTCTCTGGAACGTCTGTTCTTTGGACTCTCCTTTGAACTGGGTCTTATGTCACACTGGTTCACTCCGTTGATGAGTTCGGTGAAATCTTTAAGACGTGTCCATTTTATATTTATACGGAAGTTATCATTCTACCGAAAAAAGTATCCTTTAGCGAGGTGGTCTCCCTGCAGGCGCTCTGGCCTCCCCCGTCTCGGGCACCCTGTTTAATCCATTCTCCATACAGTAGCCAAAGCCATCTCTTCCAAGGGCAAGTGTCACCATGCTCCTCCCTGGCTCGACCCTGACATGCTGTGTAGCCTGCTGACAGCAGTGCAGGTCCGGCTTCTAAGACAACTGCATGCCGTCACCCCAAGTCGGGCACCCTGCCTTGCATCAAACAGTAGGACAGCCCCCAAGGAAGGATCTCCCCTCGGGGGGCCTTGCGCCCACCTGATCAAGCCCAGATTTCACCGGCAGCACTCAGAGACTTACCTTCCTAGCACAGGACAGAGAGGGTTTTGAGTTTTGTTTTGTTCTGTTTTTCAGATTTAAAGATCTACTCCCTTTCTCTTCCCCCAAACCTCATCCCCCCCCAACCCCGGCTCCTGGGGCGGGGAGGGGCCCCATTGGCTTCCTAAGCTTGTCACTGTAAAACAAAAACCAAATAAACTTCGACTCAGAGCCCAACCTTTGGTCTCTTAGCCTTTGCTTTTTTTCTTTAGTAAAATCTTCTAGTGCTCTTCAGTTCCCTTAGAATAAAACACGAGATCCTTGGACAGGCCCACCCAAAAGGCCCTGCATGCTCTAGCCCACCTCCTCCCCTTACTCTCTCTGTTCCCGTGACGCTGGCCTTCTGCGCCATCTCTTCCAGACCCACAGGCCCCCTGTTTTGTGTTAGGACAGCCTTACCCTCCTCTCTCCTTCTCCTCACCACTGTCTGGCTCAGAAAAACACCTATTCATTGTATAAGTCCCTCCATAAACATTACACAGTTTCCTCAGACAGACTCGGGTGGTTCCCACCTCCATCCCCTTATATGATCTCAGCACCCAGCATTTCCCGACAGCCTTGCAGTGCTAATTATTCAGTTATTTATACATATTGGTTTACTATCTCTCTTTGCCAAAAGACCACAAGCTCCAGGATTCAGGAACCATATCAATTGTTTGCTAATCTGGCCCCTCTGCCCACCCCCCCCCACCAGTACTGGGCACATGGGAGGCACCCAATTATACCACTATTTGTTGACTGACAGAAGGGTGCTGATGCCCAGGTGTGAGGGTGGCGGATGGGAAGGGTGGGCGGGAGGGGCAAGGGCACACGGGGGAGGAGGGGGGCTATAAGTGAATTATGGGTAAGGCTGGGACAGCTGCCTGCTCTCTAATTCATGGTTCAGCCTCCTTCCCTTGGGTCCAGGCAGCGTGTAATTGGATATTACAGTCATCAATCTTGAACTGTCCCTAGACCATTACTTCATCAAATCCTGCTTTTCTATCTGACTCTTCCCTGCCAGCTGGCCTTCCTTTTTGCTAATCTGCCATTAATCCCTGAAATGAAAGTGCTCCCAGAGTATTTCAAAATGCAGTAGTTCCAGGCAGTGTAGCAGTTCCTCAAAAGGTTAAACAGAGTTACCACTTGAACCAACAATTCCACTCCTAAATATATATATATATACGGATATACCTAAGAGAAACAAACACCTACATCTACAGAAAACCTTGTATAAAAATGTTCATAGCAGCCTTATTCATAATAGCCAAAAGGTAGAAAAAACCCAAATGTCCATCAAATGCTGACTGGATTTATAAAATGTGGTAAATTCATACAATGGAATATTGTTTAGCCATTAAAAAAGCAATGATGTACTGATACACGCTACAACACGGATGAACGTTGAAGACATGCTAAGTGAACGAAGCCACACAAAAGACAACATGTTGTATGATTCCATTTATAAGAAATGTCCAGGGACTTGCCTGGTGGCACAGTGGTTAAGAATCCGCCTGCCAATGCTAGGGGACACGGGTTCGAGCCCTGGTCCGGGAAGATCCCACATGCCGCAGAGCAACTGGGCCCGTGCGTCACGGCTACTGGGCCTGGGCTCTGGAGCCGGCGAGGCACAACTACTGAAGCGCAAGCACCTAGAGCCCGTGCTCCGCAAGGGGAGAAACCACTGCAATGAGAAGCCCACGCACCACAACGAGGAGGGGCCCCTGCTCGCCACAACTGGAGAGGGCCGCGTGCATCAGCGAAGACCCAATGCAGCCAAAAATAAATAAATTTATTAAAAAAAAATACTGTAGTGCATATCTGACAGTTGCTAAGAGTGTAGATCTTAAAAGTTCTCATCACAAGAGGAAAAAATGTTGTAACTGTGTGGTAACAGATGTCACCTAGATGCAGTGTGATGCTGTTGCGGTATATACGAATAGCAAGTCATGTGGCACACCTGGAACTAATACAATGTTGTATGTCAGTTATACCTCAATTGAAAAAAAAAAGATGTCAAGACAGCTTGAAGAGGGAGACGAGGAGAAGGCTAGGAGGGACTGTGACAGGGGTGGTCCAAGGCCAAGATGAGGCGTGGATGGAAAGGAACCTTCCAGGTGTGCAGCTGACCTAACATTTACTCGTGATAGTTTCCTCAAGACAGGGTTCTCCTGGGGCTGTTAACCGTCCAGGGAGGCAATAAGTGGGCTTTAGCCAGTCTGGGAGTCTCCTGATGTTTTATGAAACTTTTATATACATGCACATATGAATTTTTCATGAGTGAGGGGGTGGGGTGGGGGCAGGAGGAGGTCCATGTCTTTCAGTAGTTTCTCCCAAGAATCTTAACCCAATGAGGTTAGGAACTACTGCCTTTCTTTCTTTCTTTCTTTAAATTAACAGCCTTATTGAGATATAATTCATATACCATACAATTTATTAACTTAAAATGTGCAATTCAGTGGTTTATAGTATATTGACAGAGTCGTGTAATCAACACAATCAATATGAGAACATTTTCATCACCCCGCCCCCCAAAAAACCTCATACCCATTAGTAGTCATTCCTGTTTCCTCCCAAACCCCCAGCCCTACCCAACCACTAATCTACTTTCTCTGGATTAATCGCTTATTCTGGACATTTCTTTTTTTCTTAATTTAAAAAATTTTTTATTTTAATTCTTATTTTTATTTTTTTTGGGCCGTGTTCAGTCATTGCTGCACATGGGCTTTCTCTAGTTGCAGTAAGCGGGGACTACCTTTTTGTTGTGGTGCGTGGGCTTCTCATCGTGGTGGCTTCTCTTGTTGAGGAGCAGCACAGCTCTAGGCACATGGGCTTCAGTAGTTGCGGCACTCAGGCTCAGTAGTTGTGGCTTGCGGGCTCTGGAGCGCAGGCTCAGTAGTTGTGGCGCATAGGCTCCATTGCTCCGAGGCGTGTGGGATCTTCCCGGACCAGGGATGGAACCCGTGTCCCCTGCATTGGCAGGCGGATTCTTAACCACTGCATCACAAGGGAAGCCCTGCACTACAGTATCAACGATGGTCGCCATGCTAGACATTCCACACCCATCCACATCCCTTCTTGATCAGTAGGGTAGGTACAGTTCTAAGATGGCCTGCATGACCTTCACACCCTCGTGTTTCTCTCGTTATATGGCAAAAGGGAGATGGGCCTAAACTTACTACCTGAGCCCTTTAAAAGCAGAGAGTTTTCTCCGGATGGTATTGGAAGAGAAAGTCAGAGGGATCTGAAGAGTGACAATGACTCCATTGCTGGCTTTGAAGATGGAGGACATTACACACGACAAGGAAGGCAGATGGCCTCTAGGAGCAGAGAGTGGGAATTGGGGACCTCAGAGCCCCAGCTGAGAGGAATCCTGCCAACAACCCTGGACGAGCTGGGAAGTGGACTGTCCCCTAAACTCCCCAGACAAGAGCCCAGGCCGTCCAACACGTTGATTTCAGCCCTGATTTCAGTCTCCAGTGGAGTCCACGGGGACTTCTGACCCACAACTGTGAGACAGGCAGTGGGTGTTGGTTTAGGTCTCTGAGTTTGTGGCAATCTGTCACGCAGAATGGAAAACTAATACGATCAGTTTTGCGTCACCATGCAGCTGGCTTTCCTTCTGTTGGATGTTTCTAGATCCAGCCTGTTTCCTCCTAAAATTCCTGAAATGGTTCTTTGCCTCCCCGGAAGGTGGAATCCTCAAGCTCTGGATGCCTCTGAGCCTGGCTCTTACCATCCCCAACTCTGTGGTTTGCGGTGGGAGATTTCTCGATTTCAAAAAGTTCAAAGTTTCAAAGAGTTAAAGCTAGGGGGCAGTGTCGGGGCAGGTGAGGAGAGTGGAGGTGAGGCCCACGGCTGTCAGGGAGGGCTCATCTCCCAGGGGAAGGAGCTGCCTGGGGCCTCCTGGGATTCTGCTTGCCTTCCACGCCCTGCTGTGGACACTTCTGATAGATATCACTGGATCGAAAGTTTCAGACCAGAGGTGCCTGAAGGATGACCCCTAAGATGGCTTGAAATGACAGGAGGAAGGTTCCAGGCCCCCACAAGCTGCCCCAAAGCCTTGGATGTAAGATGTGGGATCCCAGCCTGGAGTCTGAGAAAGGGGTGTGATCCCAGGGACCAACAGCTAATCCTACAGAAGCATGAACCCTTAAACTACTCCAGAGACACGGATGCCACTCCGAAAGCAGCTCTTTGTTCTAAAGCACTTCCTCACCTGCAGCTTTGGGACACTGACTGCTGTTTGGGGACTGTGCGTGTGGCGTAAGTGACAGACATGGAGATGTCCTCCTACCTGGTTGCTGGCAGGCTGGGCTCCTTCACGCCTCGAGGCCCTATTCCTCCTTTTTCCTTCCCACCCCCCGCCCCCAATCAGGAAGCACTAACAGCGTTGAGAGTAAGTCCCTGAAGGTCTTCCCTCCTCTTGCCTCCCGTTACCCATAAAACACCCGGAACCCTACTTCCTGCCTGTGCTGATGAGAACCATTCATTTCTGGAACCAATCAGTTATTTCTGCTTTAATGAGCTGGTGTCTTTTCTTGCTGAGAGAACTCCAATCATCTTAACTCCATCTTTTTTTTTTCTCGAAACACTCCTGCATCTGGGAGCCCCAATCCCTCGAGTGGGCGGTCTTGGGCTTCTTTCTGTGGGTCCAGGGCCCGGGGTGGACAGGCTGAGGGGCTGGGGGAGAGGAGTGAGGGTCTGTCCGTGACCCCTGCCTGTCCCCCCATCCAAGGGGAAGCCCTCTCGCTCAGGCCTGGGAGAATCGCTGGCCCTCCTGGAGTGGCTCTGCCCCTTTCTGTGGGTTTGGGAATGAGTCTGTGGATCTGTGGCTTCACTTGTCATCAAGAAATCTGCCTAGACCCACAGAATTTCTTCTGCTCCCGGGCTGGGCCCCTTTGGAAACCTGAAAAACGCAAGGAGTCTCCGAGTGAGTTCTGCACACACGTGCAAAGCCGTGTGGGTGAGGGTAAGCCTGTGTGTGATCACAGGGATCCTGAGTGTGACTCTGCACAATTCCTCACTTCGGGGAAACTTGAGGCTCCAAGACCGGGAAAGAGGGAGGGAGGGAGGGAGGGGCCTGGGGAAGGGCTGGGCCGCCCCCCACCCCAAGGCCTCCCCGGAAGTGCGTTGAGCCCTTAGAGGCTGAACTTCTCAAACACCACCTCACAGATACAGCAGAACACGGTGGGGCTGTGTGCATGGGGGTCAGCATAACCATCTGTCCTGCACCCTTTCCTGCCTCCCAGGAAACAGCCCCGGAGGCTCAAAGGTGAGGGGAAGCTGTATTAGAGGCATATCCTTCACCCCCAACCCTGGTTCTGGAGGCCCAGACATCTCCCTCCAGTGAGAGACTCTACCCATCCCCCTCTCAGCACCGCCCCCAGAACTCGCCCTCCTGGGTTTGCGGGATGACCTCTGCCCTCCTGAAACCCAGTCCCCCCGAAAACTGAGCTCCCCTGCCAAGTTTACGATCAACCTCTCTATCCAAAACTTTATTCCCTTTCTTGTCCTGCCCTTGTTCCTCCCAGGATTGAGGAGGATCAAAGAAAAGGGGGGCACCTCCCTGGTGGCGCAGTGGTTGAGAGTCCGCCTGCCGATGCAGGGGACACGGGTTCGTGCCCCGGTCCGGGAAGATCCCACATGCCGCGGAGCGGCTGGGCCCGTGAGCCATGGCCGCTGAGCCTGTGCATCCGGAGCCTGTGCTCCGCAACGGGAGAGGCCACAACAGTGAGAGGCCCGCATACCGCAAAAAAAAAAAAAAAAAAAGATCTTGCTGTGGTTTATGTCAAAGAGTGTTCTTCCTATGTTTTCCTCTAAGAGTTTTATAGTGTCCAGCATTACATTTCCTCACAGTCTTTAAAAACCCTTGCCTGAAAGCCATCGGGCGTTTGGGTTTTCTGAGCATGAGTTGCCCTTTCTCTTTGCTTGGCGTCCTGCAAGTAAACCCTGACTTTGCTGCAAACACCCGCTGTCAGAGCTTGGCTCTCTGCGCTGCCAGCACAGGAGCCCTTGCTCGGTTACATTCCAACCCCTTCCAGAGAGAAGTCCCTTTGGCAGGGGACAGCCAGCCCCACTCCCCTCCCCTTTCCCTCACCTGTGAAGCAGATGATGGTCTTGTGGAGGCCTGGGGACATGGCAGCTTGGCCAGGCTGTGCTGTGTTCCCCAGAATTCCTTTTCCGGGGTGCTTCTAAGGAGCAGGGGTCACAGAGGTTCCAGTGAGAGGCTTGAGGGCAGAGGCGGAGGCTCCCACCTGCTGTCCCTGCACTGCCCACTCCCTTCATCCGTGGGAGGCTGTGGCCCAAGCTGTGCCTCCCTCCCTGGACCCTCTTGCAGCGCCTCCGGCTCCTGGGCCAAGTGTGGGTGCTCAGCTCCGTGATCCAGGTCCAGCTTCTACAGACGCCCACCCCTCCCGGCTTGGAGGCCGCAAGAACTACCATGGGTTTCTGTCCATCCTCGTGGGCCCAGCTTGCGAGTGTGGATTCCGACTCACCCTCCATCTCCCCCACTTTACGTCCATATTTCTTTCCCAACCACTCCCCGTCCTTGGGCTTCAAGCTCCAGCATCAGTGGGAAGACGACAGGTGTGCAGAGACTGCTCAACTGGCGGCCTCCCTGCCTGGGGTCCAATCCCCCGAGCGAAGCCGCGGATGCCCATCTGCATCTCCCTTCTGCTGGTTCTGTTCCTCTGACTGCACGCGGACTCTACAGGGGGGGTTACGGATAGGTATGACCTCACGGGGTGGGATCCCAGGTCCTTGAAAGTGTCTGGTTTACCCTAAAGGGGTGGTTCTCAAACTTGAGCTTGTATCCGAATCACCTGGAGGCCGTGTTAAACCCCAGAGGGCTTCGCCCCACCTCCAGAGCTTCCAGTGCTTGGGTCTGGGATGGGGCCCGAGAAGTTGCCTTTCCAATAAACTCCCAGGGGCTGTTGACGCTGCTGGAAGATGGTGAACACAAAGGTGAGGGGTGACGGCGGCCCACAGCAGGATCCGGGCAGGGGTGCTGCAGCAGACTCTCCTGGAGGTGGTGGTCTCCCCGCAGGGCCTCTGGGATCACAGGGCCAAGGAGAAACAAGGAGCCCTGTTCAGGCCGCCCCCTCGGGCTGCCCCTGGAGGGGAAAGCAGCCTGGTGGAGGGAGCACAGGCTGGGGGCAGGCAGACCCAATGCGACTCCCGACCCTGTCGCTGGAGCCAGTGTCCTCGGGCAAGTGTCCTGTTTGGTAATTCAGGTGTTAATGGTGCCACACGGTTCTCACTGGGGTGATGTATATAAAACATATGCTCAATAAATGCTGCTCTTTCAGTCCAGTCCCTGACCTGCCTTTTGCCACTGACGACGGATAACAGTGCCGTTGAGTTTTTGACCGTTAAGTGCGAGACTTCACATTCACCTCCACTCAGTTTAGTTTTGTCGGTTTGAAGCCATCATTCCAGCCTGCTAAGATGCCGTCGCCTGGCAGCCTGCCTGCTATTCCTACATCAGCATTCCTGATACCACATTGCATGTCTTAGGGTCCAGCGGGGGCAGGACAGCAGGGCTTCCTCCCGACGTCAGGGAAGAAACAGTTCCTAACTTACCGCTTCTGGCGCTCGGACCCAGGAAGCTGCCTTCATGGTTTCTACTGAGTCTTTGCACCCCAACTGGAAACAACAACTTAAAAAAAAAATGGAAGTGGTAGAGGAAAGCAGGGTCCTGTGTACTCACCCTGGTGTGTGTTGCCATGCGGATACTTCCTGTGTAAACTGCAAAGCCTAAGAGATACCAGACCTGGGCAGCTTCAAAAGGGGGTGCTTTGGGCGATTCTCCCCTCAGTGGACCCTCTTCCCCATGAATAAACCACCAAAAAGAGAGAGAGGACTTAGGAACAAACTTCTAATAGAATTTAATGTTTTCAGGGATGGGACGGGCTGCGGCCTGAGGGGATAAACAGGGATTTCCGAAAGGCACAGCGGTCCCAGAGGGCTGGACTGGGCTGACTGGACGGCAAGGTCACCAGGTACTTTCTCTCTCCCTTCTCTGTCTCAGAACATTCTGGAACCATGGATGCTCCTTAAACCCGGACTTGCTGTTGCTCCTTCTTCTTCACCTCTGCCCAGATGTCTGACAGGTCCTGGATAAACTGCTGGATCTAGCAAGGCCAGGGGACCGCAGTTAATCCCAGCAGGCGACAAGCCACCCATCCGGAAATGTCCTGGCATAACCTGCTCGTGAGGAGTCCCCATTTCCTGTGACCGACTTTCCCTCATTTGACAATTATTCTAGTTGACATGGTGAATGAGGCTGAGCAGACTAGAAGTGATGAACATGGACGGAGCTGGGAACCCCTAGAGGAAGACGCAATGAGAGGATGAAGTACAGGCTGACAGTCTAACAAAGGGAGACAAAGGGAGGATCCTAAGCGGACTCAGGCTACACGCACTTAGCAGGAAGGGGTCAGCCAGGGTCAGGGCAGACGGCTCTCCACTATTTAAAAGCCTTCAAGGAGGTCATTTGCTTGAAACCCAGAACTGATGCTCGTTATGATAATCTTGAGTCATCAAGGGAAGTTTAAATTCTATTCACTAACTTTTGTTGTAAAGAACATGCAATCAGTATGACACAGTGGAAAAAGCACAGCCTCACAAGTCAGAAGACCTGGGGTCCTGCAATCTAAGCACCCATCAGCAGATGGGATAAAGAAGATATGGTATGTATACATACACATACACACACACACACACACACACACACACACACACACAATGGAATATTACTTGCCATAAAAAAGAATGAAATAATGTCATTTGAAGCAACATGGATGGACCTAGAGATTATCATACTAAGTGAAGTAAGTCAGACAAAGACAACTATTATATGATATCACTTATATGTGGAATCTAAAAACTAGTGCAAATGAACTTATTTACAAAACAGAAACAGACTCACATAGAAAACAAACTATGGTTAACGAAGCGGAAAGTGGGGGGAGGGATGAATTGGGCGTATGGGATTAATAGATGCACACTATCATATATAAAACAGAGAAACAATAAGGATTTACTGTAGAGCACAGGAAACTATATTCAACATCTTATAAAAAACTATAATGGAGGGCTTCCCTGGTGGCGCAGTGGTTGAGAGTCCGCCTGCCGATGCAGGGGACGCGGGTTCATGCCCCGGTCCGGGAAGATCCCATATGCCGCAGAGCGGCTGGGCCCGTGAGCCATGGCCACTGAGCCTGCGCGTCCGGAGCCTGTGCTCCGCAACGGGAGAGACCACAGTGGTGAGAGGCCCGTGTACCACCAAAAAAAAAAAAAAAAAACTATAATGGAAAAGAATTGAAAATAAAAGAATATGGATATATACATACACACGTATAAATGAATCACTTTGTTGTTCATCTGAAACTACAATATTTACAATTTACAATATTGTAAACCAACTATACTTCACTTTAAAAAAGGATGACGACCTGGGGTCCTGATGCAGCTCTGGGGAAATCACTTCATCTTTCTGGGACTCAGTTTATCTTTAAAAAGGGAAGAGGGAGAAAAGGTTGGCCTAGATGGCCTTTAAGATCTCAGTCCTAAAATTGCTCCTTTTCAAGAATGTTCCTAAAGATGGGGCTACACAGACTGTCCAACACTCTCAAAAGCCCAGTTAGTTGCTAATACTGTTACTATTACCAACACAATTCCTATTTTGCAAGAGAGGAGAGAAACAAACAGTGACTGAATTAGAGCAACTTTCCCAAGGTTACAGAGATGACAAGTCCAGTATTTCCCAAACTATGTTCTTGTAGTAAGTAATCACCTACCCCAAAAAGGGTCTGTGGTCAAGTAAGTTTTAGAAACTTTATCTGTCTCAAGAGAGTCTCAGGGCAGAACCAGAGCAAAGGCACTGTGAAGTCCTGTATTTTAAAACCAGCCACCTTTGTTTAACTTGAGTTTTCTAAATTTTGTAGCCCATAGAGCCCGTTTATTTCCCTGGAGGAGACTTACTGCCATCCTGGGATTCTAGGGTTTGCCAAGCACGGTTTGGAAAATGCTGCTCCAGTTTGGGCTTTATTCAGAAACAATAATGCTCGACCTTCTACACACACTATACTGAACGCAAATCGTCTTGGCCTTTTGCAAAATCACTTTCCCTGAGTGGTACCTCGTTCCTGATTCTAAGTAAGTGGCTGCTTTCTGAAGCCCATGCGTGGATCTGCTGGAGGGACACTGCTGAGAACATCATTTCACTGCGTGTCTCTGAAGCCTCCTTGAAAATGTTCAGCTAGAGGTTAAGTGCTGGGAACGTTTCGCTCTTTCCGAAGAAACCATGTGTTTTCTTATTTTGGTACAAGAACTATGTGTTGCTTTTGCTTCTGGTTACCAGGAAGCTCAGAGCCAACTACTGTCCCTGTTGAACTACTGTCCTCTATAATCCAAGAATCCAGAGTCCATACATCTCTCTCTCGCCTTTGACCTCAGATTTTAATTTATATTCTCCCAGGTCTTTATTTTTCTTTTTTCAGGCTACTTAATCACGTGTGTGTAGGCTCATATCCTACAGGAATGAAGTGGAATATTTAAAAATAACATGTGGGCAATATGAGGGATTCCTATCGAAGCAAATCAAGGTTGAGAACAGGAATTCCCTGGTAGTCCAGTGGTTAGGACTTGGCACGTTCACTGCTCGATGCTGGGGGCCTGGGTTCGATCTTTGGTGGGGGAACTAAGATCCCACAAGCCGTGCAGCCGAAAAAAAAAAAAAAAAAAAGAGGTTGAGAGGGAGTCCGAAAGCTCAGAATTTGGAGTGGATGGACTGTAAGCTACGGTCTGAGCAGGGGATGATCGCCCACCACCTCCTGCCCCATCTTTCTTTACAACGGCTAAAGGAGAGGGATCTGAGGACGGCTGGGCGTCCTGAGACCCTACTGCCGGGGAGAAGGGTCTACGAGGCCAAAACTCTTTTTATAATAATACTAAGATGTTACTTGTCTTTTTTGCTCTTATTTTCTTGAGAGTCTACAGGGGCTTTTCCCAGAGCGGGATGTTCCCGTGACGTAGGCTAGCACGACAGGCTGAATGCAGAAGCAGGTGTGGCAATCCACCTGTCCTCCAGGAAGCCACGCATTCAAGCGGTTTGCAAGTATCAAATAATGCCACTCGTCCCATAAAACACTTTTTGAGAACGTGTTTTTCATTAAAAATGCTATTTGTGGGGCTTCCCTGGTGGCGCAGTGGTTGAGAATCCGCCTGCCGATGCAGGGGACACGGGTTCGAGCCCTGGTCTGGGAGGATCCCACATGCCGCGGAGCAACTGGACCCATGAGCCACAACTACTGAGCCTGCACGTCTGGAGCCTGTGCTCTGCAACGAGAGAGGCCACGACAGTGAGAGGCCCGCGCACCGCGACGAAGAGTGGCCCCCACTGGCCACAACTAGAGAAAGCCCTCGCACAGAAACGAAGACCCAACACAGCCAAAAATAAATAAATAAATAAATTTTCTAAAAAAATGCTATTTGTGTTAATGTGCTTCTTACTGTCATTTCTAAATGAATTATTTTTAATTTTTCTGCTTGAGTTTCTAATAAGGAAACATCAATTGATAGAACCCATATAAACAAAAGCTCTTTGAGGGTCTTCAATAAATTTTATGAGTGTAAAGGTATCCTGCTACCAAAAAAGTTTGAGGATCGCTATTTCAGAACAACTTTTCTTACAAATTCCCTTTACAGTCTTTGGACTGTTAATAATTCTGCTCCAATAAGCCTTATGATGCAGGCTGATTCTTGGGTTTAAGGAAATCCTACTTCCCGGCTGGTCAGTGGGTGAAATTCTTTACATGAGTTTCACTTTTTTTTTTTTTTTTTTTTTAAACAGAGGAAGCACCTCTCAGTCAATTGCTTTTATCGGCTTCTGTTCCATATTCATTCACCAAATACTTACAGAGTGCCTGCTACCTGCCTGGCATTGTTCTAGATGCTGAGGATACAGCAGGAAAAAAGCAAACAGAAATCCCAGCCTTTGGGAGCCTACTTTCTACTATTTCATGGCAGAGCTAAAGGCTTTTGCCAAAAAGGATAAATAATTAATCATGGTTCTCTGCATGTTACAAGAAGCACGGCTACTGCATCTGCTGGCGTACCTTCCCAAACAGCGGGATGCGGGTACCTTTGGTCAGAAGTGAGACAATTTCAGGTGGCACACGGACATGGCATCCCATAGCTTTGAATCATACAGTGAAAAACTCATTTCCTTTCAATTACTTCAAAGAGAAAAATCTCAGAATGGTACTAATATGACTCTGATGCTTCCCTGCCCTTGCTGATTTCCCTCCCCGCACCACCCGCCAATTTTCTCTTTTCCCCAAGCGTGGGGGTCAGTCACAAGCCTTCAGCATCTCACTAGAACTTAATAAGACTGTTTTGTGTAACTAATGAATGCAGTAGCGGGTCCCTGCTACTGCCCGTGCTGACTGGGGCCAACAGAGCCTTAGCGCTAATGCAGTGGTTCTCAAAGTGTGGAACCCAGACCAGCACCATCACCTGGAAACTTGCTGAAAATGGAAATTCATGGCTTTTCATCTCAGACCCACCGAGTCTGAGACTCTGGGGGTGGGATTCAGTGATACCCCCCAGCCCCCAGGTGATGCTGATGCTGTGAAAATTTGAGAACCACTACTCTGTAGGAATCACGCCTCTGCCCAACCCAGGGAGAACCGTCGTGGCTCACTCGAGCCAGCTGGCCAGGCACTCCGGCCTCCTCTTACCGTGTCCAGCTGTTTGTGCGTGTCCTCCAGGGACACGGTGCTCGCCTCCTTCAGCTGCTTGCTCACGATCTGGAAGAGGTTCAGCGTTGCCATCTTAATGGTGCCAAGCAAGAGGGTCTTCTTGGCGGCGGTGTTCTGGATGTGTGCCCAGCGAGATTCCTGGGGAGGAGAATGAGGGCAAGGCGTGAGCGCTAGGAGTGTGTGTGCGTGTGTGTGTGTGTGTGTGTGTGTGTGTGTGTCCCTTACCCACCCGGGGCGCTCACCCAGATGATGACGTCGCTGCGGGCGCGGTCGAAGCGCATCTGCAGGCGCGCCAGCTCGTTGTTGTGCTGCAGGATCTCGTCGTCCTTCTCCTCCTTGTAGCGCGCCAGCCGGGCCTTGGCGCGCTCGACCTTCTCCTGGCCCTCCTGCGCCGAATGCATGAGGTCATGGTGCATGCTCACCAGCGTCTTGTAGCGCGCGATCACCTCGTGGATCTCTTCGAACTGCGGGAGGGGATGGGCGGGGGTGGGGGGAGGGGAGGGACGGACTCGGACCAGTGCACCGCCACCCAAGGGGTCCGACCCCACTCTGTGCCCTCCACTCCCAGCCTTGATGCCTCTGCCCGGCAGTGAGGCCCTGGGCCAAGGGGCAGAGGCTGCGAGGCCCTTGGAGTCCCCCTGTGCTCCTCCTGAGTTGGTATGGGCCGTGGGCCACGTGTTGGGAGCACGTGCATCTAGACCCTGGGCTCTCAGTCTTGACTGCCGGTTATTAGAATCACCTGGGAGCTTAAACAAAGCTACGTGCCAGCCTCCACCCTCAGAGACCCGGATTAATAAACCGCTCTGAAGGTTCCCCAGCTGAACAGGAGATAAGAAAGCCAGACCCTGCTTTTAGGAAGCCTTACAACTTGGGGTGGTGGGGTAGGACAGACAGACAAGTAAATAGTCAGTTACAACACAGAGTGATAAGGCCTCTCGGTGACTGGGGGATGGGCTGCAGGCGACTGTTGGGTAGTATCTTCAGCCTGGTGCTCTCTGGTATTTGTTCAACAGGGGCTGAGGCCTCCCTCCGGCGGGGTCTGGAGAGGGTGGGTACCAGTGGGGCAGGTGGCTGGCCAGGCTCAGCTGCCCCGTCTGCCCCAGTGCAGGGCCACGCTGCTCTGGCCCTAACTCAGCAGAACAGAAGCCCTGTAACCCTCCCTCTCTAGAAGGCGCTCTGAGTACCAGCTCCAGGATGCCAACTCACGTCCCCGGGGTGTGGGGGGGTTATCAGCACGTGACTTCCAGCCACCCAGGGGACACTCCCTGAGTTGTCTCTCCATCTCATGACATTTCCAGTGATACACTGGTGTTCCGGGAACTGGCCTCTCCCCAAATACATCCTCTGTGGGCAAGGGCCACTTAACCCAGCATTAGAGGAAATGGGGACAGCCGGAAAAGGCTTCCTCAGGAAAAGGATGGTTAAAATGAGACCAGAGGTATGACGAGAAGACGGGCAGGCAAAGGCAGGTGGGGGAAAGCGAGGAAGTAGTACAGGTAGACGGAACAGCCTGGGTAAAGATGATGGCGTATGTGTCCAGGATGAGCAAGAGAGTTTAATGTGAATGGCCTGGGTTCAAGATGGGGAGGGAGAGATCACCCTGGAGAAGTTAAAAAAGTGCCCAGTAAACCCTGAGGAGTGTGAACTTCATCCACTGAAGGAGAGAGCAGAGAGAGAACTTCCTGTCTGCATTTCTGAGAGATGCAATGGTATACAACAGCTGAAACGAATGGGATACATCAGAGCACCCAGGAGCACCTCTCCAAAACTGAACGCTGATGTCAAAAGGTCCCAGGGGCCAACTTGAAGAGGCTCCCACTGTCCAAAGATGGGACCCTTTGAACATCAGTAAGAATAAGTGCGAAGGATTGAACCAGATCAAACGTGTTGTTCGCGGCGATACTAACAACATTACAGGGCGCTTTCGGAGGATGCTGGAGAACCAGCTCATTATTCTGAAGGCTGTAATGAAGAATCAAGCATTTAACAAGATTTTTCTTTAAGGCCCACCTAGTCATCAACTAGTTGATGAAGGGAAGTAATAAGTCCTTTTCCAGATGGTAGTATTCTAGCTGATATGTGAAGAGGGGGACTTAGGACATTTCCAGCACCCTAGAAGAATCTTTGGCCCCCTTTCAGTCAGTATCTGCCCCGAGGAAACCAGAATTAGGACTTCTATCCCCCATGATTCATTTCACCTGTTTTGAAACATATCAGTGGAATCATACAGTATGTCCTCTTTCATGTCTGGCTTCTTTTGATCAGCATAGTAATAACGTCTGGGACACTTGAGAAACACATCAACCAAATGCAGTTTGGGGACCTTATTTGGACCCCGATTGGGACAAACCAGCTGTACAAAAAGCATTTGTGCAATAACTGGGGAAATTTTGACGTCGGCTGGATATAGGTATTGTGGCTCTGTGAAAAAGAGCTCTTTTAGAGCCATATAATGAAATACTTATAGATGAAAACAATATCATTTGCTTCAAAATGGCAGCGATGGGGATCTGACAATGAGCTGCTGATGACTGCTGGAATTAGGTGATGAGTAATGGGCATTCAATAGACTATTTTCTCTGCTTTTGTATACGGCTGAAATTTCCCATGATACAAAGCTTTTTTCCCTCTTTAAATCATTGATTGGAAAAAAGCCATAAAAGGACATGTACATACTCTTCATAGTTTATGGATAATGTAAACTGTGGCCCCAAATAATAACAAGCCTGAGAATGAGAAGCTTAAAAATCTGGATTACTGGTTACCCCTGAGGAGAGGAGAAGCACGGTGTTCGGAAGGGGGGCACACTGGGGGTTTCAATGACCGGTCGTGTTTTATTTTAGGAAAAAAAGGGGCAAATTGGGGGAAATATTAAGATGTGACGAAGCTGTGGAGAGTACTTGGGTGCTGTCATATATTTATGTATACTTTTCAGTACACTTAAAATATTTTGAAAGAAATAAAGGGCGAGGAGAGAGAATGAGAGATGAGGACCCCGCTGGCTGCAGAATGCTGGACAGACTGGTGGCGAGGCATAGCGCAGAGCTGGGCTCCTGGTGAGGCACACTGGTGGTCTGGATGAGGAAGGGGCAGGGGCTGGATTCCAGAAATCCTTAGGAGGCAGCATAGACCAGAGCTGCTGATGGATGGCTGCGGGGAGTGGGGGAGGAGGAGGAGTCCAGGAAGAGGCTGGAGCTGTGGCGAGGCTGTGGGTGGGTGGTCTTGCCCTTCACCAGCGCCGGACCCACCCGCAGCAGCGCTGGCCTGGGGGTGGCAGGAAGCAGTCGTGGACTCAATAAATTAGATGTACGGGCCTGACGCTTAGGAGGGAGCTCCAGGCCAGAGAGATCCAGGCCAATCTCCTCCTTTCCAAGACACATTTTACTAGCTCTAAATTTGAGTCGTGTCCTATAATCTGTCTGCTGCTTTAATATACTAGTCTTCTCTCACTCCCCCACCTCCCCCAAAACCCAATTATTAAATGAACAATTTATCGTACAGTAGGTAGTACCTTAGAATGCAGGAAGTAACACGGACTTGGGACTCATGCATAAATAAATTAGGTTAGTGGTTCTATATGGAAATTGCCAGGACTTTTTAAAAAGTGGTGCATCCTTTGTCTCCCTGTGCCCCCCACAGGACATGGGTTCACACCCCAGAGGGCATACCTCATACCTCTCTCCACCCTGGTGAAGGACCCTGCTGCTGTCACATGGGAGGATGGGGGACATAGGTGGATGGCCGTTGACATGGGTGACATCCATCAGAGGCCCAGGGAATTCCTCAGGGAGAAAAGTGCAGGGTGTGGGACAAAGACCCGAGGAACTTGAGGAAGAGGAGCCCCAGAGGAGCCTGAGGAGGAAGGGCCAGAGGTAGCCTGAAAGTAGAAGGAGGGAGGAGTCCCAGAGGAAAGGGCATAGGTATATTTCAAGCAGGAGCATGGACAGTGTCAAACACTCCAGAAAGCATGGGTGGGCAGAGGGCAAACAAGTTCCTTAGCTCTGGCAACAAGGCAGCTTTATGAAGAACAGTTGTCAGTGGCTTTGTGGGGCCCACCGAAGGGTGGTTAGAAGCAAGAGCTCTGCCACTTATAAGCTGTGCATCCCTGAGCAGGTTACCTAACCTCTCTGAGCCTCCGCTTCTTCCTCGTAACAGGGTGAAATGATGGCTTTCCTCTGGGGGCTAGTGAGTGGACTGAGCAAGGCTACGCTTGCAGCACCCACCCAGCCCAGGGCCCAGCACATGCTAAGTGCCCAGCTCTGCGCAAGGCTGGTGCTTTCTCTGCCCATCTACTCTCAAGTAAGCTAAAGAACACCAGGGAGGAGGGGAAGCAGGGAGAGTGTGGGTCACATCCGACGCAGGCCAAGCTGATCGTTGGTGCTCCAAAACAAAACCTCGCTCCTAGACACAGACACGGGACCCATATAGAGACAGGTCCACAGATGTCATACGCGCACAGATACACCGCCAGGTTCCCACCCTTGAGAAATGAGTCCAGCCTCACCAGGGGCCTCTGCCAGCTGCCCTCCTTGGCTGGAGGCCTTTCCCCAGAGCAGGTGACCATCCCTGCCCCAGTCCCCTCACAGCCCAGGCCCCTGGGGAAGAGTAGGTGGGCCTGAGGAACCTCCACGCACCTCGGAGTTCTCCACCACCTTCTCCAGGTACTTGTTGAAGATGGAGTATTCCTGCAGCTTGGCGCTCAGCCTCTGGTGCTCCAGCCGCAGGGCCACCATCTCCTGCTTGGCCTTGGTCAGCTCTTCCGTGCACTGCCTCTTGAGTTCTCGCTCCTTGTTGGCCTTCTTCAGGGCCCGGATCCGTTTCTGGTCGTTCTCCTGGGGCCAGGGAGATGATGCCAATCGGGCGTGGGTCCTGCCCTCCCTGGTGCCCAGGCTGGTGGGGCTCCCACAAGGCCTCTGTCCACCCTGAGGGTGGACGGCGGTGGCCAGGCTGCCCACGTGGCGGATGAGGTGTAAGGAAGCGCGTCTCCAGGGTTATCTGAAGCTGGTTGAGGGGCTTTCCATGGACTGAGGAGGCTGAGAGGACAGAGAGTTAATCCAACATCAGAAGGTGGCCTTATGGGGACGAGACAGGACGTGATCCTGACTCTGCGGAATCTGAGCTCCGGAAGCCCCACACCCCACTGGGCTCAGTGTCTGGAGAGAACTCAAACCCTGGGAAAGGCTGGGAAAATCTTCTGATAAAGTTTCCATCTCTATTCTTTTTTTTTTTTTTGGCCGCACCGCTCCTCTCGCGGAATCCTAGGTCCCTGATCAGGGATCGAACCGGAGCCCCCTGCAGTGGAAGCGCGGAGTCCTAACCGCTGGACCACCAGGGAAGTCCCTCATCTCTATCCTCAGTGGTGGCCATTTGTCACAGGGCAGAGTCCTGGGCCCAGACCTGGGAAGCCCAAATTTTCTCCTGATTTGGTGCCTCACCTTCTCCAATTGTAGAAATGAGAGGCAGGAGCCCCTCTCGTCCTTTCAAAAGCTGGGGCAACCCTGCTGGAGCTCTAGGGAGACGAGCTAGGAGGTGGGCCTAGTCTGGAGGGCCTGGTGGGGCAAGGCCATTCCGGAGGGGATGTTCCTATAGCTCAAGACTGGCATCAGGTGGGGACAGGAGGAGATGATGCAGGGAATTCAATGCCCAGAAAGAAAGACACGAGGCTCAGCTGCTGCAAGTGGCTGGTCCCGTCCTCCTTCCTTCCTTGGGAGGACAAGGTCTCCTCCCAAGATGAGGGGCAGACCTCTCACACTGCCTGTGTGTGGCTCCTTTCCCCCTTCAGGGGCTGTGGTGATTCCACCCAGATGGGTGCCTGTGGTGGTGGCATTTGGAAGACACGGAAGAAGGCACCCGGGGGATTTGCATTCTGCCCTGTGGGTCCAGGAGAGGACAGAGGGGCCCCAAACCAGTGGTTTCCAAGTCTAGCCGGGCATCACAATCCCCTGCGGATACTTTTAACAATACAGTCGACTGGGCCTGACCTCAGGCCTGCTGAAAGCAAGGAGAGGGCAGGGGCCCAGGGTCCGTATCTGTAACAAGCTCTCCAGGATTCCGACGATTTGCAGAACCCCTCACCCCCAAATCTCCTGCCACCCCAAGCACTCCATGAGCTTTTCTCTGGCCAGTAAGAAAGACTGGACCTCTGGAGAATAATGCCTGGTCCATCAGCTTCCTTTCCCACCTGGTTTAGGCAGAGAGAGAGACAAAGATGCTTGAGAACAGGACTGCCCTGTAGCAGAGGCCAGAGGTTACCCCCTGGGGCTGGGCCAGCCCTTCAAGGCTCGGCAGGTGCCCGGTTGGAGCCAGTCTGGAGAACTCTGGATTTTAAAACGGTTAAATCCCTCCTCTCAGGACACACTGAGAGGGGTTGTCTCGTAGGGGACTCCAGTACCTGGTTCTTCAATGCCCCCTGCCTGGGCCTTCAGTGCAAGGATGGAGGGGTAGGGTGAGCTGGGGGGACTAAAACCCTGTCTGGGGGCTTCCCTGGTGGCGCAGTGGTTGAGAATCCGCCTGCCAATGCAGGGGACGTGGGTTCAGTCCCTGGTCCAGGAAGATCCCACATGCTGCAGAGCAACTAAGCCCGTGTGCCACAACTACTGAGCCCATGTGCTGCAACTACTGAAGCCTGCACACCTAGAGCCCGTGCTCTGCAATGAGAAGCCACCGCGATGAGAAGCCCGCGCACCGCAACGAGAAGCCCGCGCACCGCAACGAAGAGTAGCCCCTGCTCGCCGCAACTAGAGAAAGCCCGCGCGCAGCAGCGAAGACCCAACGCAGCCAGAAATAAAAAAAATAAATAAAAATTTATTTAAAAAATAAAGCCCTGTCTGATTCATCTTTGTATCCCCAAGTGCCTGGCCCTAACCGTGGCACATTCATTCATTTATTCATCATCCATCATTCATTCATTCACTGGATAAACTGGATATGCCAACCACAGGCAAGGAAATAGGAAACAGCAATCTAGAGGGGGCAGAGACGACAGGGCAGCAGGAAACTATCAATGCAAACGGAGCAGTAGGAGGGGGAGATAAAGGGGCAAGCCCCAGGCACTGGTGAGCACCAAGGAGACCTCTAACCCAGGGCGAGGAGTCGGGGAAATGGAGGCTGAGGAGGGAGGGGGAAGAGGTAGGGAGTGGGAGGAGGGGCAAGCTGACCTACTGCAGAGCGTGGCAGCCCTGCTGCAGCAGGCCACACCCCTTCGTACCCGGATGAACTGCTCAAACTTCTGTATGTGGGCTTTCAGCTGGGCCTCCTTGACTCCCAGCTCCTCCCAGCGCAGGTTCAGGGTTTCCATTCTGCGCTGAAATATCTAGGGGGGAGGGGGGAGCAGAGAGGTCAAGAGGACCCCTGAATGGGAACCAAGGAAGGCCCCAGCATCCCCTGCCCTAGAGCCCCTGTCCCCAGGTGCCCAGTTTCCACCCCACGTCTGGTTCAGAGCAGAGCATCGCAGGACACTGGTACCCCAAGACTCGGATCCCTTCTGCGCTGTGCAGAGGAAACACAGGATCAACACCCACGATGCCTGGCTCTAGCCACCACCACCCACAAAACAGAGGGCCGTCCTCAGGCTCTCCCTGAGCCGTGGCCCTCCCCGCATCCAACCCTTGCGTCTCCCACCTCCTTCTTCTGCTCCATGGCATGGTGCATGAGCTTGGCCTCTTTCTTCTTCTCCAGCAGCCGGATGGATGGGGAGTCTGAGTGGTCCTCAGTGCTGGGGAACTTCCTGCCCAAGACACAGGCAATAGGGACTGTGGACTCTGAGCGCCTGGGGCAGCCCGGGACCGGGAGGAACCCATGGAGACAGGCACCCACGGGGAGGGAAGGCGCCCTACCCGATCTGAGCGAAAAGAACGGTGTGCTCAGGGGGAGAGAGGGCCGTGCTGGGGAGCAAGCTGGGGCCGGGGACGGGCGGGATTGGTGCCAGTGTGATTTGCGGTGCTGGGTTATAGGAGCAGGGGGACAGGTGGGAAGGTGGGGCAACGGGTGGGCACGGTGGTCCCAGGCCCTCCGACACTCACTGCAGCAGCTGCAGCAGCCTTTGTCCATACTGCAAGCGGAAGTACTCGGCCAGATCCTCCCCCTCCATGGTGCCCAGACTCATGGCGGCCGTGACCTGACGGCCCAGCGGCCGAACCTTCACAGTGAAACGGGGGTGGCGGAGCTCAGGGGTGGTGGCAGGGCTTGCTTCTCCCCTCCTCCTGCTTTTCAGGGTCCCACAGAGGGTGGGTGTCTGAGAGATTCAGGGAAGATGGCTGGAGGCTGCCTATCGGCAGGCGGCTCAGGATGTGTCGGCTGGGAGATCTGGTTACCTAGCAACAGGTCTCTGGGTTCTGTGAACCACAAGCGGAACCCAGACTTTGCCCTTTGACCCCTGTCCACACTGACCCCACTCTGGCTGGGGTCTGGCTCTCTGCTCCTTCATTTATCCCTCAGGAACTCTGGGAAGAAGTTCGGCCTGATTTGATGCTGGTGCGAGGGGTCGGGGAGGCAGGGGCTAGGCGTCCATGGCTGCGAAAGGGGGGTTTTGGTAGAGGCGTGTTTTTGCAGGGCAGCCCTGCCCGGGGGGGGGGGGCTCCCTCCTGGGCTCAGGTGTGTGTGTGAGGGCGAGGCAGGGGGCTGGGGCTGGGACAGATGGTTGAGGAGGAAAGAACTGAAGGAAGCTGTTTAGCTGAGGCAGGGGTAGGGGTGGACAGGCGCATGGGGCCCGTGGGAGGAGGGGAGAAGGCCCGAAGTTGAGAGACAAGTAGTGGGTGAAGGATGTGTAGGGGTGTATGTGTTGGGAGGGGGCTGGGGCGGGGTGCAGATAGGCGATAAGCCTGGGGACCAAAGAGGCCGTCCCCTGGAGAGATGGAGGAGGCCCAGGACGAGGCCCCTCGTAGGGTAAGAGGCTCAGGGCCAGTGCCATGTTTTGAGGTTGGCGGAGTATTAAAATAGGAAGCAATGCCGAAATGTGTTAACATAAATGTCAGATATTTTACATGTCTGCTTTATGACGCCTGCCTTCCTTGATCCCATCAGGGCATTGTGCATCAGCTCATCTGGCCCGAGGTCCAGCGTCTAAATCTGAGACCCTGTGTGTGAGGCGGACACCCTGGGACCCCCGCCCGGAGGTTAACAGCCGTGACCTCGCGCCCGCGCTGCCGGGCACCGGCTTCCGGGCTCCGCTGGGTTCTCCCTGCTTCCCCCGCGCACGCCGGCCGCGCGGCCCGGGTCCCCTCCGGGTCTGGGATGCGGAGCCGGGGTGGGGCGGGGGTCTCGGGCGGGGCAGCGTCCCAAGCCCGGCAAGTCCTCCGCGAGGCAGTGCCTGTCCTCTGGCGCCCCCTGCTGGCCGCCCGAGCCCGCCCTCAATCCCGGCCGGGGAGGAGGAGGAGACGTGGCGGGGCGCGGCCCACCCCGCCCTCTCCCATTCCCTCCCCCAAGTCTCGCCTTCAGAGCCAGCCCGGCGGGATCTGAAGAGGCAGCCTGACGGCCCCCACCCCACCCAAACACCCCCTCACCACCCCACTCCACCCTCAGCGCCTCCACCCGAGAGGGTTCTCCATCGGGAGCACCCGCAAGAAACAGACCCTCTCCTTTTTACTCCCTAGAGTTTGGCACAGCGGGGGTTTGCCTCCCGTTTCCCCCAAGAGGGTGTGTGTGTAACGCCCGGCCTTGAGGAGGAGGCTCTCTGTTTCTCGAATCACCTGCTTCCCCTGTTTTTTTTTGCGGTACGCGGGCCTCTCACTGTTGTGGCCTCTCCCGTTGCGGAGCACAGGCTCCGGACGTGCAGGCTCAGCGGCCATGGCTCACGGGCCCAGCCGCTCCGCGGCATGTGGGATCCTCCCGGACCGGGACACGAACCCGTGTCCCCTGCATCAGCAGGCGGACTCTCAACCACTGCACCACCAGGGAAGCCCCTGCCCCGGTATTTTGACACGTCCTTGGTTGCATCTATGAATCGGGTGGTCCAGGGCCGGGTTGGTGCCTACGGGCAGCTGTCAAGGCATCTTCTTCTCCTGCCGGTGTACGTGCCCATGTAGCGTTTCTGTTGCTTCTGTACCTTGTGGGAAAGTCATGAGAATCTTCATCCCCATCACCCACCATCCCTCCCTGGGGTCTCACTGTCTTTTCCAGAGCTGTGGGTCAAGATGCAGGGCTGTCTGGGATTCACAGAAGTCTGTGCTCTCCCCCACTCCTCTCCTCTTCTCTCCTTGGGTGAGCCCAGCTTTCTTACCACCCTTCACCCCCTACCTCCACTTTTCCATCTGGATATTTGCCTCTGAGGCATCTAGGAAAACCTGATGGATTTAGGTTGTTGGGAACCAATAAGCATAATATTTTCTGTTTTCTATCCTGTCGCATCCTCCCTCTGAGACAATTACCTGTTTGAAAAGGGAGAGGGGGAAAAATATCAGGAGGAAGAAAGATCTAGGTTAACGTCTCAAAAAATATTTCCTGCCATATAGGCCAGCACAGTGCTAGGTACACACAGAGTACTGGGTGCGAGGAAACCACTTTTTGTCTATGTTATTTTCCATGTCTTAGATTCCATGGAAGTGGAATCACACAGATAAACTACATTAAATACATTTCAAAATGGACGTTATGGAAATTCCTTGTATTGGTCAACTATGTTGATGTTAGTTGCTGTAACAAGTCTCAGTAGCTTACCAAGGTCCAATATGGATTTTCTCAAGTGGGGCAGCTCTCCTGGGAGATTCTCTTCCAAGCAGTGAAAAGTGTAAGCCCCTTCCATCTCGCAGCTCCATGACCTCCAAGGTCGCTACGGAAGGGAAAGAAAGAAAGCAAAGGCCCTTCTGCTCTTAACAAACCCATCGCCATGTCCATTCACTGACCTCTGGTGGGAACCGGTCACGTGACTAGTTATGTTGCAAGGGGCTAGCGATGTGGTTTAGCTGTGTTCCCAGGAGCATCAAACCAGTTTGTGCTGTACTTCTTTTGAGAATTAAAAGAATGTTTGGCTGTAAGCTGAAAGCAGAGCTTTATAGAAGAACTAATTATAGACAAAGAAAGAAAAAAACAGGCCAGACACAATCTCAAGTATGAAAATCCTTGTAAATCAACTATACTTCAATTTTAAAAAAAAAGAAAATCTTAATGAAAACATTATCAAATTTAATTTAGTGTGAGGTTAAAAGAATAATTCACCAGGACCATGAATACAAAAATGGTTTAATATTAGAAGTCTATTAATAAAATTAATTCTGTAAATATGTCTCAGGAGAAAAGACATGATCATTGGGATATACGCCAACAATGCATTGGAAAATTCAACATCCATCCTGATTTTAAAAATTCCAAATTATTAGTACACAAAGACACTTTATCAACATGATAAAAAAAAATCTGAACCCAACAGATAACGTTATAATTTCCATTAAAGACATTTTTGTTAAAATTAGAGACATGACAGGTTTTCTTCTGTCACTACAATCATTTGACATTGTTTTAGATGCTCTGTCTTTGCAAAAAGACAAAAAAAGTTTTCTATTTTTTTTTTCATAATGACAGATGCTGTGATCATGTACTGTGAAAATCCAAGAGAATGGTTAATTAGTGAAAAACAATTAGAATTTAATGTAATTCTATGCTATTTATAAGAAGATTGAGGTTGATTTATATGCACGGACACGGAGAGGTTTCTGTGATAAATTGCTATGTGACAAAAGCAAGATGCAGAACAGAATGTGTAGTCTGTGTGTGTGTGTGTGTGCGCACGCACACGCGTGCATGCATGTGTGCCTGCGGTGTGTGTATAGTTAAGCACGGCCCTAGAAGGATAGCACCATATTTCTGGGGACAGAATGACATGGGGGTGGGGTGATGGTTCTTTATATTCCTATACTGTTTAATTTCTTTTTGTACAATGACCACATGTTATTTTTGTAATCTTGAAAAAAAATGAGAAAAAGATATCCATCCGTCTTGGCAGGCAGCAACAAAAGAAATTCTTAGAAATAAATAAATTTAGCGAGAAATATTCAGGATCTTCAAAAAGAAATTTTTAAATTTTTACTCAGTGATATAAAAGAACTGAGTAGAGACTTACACTTCTGAATAATGACTCAATATTGTAAAGAGGTAAATTCTGTCCAAATGGATTTAGGAACTTGACGTACTTGCAATCAAAATCCCAGAGAGATTTTTTTTTCCCCAGAAGCTGACAAAATAATGTCTAAATTATTTGGAGAATTAGAGCACTTAAATATTGAAAAAGAAGAATAACAAGACCGAATGTCCACTGCTCCATACTAAAATATGTTATAAAGATAAAATATTAATGTTGCTAGTGTCACTCGAGACAGAAAAAACTCAATAACCTAAGAGCTTGGGTGAGTAACTTGGTCTAAGACAGAACTGACTCTCTAGACCCCCTAAAGCAGGGGTCCCCAACCCCTGGGCCACGGACTAGTACCGGTCCGGGGCCTGTTAGGAACCGGGCTGCACAGCAGCGGGTGAGCAGGGGAGAGCGAGTGAGCGACACTTCACCTGCCGCTCCCCATTGCTTGCGTTGCCGTCTGTGGAAAAATTGTCTTCCACGAAACCGGTCCCTGGTGCCAAAAAGGTTAGGGACCACTGCCCTAAAGGTATTAAAATTCACAGGCTTAAAAAACACCTCCGGGGCTTCCCTGGTGGCGCAGTGGTTGAGAGTCTGCCTGCCGATGCAGGGGATACGGGTTCGTGCCCCGGTCCGGGAAGATCCCACATGCCGCGGAGCGGCTGGGCCCGTGAGCCATGGCCGCTGAGCCTGCGCGTCCGGATCCTGTGCTCCGCAACGGGAGAGGCCACAGCAGTGAGAGGCCCGCGTACTGCCAAAAAAAAAAAAAAAAAAAACACCTCCGGCCAAAACCAAAACAAGTTGAAACACACATCTGGAGGTCTGTTGAGCCCACAGTGCCACAGTTTGTGATCCTTGCTACACTGAAACTGAATAGAAAGCCCAGAAATAGACCCAAGTTTATATAAGGATGCGTTATATGCTAATGTGGCATTCAACCAGTGGAGAAAGTGTGGATTATTAAACAAATGGTATTGGGGTAACTAGCTGATTATTTGGAAAAAAGAAAAATATACACAAATTTATTTTATTTTTCAAGTAAGAATCGTATATACTTAGGGAGTACAACACAATGATTTGATATACATCTACATAGTGAAAATGGTAACCACAGTCAAGCTAATTAACGTAGCTACCTCACATAGTTACCATTTTTTGTGTGTCTGGTGAGAGCACCTGAAATCTACTCTCTTAGCAAGTTTCCGGCATTCAAGACAGTATTATTAACTATAGTCGTCATGCTGTATGCTAGATCTCTAGGCTTATTCATCCCACACAGCTGCAACTTTGTACCTTTAGACCAACATCTCCCTGCTCCCCTCAGATCCCCACTGCTCGAACCACCATTCTACTCTCTGCTCCTCTGTATTCCGCTGTTTTAGGTTCCATGTATCCGTTAGATCATGCTGTTTTTATCTTTCGGTGTCTGGCTTGCTTCATGTGGCGTAGTGTCCTTGAGGTTCACCCATGTTTTTGCAAAAGGCAGGATCTCCTTCCTTTTTGAAGGCTGAATAATATTCCGTCGTTCACATATACACCACATCTTCTATACCCATTCGTTGGCTGACGGACACTTAGGTTGTTTCCACATCTTGACTACTGTGTTTATGTTGCAATTAGCATAAGAGTACGGATATCTCTTTGAGGTACAAATTTCATTTCCTTTGGGTATATACCCAGAAGAGGGATTGCTGGAATGATTGATATGGTAGTTCTGCTTTCAGTTTTGAGGAACCATCACACTGTTTTCCATATCGGCTGTACCATGTAACATCCCCACCAGCAGAGCACAGGAGTTACAACTTCTCCACATCCTTACCAATACCTGTTATTTCTGGGGTTTTTTGAAAGAAGCTATCCTGATGGGTATGAAGTGATATCTCATTGTGAAAATATGTTATTTTTTTTTTTTTTTTTTTTTTTTTTTTTTGCGGTACGCGGGCCTCTCACTGTTGTGGCCTCTCCCGTTGCGGAGCACAGGCTCCGGACGCGCAGGCTCAGCGGCCATGGCTCACAGGCCCAGCCGCTCCGCGGCATGTGGGATCCTCCCAGACCAGGGCACGAACCCGTGTCCCCTGCATCGGCAGGCGGACTCTCAATCACTGCGCCACCAGGGAAGCCCAAAAATATGTTATTTTTGAATTAGAAGGGTAATGAGTGAATATATTCTCACTGTCCATCATTCAAACAAAATTGATACAGCTGGAGCCCTATCGATCCAGCATCCAATCCCATTTCCCAGAAATGAGCGTGCATTCAACAAATACTTATGTTGAGTACCTGTGATGTGCCTGACACTATTCTAGGCTGGGGATACAGCAGTGAACAAAACAAGTTTCCCAGTCTTACGGTGATTGGGGGAGAAAATAGGAAATAAACTCTGGTGACTACATCTGAGAATGTTGTCTTCAAGATGCTGCCCCTACTACCACCACAAGTGACCATGAGTAGGGAGGAGTAGGGAGTTGGGACAAAGGAGCCAATCAAGGCCCACAGACCCAGGCACCTCCCATAAAATCTCCCCAACTGGGTTGTTTATCCTCCAGGCCCTGTGGGCCCAGGGCCCAGGGTCTATGAGCTTTTCAAGAGCTTGCGACAATGTTTGAAGCCTGGAAATGATTGTTGGCTCGAGAATACAGAATGAAAACCACAAAATAAAGAATAAATGTTTAATTAAATGCATACAAACATGGTATTCCAACTTCATGAAGTGTTAATTTTAGCATTCATACAGTGTTTCACACATTTGAAAGTAATCTGTGGATTTGATTTCTTCATTTCTCAAAAATTCCCAATTATGCACAGATTTTTGGAAAAAAATCAAAGCAAATTGCGAATTAAATGAGTTATTTATAGACAAAAATTTCAAAAGTGTGTTTACAAAAATCCTCTCACATTTTTTCCCCCAAAATTATATTTAGTGTCGATGCAAATTATACTTAGTGTCGAGTGCGTTTATACTTAGTGGGAGTGTGTTTTTAATCTGTTTGTTGCAGCAGGGTTTAGGGCTGAGTGATGTACCCAGCAGGGTTGGGTTGTCTACAGATGGCCCAGTTGGGTTGTCACTAGTAGGATCGTGCAAAGCCAGGGCCTCCTTGACCCCAGCCATCTTTTCACAGAATGGTTCTTTATTCCCTTTCGGCAGTCTGCTGAGGCTGAGGATGACAGGCCCCTTCAGAGGCAGTTTCAAGGGCTCCTTACAGGGAAAGGATGAGGCAGAACCTTGGTTGTATTCATCTCAATGAATAGTCATGGGCCAACTCTGACCTTGGCGCCTGGCCCCAAACCTCAGCCTGCTCCTGGGCTTGTCTCTGAAATGATAAATGACTCCCTGCTGTGTTCTGATGCCTGATTTCCCAACGCTGGTGTTTCTGAGAAGTGAACTACCACTGATCCAAATGAACGGCTCTGCTAGGCAGCAGCTGAAACCATCCCTTTCCTTCTGCTCTTGATGTCCTAGGAGTGTGGCTCTCTCCATCAGGAAGGGGGCCAACACTCTCAGTCCAGCTACGGGAGCTTCTGCCAGTCACTGTGTCATCGCCTTGGAGAGACCTAATGAGTAGAAAGAAGTTTCTCATGCTCTGATCCAAGTTATTCCATCTATTTTATTATTCCCCTCTCCTGGGACTCCTTCAGCATTGACACTTTTTTTTTTTTTTTTAACCTCAAACGAGTGTTTCAATACATAGTCATCATACTTCTGTCTTCAAACATGAAAACTGATTTTTCAAAGACGAAATATTGCCTTGCATACATATATGAAGTAAAAGTATAAAGAACCTCTGAGAATGATAAACACTGCATTAGGATAATGGCTACTACCTCTTGGTGATGGTGGAGAGAAGGTTGCTATATATTGGTCGTGAGTAATCTTTTAGATTGGGCACTGGGCACACAAGTGTTTGTTATGTTATTCTGTGTACTATGGGTAAGTCAGAAATATTTCCTAATAAATTAGAAAGAAAAGATGGCATCTGCTCCCATGGTGGGTTAATTGCATTTGTCATTCTCAACACTTGCCGATTCTCCTCCAAACCGTTATCCAATCAATGGTTTTCCCTTTCTCTTGTGACACCTTTCTCTTTCTCTGTCAATACCCTCCCCTTCTCATTCCTTGAAACTTGATTGACATTCCACCCTCTAACTTGACATTCATTTTCGTTAATAACTCTCTCTCGTTGGGTGTCCCCCCCCTTATGTCTCTATATCACCTTGGAAATTGTGTGGTCTTAAAATATCTCAATGTCTCTTAGCTGCCGCCTCTGCGTGTACTGCATGGAATCACAGAATTTTAGAGCTAGGACAACTTGAGATCCTTTGTTCCAAACTTCTCATTACAGAGAAGAAAAGAATGGAGGCTTGGAGATTAAAATTCATCTTCAGCCACAACACATGAGGCTGACTTCAGGTTTCCCACAAGATTGCAAACCAGGAGAGGTTCTTTGCTCCTGTCCTGAGATGCTGCAGAGATGGGAGGGAGGTTGAGGGATACCAGAACCGAACATAAAAACTAAGAAGAAAACCCTAGGGAAACAGAAAGTGGTTGAATTTCTCTCTCTCTCTCTCTCTCTCTCTCTCTCTCTCTCTCTCTCTCTAATGGTAGCCTAGAGCAGAAGAGGGCCAGATACCAAAAGAAAAAGAAAAAAAAAGTCGGAGGGGCTCGGACCATGCCATTTCTCTCCTTTACATTGCTGGGAAGATCACTGCACACCCTATTTCCACTGTTTGGCAAGAAAATAGCATCAGCCCAGTGCCAATGTGATACCAGCCCGGAGCAGTGAGGTGAGGGGGAGGCAGCCTTGGAGCAGATACAGGGGTACCCAGGCTGGACACACTTAAATGTTCCCTCTTGCAAGGGACAGAGAGTTGCAAGAGGGAGGTAGCCCCTGGAAAAGAGCAATGTCTGGGGAGGAGGTTCTGGAAGATTTACTGAGAAAGAATATTGCCTGGTTGGGAGAGGGAAGGGGGAGTGGTTGCTTTCAGACAGCAACACAGAGATTCTCTGACTGCCCAAGTACACACCGCCAGGCCAAGGTCATTGGTGGTTCCAAGGACACATGAGTTCAGAGGGGAAAATAATGGGATGTCTGAGGAGTGTAACTGTTATAAAAGAAAGGCAACAGACAGAAGAACCAGTTTCCCTGTACCAAGGGAAAGAGAACAAATGGATTAAAGGAATAAGCATTTAAAATAAACATAACAAATATACTCAGAGAAAGGAGGGAAGATATGAGAAACATGAAGCTGGAAGCAAGCATAAAGGATGAACGAATTCAAAGGACGTGCTGGATACGAAAACTGAGAGAAGTACTTAATGGATGCATTGAAGAGCAGATGCATATAGACAAAGAGCAATTAGTAGGTGGAAGACCATTTTTAGCAACTCTCCCAGAAGGCATCAGAAAGATATGGAAAATAAGCTAAGATACAGAGGATTGAAGTAAAAATAGAAAATCTAAAGTAGTAATGGAAATTTCATAAGAAGAAAAAAACGTGGGGAGGGGGAAGGGTAAGCTGTGACAAAGTGAGAGAGTGGCATGGACATATATACACTAGCAAACGTAAAATAGATAGCTAGTGGGAAGCAGCCGCATAGCACAGGGAGATCAGCTCGGTGCTTTGTGACCACCTAGAGGGGTGGGATAGGGAGGGTGGGAGGGAGGGAGACGCAAGAGGGAAGAGATATGGGAACATATGTATATGTATAACTGATTCACTTGGTTATAAAGCAGAAACTAACACACCATTGTAAAGCAATTATACTCCAATAAAGATGTAAAAAAAAAAAAAAAAGAAAATGGAGAAGGATGAAATATTTGAAGAAAAAAAATGACCAAGAATTTCCAGAAGAGAACTCAAATTGAAAAAAGTTCATATCTAAGAAGGAGAAAACAAAAAACAAACAAAACCCAAAAACCAAAAACTCAACCACACCTAGACATAGTACAACAAAACTAATTCTTTTCATCAAATTTGGGAAGATTTTAGTCATTATGTTTAAAACTATTCTTGTTTTCCTTTATTTTTCTCTTCTCCTTCTGGGACTCCTATTATGCGTGTGTTAGTATGCTGAATGATATCCTATAGGTCTCTGAGGCTCTGTTCATTTTTATTCCTTAGATTGGATCATTTCTATTCACCTACCTTGAAGTTGCTGATTCTTTCTTCTTACAGCCCAGATTTGCTATTGAGACCCTTTAGCAAATTTTTCATTTCAGTAACTATGCTTTTTAACTCCAGAATTTCTATTTGATTCTTCTTTGTAATTTCTGTTTTTGTTGTTGTTATTGATAGTCTCTATGTGGTGAGACATTGTTGTCATACTTTAATCCTTTAGGCATGGTATTCTTTAGGTCTTTAAACATATTTGTAGCAGCTGGTTTAAAGTCTTTGTCTACTAAATTAAACATTTGTGCCCTCTCAGAGATATTTTCTGCCGGCTGTTTACTTTACTATTATGTGGCAAATTTTTCTGTTTCTTTGCATGTCTTGTAAATTTTTGTCAGAAATTAGATATTTAAAAGAATATATTGTAACAACTTGAAATCAGATTCTTTCTCCCCAGATTTGTTGTTGCTGCTGTTTTTTTGTTATTGTTTTTCTAGTTGCTGCTTGTTAGTGACTTTCCTCAATTAATTCTATAGATTCTGTATTCCCTGAAGGGTACAGCACTTGAGTTCTCTGTTACGCATCACCCCCCCCCCTTTTTTTAACTTCGTATTTTAAAGTCTGGTTTCCTAGGGTTCACTCCTGGTTCAGTATAATTTAGCGGTAAGCCGATGATCGGTCTAAAGATTTCGCTAAATGCCTTGCTTGTATGTCTTCTACCCTTTGACAAGGAGATCTGTGTCTGAAGACACACATTCAAACTTCAGGCAGTTAACAGAACAGACTTAGCTTTCACTTCCTGAGTACACAGGGCCTAAAGGTCAGTCAGAGGTGAGTGCCTGCAGCCTTTTTCCAAAGGCCTTTCCTAACCACGTGCATGTGCACAGCCTTCTAGATCCCTAGGAATATGGTGGAGCTTTTCAAAGTTCCCTGTGGTTTTCTAGTTCTCCAGGGCTTCCTTTAAAACTTCTGTTGTTGTTGGCCAGGCTTCTGTTTGTTGCAACCAAAATCACAACCTTAGGCAGCTGAGATATTATTAGAAGATTGCTATTGTTTTTGGTAATGCCCTAGGGATACCACCTTCCCTCCCCCAGCCACCCCCAACTGCGAGTCAAATCGAATAGCCATAACACCTTGGGAATGGAGATTTTTCAGGTAGCTTCTAACTTGGAAAAAATATTGACTGTGCTCTAGGAAGGGGCTTTTAACAGAACTCCAAGAGAAATCAGACTTCTCCATCAGCTTTGAGACTGCTAACTTTTCATGGCTACTGGCCCACCAAGCTGGGGAGGGACAGAGGGCTGGACACCACTGTCTTGTTGAAGTTCAGTAGTTTCTCTTGGATAGATAACTTTCAGTTCAGTCAGTGGCCCTGGTACATTTCTAGAGTACTCAGATGGTTGACTTTAGTTGTATTGCCAGTGTTTTTGTTGTTTTTATGGGAGAGTGGTTCACCAAGATCCTCACTTCACTGTTCTAGAAGTTGATCTCCCTTGAAAGCATTTTTTTTTAAAAGTACCTCAGGCTGCCCTGGTGGCGCAGTGGTTGAGAGTCTACCTGCCGATGCAGGGGACACGGGTTCGTGCTCCGGTCCGGGAAGATCCCACATGCGGCGGAGTGGCTGGGCCCGTGAGCCATGGCCGCTGAGCCTGCGCATCCGGAGCCCCTGCTCCGCAACGGGAGAGGCCACAACAGTGAGAGGCCCGCGTACCGCAAAAAAAGAAAAAAAATTAACAAGACCAAACACAGGTCCTTTAGAAACACTAAATGCAAACTTCAGAAAAGAGTAACTAAGCAAAAAGGACTGTGTTCAGCTGAGTGTGGGATTTTCTTGCTCATGCTTCTTGCCTTATGGCTGCAAGATGGCTGTTTCTCCTCTAAGGAAAGGGGAAGAGGAGGGGATGAAGCTTATGTAGGAGGTGGAACCTGTGTCTGGGAAAGTTTTTGCTTTCCCCACCTGCAAGGGTATCTGGGAAGCTAAACATGTCACTGGAACACAGTTGCTGCCAGGAACACGATTTGGGTGAAGAAGAGAGAAGAATGGATATTGGGTAGGCAAGCAGAAGTTTCTGCCTCAATAATTATACACCAATGCATCTGAAAACTTGGGTAAAAAGGATAAATTTCTAGAAAAATGTAAAATTTCATATGACCAAATAGAAAACTAAGTGTATAAATACTTGGATGTACAAAAAAACCCCTGTTCTACGGACCTTCAAGCACAACCAGTTTTTACCATTTATTGAGGTTTGTCTTATACAAGTTGTCCCATACAATAGAAAACATAAGAGAGAGGGAAAGCTGCTTTACTTATTTTAGAGGCTAGTGTAACCATAATGACAAAACTGATTAAGGAAAGTGAAAGAAAACAAAGTGAACATTAATGCAAAATTAATTAATTCATTAACGAATCAATTAAATATTGGCCAGTCAAATCCAATGGTGTGTTTTTAAAAAACCTAACTTATCAGGATCAGATAGGGGCTATCGAAGATTTCATGGTTAGTTAAAAATCCAAAGTATTGATATATTGATGTAAAATTCATCACACAAATGGAGTAGAGAAGAAAAATCACCTCATCTTCTCCATACATGCAGGAAATTCTTGACATAGTTTATGATGAAATGTTAGAAAACTAGGAAAAAAAGGGAGTTTCTTTAACTTAATAAAACCTTCAGCAAACATCATACTTAAACCTTTAGATACATTCTTTTCAAGGTCTGGAACAAAACAAATATGGTTATTTAACCATAACTATTCAGTATGGCATTAGAAGTCCTCACTAACCAAGACAATGAACCTCATCACCACCATCACAACTGACAACAAAATGTTCAAGTGTCAACAGGGTAAAGACGAAACTGATATTAGTTGCAGATGACATGCTCTTTTACATAGCAAACCCAACTGAGTCAAGAGACAGAGAACTAAAAAGAGGGTTCAGCAAGATAACTGGAGATGGTGCCCTGCATACAATAACCAATAGGGTTTGTTTTGACAGCAGTAGTCAATACCAATTGAAAATATAAGAGAAAATAAAATTACCTTTCACAATAGCATCAGAAACTATCAAGTATTTATGATCTTATATAATGAAAACTACATAAGATCTTTTTGAAGTAAAATTTAAAACTTTATTAAAGGATATAAAAAAGACCTGAACAAATGGAGAGATATACCATATTCATGGATAATGTGACTTAGCAATTGTAAAGATGCCAAATTTCTCCAAATTAATGTATAAATTCAATGTAATTCCAATAAAAATTCCAGACTTTGGGTGGAGATGGTGCAAACTAACTCCAAATTTATAAGGGGAAATGAAACTTGAAAAAGAAGAGCAAAGAGGAAGGACACACTGAATACTGAGACATATTACAAAGCCAAGTGCTAAAAACAGTGTGACATTGTGCAGGAATAAATAGATTAAAGAAACTAAACAGAGAACTCAAAGGCAGGTCTAGGTATACAGAGGCAGTACCATAAATCAGTGGAGGAAAAGGTGGGCTGTTTAATATATGGTATTTTAACAATTGGCTAGATGGAGAAATATAAAGGTGGGTGCCTATCTTAAGCATATGTGAAGGAAACCCCAAATGGATTAAAGACCTTAATGTGAGAGACTAAAACTGTGGATCTAATATTGAAAAATGTAAGACATATCTTTGTAACCTGGTAGTCAGGGGTAGTAGATACTTAAACACGATCCTCAAAACAAATTGTAAGGGGAAAAATTTTTAAGTTTGATTACATCACAAATCAAGGCTTCCTGTTCAAAAAAGGACACCAAAGTTAAAAGATTGTGACAGACTGAACAGAGATATTTTCTGCATGAAAATCAACAAAGGGTGAATATCTAGAATGTAGAAGACATTCCTACAGAACAAGAAGAAAAAAGACAGGATTATTAGGGAAATGCAAATCAAAACTACAATGTGGTATCACTTCACACCGGTCAGGATGGCTATCGTCAAAAAGTCTACAAACAATAAATGCTGGAGAGGGTGTGGAGAAAAGGGGACTCTCCTACCCTGTTGGTGGGAATGTAAATTGATACAGCCACTATGGAGAACAGTATGGAGGTTCCTTAAAAAACTAAAAATAGAGCTACTATATGATCTAGCAATCCCACTCCTGGGGATATATCCACAGAAAACCATAATTCAAAAAGATACATGCACCCCAATGTTCATTGTAGCACTATTTACAATAGCCAAGACATGAAAGCAACCTAAATGTCCATCAACAGAGGAACAGATAAAGAAGTTGTGGTACATATATACAATGGAGTATTACTCAGCCCTGAAAAGGAATGAAATCATGTCACTTGCTGCAACATGGATGGAGCTAGAGATTATCATACTAAGTGAAGCCAGTCAGACAGAGAAAGACAAATATCATACACTATCACTTATATGTGGAATATATGTGGAATCTTAAAAAAAAGGACACAAATGAACTTATTTACAAATCAGAAACAAACTCACAGACTCAGAAAACAAACTTCTGGTTACCAAAGGGGAGAGGTGGCAGGGGAGGGATAAATTAAGAGGTTGGGATTAACATATATACACATTATTATGAAATAGATAAGCAACAAGGACCTGCTGTATAGCACAGGGAACTCTACTCAATACTCTGTAATAACCTATATGGGAAAAGGATCGGAAAAATAATAGATATATGTGTACATGTAACTGAATCACTTTGCTGTACATCTGAAACTAACACAACATTGTAAATCAACTATAGTCCAATATAAAATAAAAATTCTTTAAGAAAAGAAAAAAGACAGGACACCAGACAGAACACTTTACAAAGTATATTGTGGAAATATGAGCTGCGAGCTTCAAACGCTTTGATTTAACCTTGGCTAAAATTATAGTTGGAACCAAAGGTCACAGACGACAACTTGAATATCTTGGAAGGAAAATACTTTTGAAAATGCAAGGCATGATCCTGGCTCACAGCCCTGGAGATAAGTGTAGCCAGGCTGTGAGTCCCCTGAAATCCTTTCATTTCCCAAACAGTTCAAAGTGCTCACAGCGTGGAGAAGAATGGCTCTGCTGGCCCTACAATTGCTTGGGCCTTGCTAAGTCTTTTGGTAGCTGGAGAACAAAGTAGCAGCTTCTTTGCTGAAGGAAGGAGGCAATATCCACCCCCCCCCCCAGGGGAACCTCAAGCTCTCTTAGCGCTAAAGGTGCAGAGCTGGGATCCCTACTCCCTACCCTAGAACCCTCAGCTCCAAGAGCTAACTCAGGAAGAGACAGAGCCTTCCTCCATTAGACCTGCCTCTTTTTTTATTTTTATTTATTTAATTTATTTATTTTAGGCTGCGTTAGGTCTTCGTTGCTGCGCGCAGGCTTTCTCTAGTCGGGCTGAGCAGGGGCTACTCTTCATTGTGGTGCGCGGGCTTCTCATTGCGGTGGCTTCTCCTGTTGCAGAGCACGGGCTGTAGGTGCAAGGCCTTCAGTAGTTGTGGCTCGCGGGCTCAAGAGCGCAGGCTCAGTAGTTGTGGTGCACGGACTTAGTTGCTCCACGGCATGTGGGATCTTCCCGGACCAGGGCTCGAACCCGTGTCCCCTGCATTGACAGGGGAATTCTTAACCACTGCGCCACCAGGGAAGCCCCGGCCTGCCTCTTTTTAAAACAAATTTTTTTAAATTGTGGTGAAACATAAAATTGACCATCTCAAACATTTGTAAGTATACAGTTCAGTAGCGTTAAATCCATTCACATGGTTGTGCAACCAACCTCCAGACTCCTTCATCTTGGAAAACTAAAACCCTAAAACCCTATAACCACCAACTAAAACCCAAAACACCACCTCCCATTTCCCCCTGCCCCCAGCCCTGGTAACAACCGTTCTACTTTCTGTCTGTATGAGTTTGACCACTGTAGGTACCTCATGTTGTCACCAAGCCAGGTTTGTTTGCCCGACGTGCAGCGAGTCAAACGCTGAGACGCTGAGGTTTGCACCAGAGAAAGGGTTTATTCACGAGGCCGGGAGACGGGAGAACTGATCTAAGCTCCACCTCCTTGAAGGCAAGGGCCTCGAGGTATTTATGGGATAAAGAAGCAGGGTGGTCTGAGGTGTGGGGAGCGTGGGGAAAGGGGATTGGAAATAAGAAAAAGGTGAGGCAGTCATCCTGTGCTGGTGCAGGTGCAGCTAAGTTACAGGCTTCCTCATGAGATGTATGTTCAGAAAAAGGCAGGATTTTTCGTTTCCTCTAACAGTGTACAAGGGTTCCGATTTCTCCATATCTTTGTCAACACCTGTTATTTTCTGGGTTTTTTGTTTCTGGTCTTTTGTTTTTTTGTTTTTGTTTTTTTGATAGCCGCCATCCACAATGGGTATCTCATCATGGTTTCGGTTTGCGTTTCCCTAATGATTATAAACGCGGAGCATCTTTTCATGTGTTTGTTGGCCATTTGTATATCCTCTTAGGAGAAATGTCTATTCAAGTCCTTTGCCTATATTTATAATTGGGTTGTTTGTTTTTTGTTGTTAAGTTGTAGGAGTTCGTTCTTTATACTGGATATTAACCCCTTGTCTGATGTAGGATTTGCAAATATTCTCTCCCATTCCATAGGTTGCCTTTTGCTCTGTTGATTGTATGCTTTGATGCTACACGTGCCTGTTTGCAAACTTTGTCCTCCACCTGTAAACCCCATCATGTTTCCACTGGTGGACGTCATGATGCTGGTGGTGGGCCCCAGTTTGGATGTAGTAATGGTACCCGGTATCTCTTCTCTCCTCTCCCAGGTCACCTTGCTTAGATTCCTTTGATTGTAGTAAGGCAAAGATTTCTGGGCACCAGGTAACACAGAAGAGTTCATTTTAAAAAATGGTTTTGTTTTCTAAAGGCTTCTTTGGTCTCTATCCAAGAAAATGCCAAGCATATTCAGATATTATCCCCTCTGTGGAAGACAGTATTTCTTTAAATATCCTAAGCGCCCGAGCTGGTCTGGCTCACCAGCCCCTGAGACAGACACAGCCAGGTAGGTTTGCTGCCCACAACTGGCATGGTGGCAGCTGTTGTGAGGGGGGAAGGCATTCAGATCCCTCTCACAACTTTCCTTAGAAATGGTGGCCCCCCGTGGCCATTATTTATGGCAGGTTCAGTAGTGACACCACCCAACCATAGCTCTCTCACCTAATTCACCCCACGGAGGGCAAGCATCTCACTATTCTCCAATGGAAACCTTGAAAGCCTCTACAACCTCCAAGCAAAAGATTCTCTCCTGGGGCTTCCCTGGTGGCGCAGTGGTTAAGAATCCGTCTGCCAATACAGGGGACGGACACGGGTTCAAGCCCTGGTCCGGGAAGATCCCACATGCCACAGAGCAACTAAGCCCGCATGCCACAACTACTGAGCCCACGTGCCACAACTCCTGAAGCCTGCGAGCCTAGAGCCCGTGCTCCACAACTAGAGAAGCCACGGCAATGAGAAGCCCATGCACCGCAACAAAGAGTAGCCCCCGCTCGCCCTAACTAGAGAAAGCCCGCGCACAGCAATGAAGACTCAACACAGCCAAAACTTACTAACAAAATTAATTAATTAAAAAAAAAAGATTCTCTCCTTACTGGAAGTCTAGTCTCTTTTCTGGGAAAAGGGCACACAGGTTTTAATATATCTTGTGAAGAACAACAGAGGCAGTTTGTCGATGCCATCTGCTTCCAGAGAGAAAGGTCGTATCATGGCGGTATCAGAGGGTCTCAGGATTTTCCCAAAGGTGACAAATCCTCCCATCTTTTTCCATCGGTAGGGGGTGAAGGCTGGTGAAAACAGGGTAGTTGGTAAACGCTGGTGAGGCCCTCA
Source organism: Pseudorca crassidens (assembly GCF_039906515.1). Taxonomy (NCBI): domain Eukaryota; kingdom Metazoa; phylum Chordata; class Mammalia; order Artiodactyla; family Delphinidae; genus Pseudorca; species Pseudorca crassidens. The sequence continues at coordinate 10,689,263 of NC_090314.1, read as the reverse complement.
CTGCAGGCACCCAAATATAAACAGGTGAGACTCGAGGGGCAGCCAGGGTTGGACGGATGGGGGCTGAGAAGCAGGAGGTGAGGACCTGTGAAGCTGACGCTATTCCTATCAAGGCTCTGACCCCATATGGCCCCCATCAGCCCTGGGACCTTCAAGTGGTACATGCAGCCATTTGTCCTGTTTCTTTCACACTTACAGGGACTCCCACCCACCCTGACCAAGACCAAAGCAGCATAAGGGTAGCTTGTCTCCTCAGGAAGAAATACCAGCGGCTGCTCTGAGCTGGCAGGGCCGCTGGTACCCATGTCTCTTACCTGCCAAGTCCACTGCAAACCCTGCAGCATCCCCGCTCCCAAGTCCTTCTCCCGGAGGAGTCCTATCTCTCACTCAAAGCCAGTTCAACAGTGGCACCTGATCCTCGTTGTTTTTTTTTTTTTTTTTTCCCCTGTAGTTCCCAGCTTCAAGATCTAAAGGGTCCTCAGGGAGCTGGCCTCACCCTGAACTGGAGCTTTGGGAAGGGCCCGGGCCCATGTTTGCCAAAGGAAGCCAGGCGGGTGTTTTCCCCGTGTGTTTGGTGCCCCCTGGTGGAACACTTCTGAATTGCGGGCCGACTCCCTTCCTCCCTTCCGGTCCTGGTTTGTTCTCCGCGGTCCCAGCTCCTGGCCCTCAGCTTATGGCCCTCGCACTCCATGTGGAGGTAGAAAATGGCCTCTCTGGCCCGAGAGGATGCCCTCATCCCTGGCACAGGGTAGAGGGGATGCAGGAGTCCAAGGTTGCAGCCTATGATGGTTGATATGTGCAGAGCGGGAATTCGGATGCCGCTAGGAGGGAGTTCCCTGAGCTAAAGGTGCCTGCCTGGGGCTCCCCCTTCCACCGCAGACCCCCAACCACAGGCTCGCAATTCCAGCCCCCAGGGACTGCCCCTCGGGTTCATCCCATCACTCCCCTGGAGCCCTGGTTTTGAGGGCAGAGGGTCAGTCTAGGGCTGGGACTTGGGGCTCCATGTGGCCACGCTGCACAGCAGACCAGGGGCACAGTGCCAGGTTCAGGGAAGGAAATAAACATTCATTCAGTACATCCCTCGGGTTCCAGGACGCCATACCGTTCTGCCGGGTGAGAAGGGCCGAGGCTCAAAGGAACGGATCATGTCCAATCAAACGGCACAATTTGGAAGATCATGGAGGCCAAGGCCCTTGTTTTTCAGACTTGGAAGGTGAGACCTTGCAAGGGTAAGTGGTTTGCCCGAGGGGTCACATCTTAAGCTTCACTTCTGTAACAGAAGGCACCTCACCACATCACCCTCCCATCACAGATCACAGGCTCCCAGGGTCCAGAGGAACTGCAGTCCAGTCCAAACTCATGTCTCCAAGCTATTTCCCAACCAGACTTGAAAAGAGAGTCAGGTTTCCTGAACATTGCTCTGGAAAAGCCCTCTGATTTCGGAAATGTCTTCTGCTCTGCCCCACATCACAAGTATCACCAAACAGCCATATCCCTGGTCTCGGTGGCAGTCATCCATTGTGGAACGGACCTAGCAGGCTTAGGAGTAATGTCTTTTCTGTATTGTCTTTCATTTTTATGATATAGGCACTGGTTTTCTGTCATTCTGGACTCTGCCATTTCTACAGACTTTTTCCCTCATCACATGGGTTCAAAATTGCAAAATCATCTGTGATCCTTGATATCTCCTTCTTCCCTAACCTCCACATCGTTAGTCAATCAATAACCAAGGGCTATATTGTTGATTCCATCTCTGAAACTCCCTTGCATACTGCACTAGTCTTCTCCGGCTGCCATAATAAAATACCACGGGCTGGGTGGTTTAAACCACAGACGTTTATTTTCTCACAGTTCTGGAGGCTAGAAGTCCGTGGTCAAATTGCTGGCAAATTCAATTTCTGGTGAGGCCTCTCTTCCTGGCTTGGAGACAGTGGCCTTCTCGATGTGTCCTCACACGGCCTTTCTTCTTGCACTGGTGGAGAGAGAGGGAGAGAGAGAGAGAAAGAAAGAGGGAGGGAGAGATGGAGGGAGGGAGGGAGAGGGAGAGAAAGCTCTCAGGTGTCTCCTTTTCCTCTTATAAAGACACCAATCCCATCGGATTAGGGCCCCACCCTATGACCTCATTTAACCCTAATTACCTCCCAAATGCCCTATCTCCAAATACCATCACATTGGCAGTTAGGGCTTCAACATATGACTTTGGAGGGGACACAATTCAATCCGTGGCACATACGTTGTCACATCATTAGATCATCACATGCTTCTGAGATGCAGCCCCCTTCCTGCCCAGACAATTGCAATGGTCTGTCCAAAACAGACGTCCCAGCCCTGACGGAGCTCCCACAACCCAGACCCGTTGTTCACAGTGCAACCCGCAAGACAGAGTATAAGCTTTCAGTGCCTCTCAGCTGGCTGGTAAAATCTTCACTTCCGGGAAGCAGCGTGAATATTCAGAGGAAGGACCATGAGATTGGCAGTGGTCAGATCCGGGTTCAAGCTATGTTCCACCATCCAATAGTCATGACCCTGAGCAGCTAAGTCGGTTAACCTCTCTGAGCCTTAGTTTCCCCTGCTGTAAAATGAGCATCTGTGTGGTGAGAATTATGAGTGTGACATGTGCAGGTGTCAGGCACAGAGGGGGCGGGCATGGTTGAACCTGTGTGAATTCCCTTTCCCTTAGGGTGATATTGAGGGTGTCCACAGTCTGACTCCAACCCATGTCTCCAGCCTATTTTCCACAACTCCTCATACAAAATCCACAAGCAAGTTTAGTGTCTTGTCCCCGCCATGCCCCTGCCTGGTTATCACCCGCTACCCTTGTAGAACAGCCTCTCCACTTATCTGAGCCAGTTTCAACACACAGCTTGAGCAGATGGGCTCAGACAGATCTGGTTTTGAGTTTTAACCTTCTGAGCCTTAGTTGCTTCACCTGTAAAATGAGTGGATGCTCTGACGTAATGAGGTAGCTTTGTAGCACAGATACCCTCGATTCTTGCCAGTCTGGGTGTGGGAGCCCAGATGTGTCCCTGAGTCACAAAGGTCACACAGAAAACGACCAACATTGGTGTTTTCCAAGCCTCTTCTAGGGAACACTAGCTCTGAAAGATACTGATTTGTGTACCTGGAAGAAGGTTGTGATACGTATTATGTCAGGGGAATTACAGGGCCAACAAAGTTAAACAGATTTGTTGGTTATAGGGCTTTCCAGAATCTTTCATTGCTAATACGTATTGTAAGTTTCTAAGAGGTGACGTCATTTACATAATTTCTTAAATTGTTTGGCACAGAATTCTTTTTTAATGCCCCCACCCCCCTCCCTGCTAGGATCAAGTTTTCCGCAAACTCACCTGGGAAATGAAGGTTTAAGTAAGGCTGAGCAGAAAGGTTAATGGCTCATCCAATATTTACTTTCCTCTTAGCCGGAACTAAGATGTGTTAGAACTCAGTATCTCTGATAGCCATGAGGCTGCGAGCTAAGGATTTCCTTTGCTTTTAACTTTATGATGCTGAACCGATCTAGTGGCTGGCTACTAGCGTAAAAGTCACACCTCTGAGGTCTAAGTCTTTGTGACCCGATCCTTCCTTCAATATGCAGGCCTATTTCATCATCTCCATGAGGTTTTCGCCCAGCATTCTGCCATCACGCCTGCCCCACACTTCCTGAAACACTGTTTGAACTTCTCACTTGACATTCAGCTTGTCTTGTTCTGTGTATGTGTTTTCTGTTGGGCCTGCGGGCTGCCCCTTGTCCCTGGTTCCTGGAAGGCAGCCTCTAAATCCTTGGAATTTCCCGAGTTATAAGAGTGTCTTTGTTATTTTTGGTGGGTCTCTCTGGACCACACCCGTGTTTATGCTAATGCGTGACTTCGGGAGGGCCCCTGGTTTATGTTAATGAAGTAACTAGTGAGGGACCCTAATGCTAATGAGATAACTGGGGAGGGACTGCTGTGCCAGAAAGACCAACCACGTGATTAAATAGAAGTTTGGGGCTTTGAGCCATGTGACAACGGCCTGGCTTCTGTTGGGACTGAAGGGGACAGGGGCTGAAGACTGAGTCTCAGACCAATGACTCAATGAACCATATGCTGATGTAACGGAGACCACGGATGCCAGAGTCTCCCGGGATGGCGATGCTCCGTGTATTTGCACACATCCGTGGCTCAGAGGTGGTGGATTCCGACTCCGTGGAGAGAGGACATGGCCGCTCCACGTTTGGGACCCTCCAGGCCTCACTCTGTTTGTCTCTTCTTTTGGCTCTAATAAAACTGTAATCATTCGTGTAGTACCTTCATAGGTCCTGTGAGTCATTCTAGTGAATTATTGAACCTGAGGGGGAAAGTGGGAACCCCAAATTTGTAGCCAGTTGGTCAGAAGTGAGGGTAGCCCTGGGGACCCCCGAATTTGTGGCTGGTGTCTGAATCCAGCCTTGGGAACTACTGGCATAGCGGAAAATGCACCAGATTTGCGGGAAGGAGATCAGGGCTCTGGAGGTGTTTCCGAAAGTGACCCAATGTGTGACTTTCCTAAGACTCTGTTTTCTTGCTTGTAAAATGCAGTGAACAACTTTGATTTATTCATAGGTTTGTTGTGGGAGGTCCAATGGCACAGGTACTAGCATCCTAGCCCTAAGGAGGCTGCCGCACCCTCACGGAGCAGATGCAGAAAGTCTCCATGTGCTCTTGAGAGGTGGAGCCTGCAAAATGGGAGTCCAGAGGACGTGGAACGGCTCTTGCCCTCATCTAAGCATCTAAGTCTAAGGATCCCATTTTGGTGACGCACACGTCTGAGAGTAAGAATGAAAACCTGTTCACCTCCACCCCCTATCCCCCCAAACACACATTACACTTCCCATCATTTTCTCTTATTGGAGACTTAAGTCCCTGGGTGTGACTGTGGGCACCTGTACATTAGTGGAGAGAGAGAGATTACACTTCCCATCATTTTCTCTTATTGGAGACTTAAGTCTCTGGGTGTGACTGTGGCCACTGTACATTAGTGGAGAGAGAGAGAGAGACAGAGAGAAGAGTTTCGGTTCTCATGACCATCCTTACCTGCCCACGGCATGGCTTTTATAGGCTTGGGCTCAAGCCTTAAGATCCACAGGAATGTGCACGACTCATCGAAGCCTGCTGCCCCCTCTGCCGACTGAGTCCTGCAGTTCCATCGCCTTCCCAGCCCCGTCGGTTTCACCTGAGCAGTTCAGTCGTGGCTGAAATCAACAGCACCACGCAAAGCTCTTGCAAACCGCGTACGCCAAAAAAGAGTGACCACAAAGGGAAATTTTTTGTTTTTTAGCAAATGTATTCTTGCTCCATTATTTTAAAAAGACTGAACAGCCAAACGTTAAATCTCCTTTTACTACAAAAGTAAAGAAAATCATGCGATGAGATGCTCCCGTGGGGCTTTGGCACAGACATGCTTTTGTCTCCGCAGGCTCCCTGCACTCCTGGCAGGACTCGTGGGGTTTGTCCCCAGCAGGCTAAGTGCTGTCCATCCCTTTGGCTCCTCCCCAGATCAGCGCATCCTGACTGTCTCTCAGCCCCTCCAGTCTGAGTGCTCGTCTCTCATGGCCTTCACGAGCCAGTCCCGTTCGGTCCCCTGCTCAGAATCACTCGTGTCACTGGCCTCCACGGCCAGCAGCTTAGAGTAGTTGATTGTCCGCTCCTGGGGCAGTCTGGACTGGATGGACAGGAACAAGGCCAGCCAGAGCAACAGGACCACACAGCAGGACTGGTAGAGCACAGCTAAGCTGAAGTGCATCACCACGAAGCCCCCCACGAAGCTGCCCAGGCTGGCCCCGACCCCGTAAAAGTGGTCTCGGAACACGGCACTCAGAGGCCTCTCTGTTCCGGGAGTGGCCAGATGCTCTATGGAGGCCCCGACTGCCCACCACAGAGCCCCGTGGCTGACGGCGCTCAAGAGCTGAGCGGGGAGGACAGACCACCAGCTCCAGAGGAAAGAGAAATACAGAAGCTGCCCCGCCAGGCAGCCCAGCCCTAGCCCCACCGTGCCCACCCTGGACAGCTTCCTAAGCAACGGAGTTTTGAGAGGATGAAGTAGAATTTCCCCCAGCAAGCCCAGGGCCACTGAGACGCCCATGACCGGTTCGGTGCTCTCGTGGTCTTTCATGTGCCAGAACAGGAAGTTCTGCACGGTGCTGGTGGCGGTTCCTATCAAGAAGACAGTGAGGGCGAGGGTGATGAGGCGGGGGTCACCGCCTACGAGAGACAGGGCTTTGACCATTTTGTAGCTGGGCTCCCACTGCCTGCAGACGGGGACGGGAAAGGCAATGCTCACCAGTAAAGCCAGGGTGCTGACCAGTGAGTAGCCGTAGAAGTGCACTACACCCCGGGGGCCATTTGTCATCAGGAAGCAGTCCAGCTGCCCCACCAAGGCTGAGATGCCGCACACGCCTGCCGACATGCCCAGCAGCCTCCAGATCCACAGGCTTCTGTAGCCGTCAGTGGCGTCCACAAAATCCAGGTATTCATAAAGGCTGTCATCGGCCACCTGCTCCACAGGGGATGTCAGCAGCTCCCAGACCACCATGGAGCCCAGGGAGAGGATGAAAGTCCACCGCAACCCTTCCGAGGAGAGGTCGAGGGCCCCCGCCATCCCCCTGGCTGCCGACTGGTTGGCCGGACTTGCCAACGCCGTACCCCCAGCAAGCAAAGGATGGGCAGGACTGACCACCCTAAAAGCACCTTCCTGGGGAGTATCTTTCACTCTTGAAGTAATAGGATGGAGAACTCGGGATGTGGTCCTGGTTCCTTGGATGGAGCCCACAAAGGAGCTGGGCAGACGACTGAAAGGTTCTTGGCCACTTTCCCCAGGCCCTTCTCTGAAGCCATCGCCTGGGCCGACCCCAGTACTCCTCTCGGCTGGGAGGCTGGGCGCTGGGTAGTTCGGAGCTGGCTCGGGGGCGGAGGTGACGTTCACGGTGAGTGCGACCGCCGGTGGTGGGACCGTGGCGGTCACACTGTGGCTTCCGTTACACGAGCGGTACCCTGGGTCTCTGTCCAAGGGCGGCACCAGGACCATCAACAGGCTGGCTCCCACCGAGCCGAGCAGCGAGCCTATCAGAAGCACCCTCCGCTTCTGGTAGCTTTTGGCCAGGAAGGCACAGAAGGGAGCCCAGAAGGCTGCGATCAGGTGCTTGGTTCCCATGAGGATGCCCACCCAGGGCGCGGCCAAGCCCAGCTGCCGCAGGTAGAGGGTCAGGAACGGGGTCACGCAGGCATCCCGGACCCCGCACACCAGATGGAAGAACCTGGCCACCCCCAGCGCCCTGCTGGTGTCCCACTGGGGGTTGGCGCTCATGGCTGCCCGGCTCCGTCAGACCCGGGCGGACGGAGGGCGCGGCGGGGCGCGGGGCGGGCGCGGCGCCATGTCCCTTGAAGGGAGGCGGGAGAGAGCCGCACGGCAGCTCCAGCCTCCGGCGGCGCCGCGGTCACCGGGTCAACGGCCGCCCACCGCCCCACGTCCGGCCACCGACCCGGAAGTGGCCCCGCCCGGAGGGCACCGCCCCTAAGGGGCGGTGCCGGCGCACCTGCGGGCCGCACCTGCCACGCCCCACGGCCTTCGCCGCCGCACCAGCCAGACGTGCGCAGGTGCAGGAGGGTCGCGGGCTGAGGCCTGCTGGGTGCGCTCGAGGCCACCCCCAGGGCCCCCGCGTAGCCCACGGTGCTGAGTTAGATCCCTGAACTGCTTCAGGCAAGTAAAACTTGGCTGGGGAGGCGCGAGAGTGGAACTCATGATATGCCCCCCTGCCCCGTGTTCTTTAGGTCTTTGCTCATGGGCCCCCCATCAAGGACGACCCTGTTTCCCTCAGGGACCGTCCCTGTCTACCCTCGCTGACAAACCCCGCCCCCTCCCCAGACTCACACTCTCCCCTTCCCTGCTTGTTTTCCTCCGTGGTACGCATCGCTGTCAGACACACTACCGGTTTCTGTTTCACGGGTCTATCTTGTTGATTGTCTGTCTCCATTGGAATCAAGTGCTATTTTTGTCCCCAGGGCCTAGAACTGTTTGATTGGATGTGAGCTGCCTCTGGAAGAGGCACGACCTTAGGTGACAGAGTTTTCTTCAGTGGAGACAATCCCCCGAGAGGGACTGACAGCTGAGGGTGGTCTTGAGACGGGAGCTCCTCCAGGCAGCCCCGTGCAGCACCCACCCTCAGCCCCACCCCCGGCCAACGTTATGCATGTACTGGATCGCTTTAATCGACACCTGAGAGCGCTTAGTTGTCCATGTGGGGAATACACACGCCAGAGGTGGTTAGCTAACACTTCATCCAAGTCACACTCCAGAGGCAGTGAATATAAGCACGTTAATGATCTCAGATCAACGGAAGTGGATTCATTAATCATCCCCAGAGATATTGGCAACATTTCGCTGGTGAAATTCGTGGTGTCCAAGTCACATGGATTGTTTATAATTTTTGGAGGCATCTCCTCCCTTGGTGAACAGGATTAAGAATCCGGAGATTCCAGCAGTCCAGACCCTTTGGAAGGGAAGACTTTACTTTGAGATGGACACTTTACAGTGTCCAGCCACCCAGTGTCCTTGCGTGAAGGTTTCAAGCAAGGTTTGTTCGGAGCACCTAATTTGACTGGGGGTGGAGAGGCATATCTGAGTGGGCAGCAGAATTTGGTCTATGACGTACTTTCTTTGTAAGCTGGTGGAGAGATTGTTGGGGGAGAAGGCCCAGAGCCCTCACCTAACTCTAACAGCTGGTAAACCCTGCAGCTGTTTATTTCACGAACCTAGTACTTGTTGCCTAAATTGATATGAATCAATTTACATAACCCCAACGACAGAAAAAGCAAGTCTAGCCATGTTCAGATAAACTCCCTCAAATTCAGTGATATCAGTCACTTCCTGTTTAAAACCATCTCCGTTACATTCAGGGCTGCCCCTAGTCCCTGTCCTCCCCGGGCTCCGCAGGGGCAGCCTCGGTGGAGGACCGCACACCCACCAACTTCTCGGTCTTCGCCTGTCCAGGGTGGATCGCCACTGAGGGGCAGGGATTTCGCCACGTAGTGTCCATCAAGGTGCCTGCAGTCCACGCCCAGGCTTTAGGTTCTGTGGTCCCTGTAGCCACTCACGGCTGCACCTCTTACCTTGGGCTTGTTTGCTTTCAACTACCCGGGGAAAACCGTACCTGCTTCCTGTGCCCACAGAGGCGCGGGGACTCTCTTTAAGCTTGCTCTTGGGCCCATCTGCCTAGGCCCCCAGGCAGCCCCTCTTACACCATGCCCCTAGGCTCTGAGAACGTGCTCTGAGACCTGCCCCCACTCCCAGGGCAATAAGGCCAAAAGTGAAGTGCTTACCTCTCCACTCTTGGGTCCCGAACTTGGAAGGGACTCTTCCATCCCACTGCCACCATCCCCTGGGATTGCCCAGGGGATGGGTACGGACTTAACATCTGAACTCAAAAGCCAAGAATTTTGATGTCTTTAATCTCTGGCTCCTCTGAAATGAGCCTGCATTCCCACCTCCGTTCTGGGGACATCTCTGATCAGGAGGCCCTCAGTGAACGTGAACGAGGAGGGGCCGGGCAGGTGGACAGAACACACCAGTGAATGTTTCACCAAGCTCTTACCTGGGCCTAAGCAGAGTCATTAGGTTAGACTACGTAGTGCCTCTGCTCTCTACTAAAACACAAGTATCGCTCGATATAGATGAGAGCAGAAAGACTTTAGTGCGCATTTATTGAATCTGACATTTCCTCTCAACCGGGAGGGACGCCCGCCTGGGAGTGGGCGAGGTGGGCAGTGGCCCGCTAGAGGGAAGGGAACAGACTGGGCGGGAGGGGCTGCCGCTGCCCACGTCCTGTTTGCCCCAGGCCACGGGGCCCCAGGCCATGGGACAGCAGCTCTCACCTTGGTTTTAAGGGACGGGTGGGGAGCTTGAGTGGGAGAGGCAGGGATTGGAAATCAACGAAGGAGTGGACACAGGCGCGAGGAGCTGGGCTTCGTGCGCACAGCTTGGCCAGGGCCTCCTCGGCCCTTCGTGTGGGCTCTGCCCCACCGCACCCGCCACGGCCAGCTCCCTGTGCTCCTGGGACTTGCTGGCTTTCAGATGTGGCTGGAAGCCGCCCCAGGGAGCCTCGTTCTAGTCGTTGCTGTGAGTGTTTGGGGCAGGTGGGGTGGTGTATCCTTCCTCTCGGGCCCTCTGCTCTCAGACTCAGCGATTCTGCAGTCCCTTTGGGCTCACTGGACGATGCCAGAGAACGTGTTGATGGGCATTCGAAGGGGCTTGGCCTTGGCTTTGGTCCTTTCTATCTCCTCCTGGTGTGAGCTGAGTCCCAGCACCTTGGATTTCTGGGCCCCAGAACACGGCTCTGGGCAGGGAGCAACCTCGAACCTGTGGGCGGAGAGAGGCCAGCTCGGGAGACCCATCTCAGGGGTCAGATCTGCCTGGGCCTTTTAACCGTAGCCCCTTTACCGTCGGGTATAGACAAGGGGGCTCCGCAGAGGGAAGAGGAAGAGTCAGAAGGAGAAAGGGTACCCTGAGCCTGGGGCGAACGCACAGAGAGGAGGTTACGCCTGAACGGGTCACCCTGTGCGCCTGCCTGACCCAAAAACACCTCCCTAGGGGACACCAGTAAGTGTCGTGTTAACTGGGTCGTAGCTGCCACAGAAGGGCAGCCTGTGTTGGGGGCAGTGCCAGCACAGGAGGCTGGATCGGGAGGGCTGCAGGCTGAGCATTTGTAGGAGAATCGCGGGAGAACTGAATTTCAGCTGCTGCCCAAGGTCAGCCGCCATTTGCTCTTCTTCCTGGATTTAAGTCATCACCTGAGTCCACACCCATCAGGGATGCCTGCCTGGCCCACGATCCACCCCAACAAGGCGTTCCGGGCTCAGGCAAGAGCGGGGGCGGGGCCGGCAGCCGGGAAGCTTTGCCCCAGGGGCACGGAGCCCAGCCTCACCTGGCCACATCCCTGTACGCGCGGCAACTGTCCTTGTCCAGCAACAGTGTCAGCAGCCTCTGGTCCTGGCTTTGGATCTGGACGTTAGCCGACCGGAAGGTGTTTGTCACCGTCTGCGACAGAGACAGCTTGGGGAGCATCACCTTGGTAACGGATGGCCCTGCCAACACCTCCTACCCTGGAATCCTGTGTGTTTCAGTTCAGTACCCAAGGGTCCCGCCTCTCTTCTTGCAAGTGACCCTGAGTAGTGTCAAGCCTGCACAAGATGCTTCCAGGCAGCCTTGGTCCTTGGCTCTCCCATCATTTCCACAGTTCTTTTTCCCACCTGTCGTCCTTAATCTCAAACACAACCTGGGATGCTACAGCTAGAGCTTGCCAGGTGCTGAAGTGACCTGAGCACCTCCTTTTTGACAGGCATGTTATGTATGTAATTTGGGGCTACTTCAGGGTTTTTATAAGCCCTGACCCCTGTACTCAGTGTTGGATTGCATACAAAATTATTTCCCTGGGGCAGAGACAGAGGGTCTGGAAAACAGTCACCTATCCCCATGACTCAGACTAAGCCTGTACCAGTTTGTACCACGGGGCTAGTTACGTCCTCTGCACGGGGAACCCGGGTCATGGTGTTCCCACCTTCCACACCCACAGCCCTGCGCAGCTTCTCCAGAAAGTACCCAGGAGCACCGGAAAACAGCCCCGAGGCAGCCCTCCAACCCGTGACCTGAGGGGGCTGCTCCCGAGAGACCCCTCCCCCTGGACAGAGAACGTAGAGCATCCTGGGCTCCAGGTGGGGCACTGAGGGCCTTTCCGGTCACTGGCCCATAGCACACGTGGATGGCAGCTTTGCGTGACTCACCACCACAGAGCACTGGAGTTTCTAGAGCCTTAGCCTCCAACTCATTCAAGTATTCTCCACCCCTGGAGTCACCTTTCCAAAACATAAAATCAGAAATTCTGATCTAAGTGGTCTGGAGTCCAGCCCCGGCCTGGGCCTTTTTCATAAGCTCGCTGTTTTTCATAAGCTCCCTGTAGGCAGGGCTGATTCACCTTCCTACTGTCAAACAGCAGAGGGACAAACAGAGCCTCAACCTGGGGCGGGGGGTCAAGCATGTCCAGGCATTTCTGCTGGACTTTTGTGGGGTGGAAGGTGGGCTTGGCGGCCAGGAGTCTATGGGCAGAGTGTGCAGGAATCTCCCGGGAGACTCCACCCAGACCACCGGGGTTCTCATCCTGGCTCTGCCACTTATTAGCCGTGTGACCTTGGATATGATTCTTAATCACTCTGTGCTTTTGTTTCTCACCTTTGCAACTACCTTGTAGGTAGCGAGACAGCACAGAGGCAAAAGGGAACTCGCTAGGGTGGTAAGTTTAGATTTTCAAAAAGCTCACAACCAGGTTATTTAAAGAGGCCATTAAAAATAGAAAGCGTGGTAAGGAGCTGACTTTGAAAGGGGAAATACATAAAGGTAAATAGGGCCACCCTGGAACCTGAAGCTTAAATACAGAGCTGTCCTGTTGGAAGATCTCAGCTCAGTACAAAGCTCTCAGCCCGTCAGAGCGCTCCTCCAGTGCACAGGCTGCCCCAGAAAAGATGAACTCTGGTTGGAGGTGAGATCCTGCATAGGTGGAGGCTGGATCAGATGATCAGGGAACATCTAGCCCGCTCCTGCTGTGGGCCATTCCCACGGTGGGCGCTGGAAAGCCGGAGATAGGGCCTGAGCCACGAGATCACGTCATTGACAAGTTTTGCAAATGCTTCAGTGGCTCTGTCCCCAGGGCTCTGGGGAAGCACAGAGGTGGGGTCCCTAGCTCTCCGGGGAGTGGGGAATGGGGAGTGTGGTGGAGGAGGTGGAGGGAAGGGCCTCCTGGGGGAGATAACACCTGAGTTTCATCTTGAAAGAGAAAGGGGTTATGAAAGGAAGATGGGGAAGAGAAAGGGAGGCACGGGGTTTCAGGCCAAGCAAAGCGCATGAACAAAGGCACAGAGGAAGGTCTGCCAGTACACTTCCAAATGGAACCGAGCAAGATACTACGGGAGCTTCCCCGGACAGACCCCTCCCCCATGTCCTCTGCTGTAGCTCCTCTCCAAGTACCTAGATAACAGTATCTGATGCACATTTCCTGAGCTGTTTTACAGATGCTAAAACCACCACCAAATGGAAGAAATTAACTACTTGATGACCATGAGCACGTAGCCCCCAGACCTACTGGCGCCTAAGGATTGATAACGTTAACCGCTGTGACACCACCCTGTTACCTCGCCATCAGCCAATCAGAGAGCTGTGCACCAGCTGATCACACACACTGGGACGCCCTTCCCTCACCTGGCCTTTAAAAGCGCTTTGCTGAAACCCATCGGGGACTTCGGTGGTTTTGAGCACCAGCTGCCCTGGACTCCTTGCTTGGCACCCTGCAATAAACACTGCACTTTCCTTCGCCACGACCCGGTGTCAGTGTATTGGCTTTGCTGAGTGCAGGCGAGAGGACCCAGGTTTGGTTCGGTATCACAGATACCCCCGTGTAAAGTGCACGCAGGGGTGGCCAGGGTTGCAGATGGAGAGAAAGCGGAACCAAGCTATGCAACACTGAAGTTTCTCAGCCCTTCTGCCCTGGAGAGTAGGAAATGGTCGAGGGATTTTAAGCACAGAGTCATGTGTCCGAGTTCTGTTTTAGAAAGATCATGCAGGCAGAGGTATGGAGGGTGGATTGCAGGAGTACTGGAATGACATCGGGGAGACCGGCTGGGAGGCTGTAGCGTTTGTCCAGGAGAAGGGGGTGGATGAAGGTCTGGCCCAAGGGTGACCAATTCGTCCCAGGAAACCCCTTTGTCCCTGGCAAATTGGGACAGATGGTCAACCTCACTGGACCACAAGAAGGAGGATGGAGAGGAAGAGAGAGGTGTGAGAGTGTTTGAGAGAGAAAACCAGTGGACACGGGGAGGTGAGAAAGGGGAGGCATCTGAGCTGACCCCAAAGTTGCCGGGACAGGTGACTGGTTAATGATGGTCCCGCTGAATGAGAGACAAGACACAGGGGAGGAGGGGATGAAATAAAAACAGCCGCTAATACACATATAGCTGTGACTTGGCCAAGCACTCTTCTAGAAGCTTGACACGTCACCATCATTTAATCCTCACAACAACCGGACAGGTAGGTACCATTACTGTCCCTGTCTTCCAGATAATGAGACTGAGGGACAGAGAGCTGGAGGGTCTTGCCTAAATCACGTAGCTGGTAAACGACAGCTCAGATCTGAGCCCAGGCAGTCTGGCTCCAGAGAGCTCTTAACTACTAGAAAGCACTGGCTCTGGTTTTGAATATCTTGAGTTTGGGGTGTCGTGGGACACGGAGGTCATGCTAACTTAGTTGAATGCAGGAGTCAGACACTCAGGGATGAATGTCAGAGCAGGAGATAAAGGTTTGGGCACCCTTAACAACTTGGACTAAAGCCATGGACGTGGTTTTGAGAGTCCAGGGAATAAGAAAAGAAGTGGGCCATGGACTGAAGTGGAGAACAGTGGCTATTTCAGGAATCGGCTTAGGAAAAAGAGTCCAGAGAAAAGGGCTGAGTGATGCCAAGGCTTGGGATGAGGTGGAAGGTCACGGCCCTGACCTCGTGGATGCGGGGTATCGCGGAAGCACTCAGACACCTGAGCATCAGACCGAGTGGGCGGCTTGACCTAAAGGTAGTGTCTGCCTGACAGGCAATGTGGGGAAGCTGAGGCTGTCTTGAGAACGGGGTTCAGGTATGATCACGGGCTCCAAGCCCAGCCGAGTAGGGCAGTGAAGTCCAGAGAGGCCATCAGATAGGGAGAAAATGGGCGGGTCCTATGTCTGTATCAATAAGGGACTCTCTGTGAGTATCGGTAAGGGTTAAGGCAAAGGGCAAAGGGCGGCGGTAGGGTGATGAGGTTGAAAGAGCTGGTTTGATGTGGTCAAAGGCCGGGCCATTGCTGTTTGGGAGTCTAGCTGCTGTGTGCAGGGGACGCCAGGACCCGGGTGCGTTTTGCACTATCTGGGTGCGTCTTAGGTCCTCAGGTGGTCCAGGTGGAGGTGGAGGGCGGGGCCTTAACTCTTCCAGTGCCTTACTTATGCCAGTTGGTGCTCAGTATTTCAAACAGACTGACTGGAAAGCAGATTCTTTCCAACAGGAAGACCCACTTCAACAGCAAAGGCTCAGAAAGGCTCAAGAGTCCATTCCCCCTTCGCTGAAACCCTCCCGCTGGGCTCCCCGCCACCTACCCTGCATGAATCTCCCCAGTACTTACAGAGAAGGACCTTCCTGCCAAGTTGGAGGTCTTGACAACCTCTGTCACGCTAATATTCAGGCATGTGTGGTCTGTCTCGGGAGCAGCAGTTGGGGGGCAGTGGGTGGGCCCTGAAACTGGGAAGAATGAGATGGTGGGTGAGGGGCTGTGAATGGGCCTCTAGGGAAGGAGGGGAGCTCGAGACTCCGCCTCCCAAGAAGGACGCGAACCCACCTTGACTACTGCCCCGCCCCCTTTAACCCCTCCCCACACCCTGCGCAGCCCCTACTTCCTGACTCCGCCTCGGTCCCCGCCAAGCCTCAGTTCCCTCCAGATCATCGGTCTCCCTCCCCTGGAGAATCCACATTTCTACATCCTGAGGCATAGCAGACATCACCAACCTAAATCCTTTCTTTCACCTTCTCCTGTACCCGTTTCCAATGGGAAGAAGTTCTTCCGCAGCCACTGGGCATGCTCAGAATGGCAGGAACACCTAGCCCAGGATGGTGTGTAAGACAGAGGGCTGTAGGAGGGCATCTGTCCCAACATGTCGAGAGCATTTCTTTGACTTTCCTCACAGCGTATAATGTGTCAAAAACCATTATTGTGTGACTGCTGCCCGGCTATACCCCTCCCTGCCGACGAAGGAGGGTTCTTAGAGATCTAAGAACAGTTCGGATAGGACCGAGTGATGGAAAATGTGGAGGAGATTCAGGAGTTAGAGCGGGGGTGGATGGGGTGGGAGTTTTGTAAGGGAAACAGAAGAAATCAAAGTTTAACAATAGGGCTGACGCTAGTTTACCGTGTGCACGTACATTAGCATCTTGTCTCTATTTTAGAAATGAACAAACAGGTAGAGGTCACAAGTAACCCGAGGTCACACAGATGGAAACGCGGCAAAGCTGGGCTTCGAAGCCTGCCCATCTGGTTCTAGAATCTGTGCTCCTGCCCCACTGCTCTGTGACCGCCTCTTGTCTTAGAGCTATTGCCAAAGTCACACGTCTCCTTCACGTACAGGAGGCCACGTACACCCCTCCGCGTGGTCCCTCCACCTTCCAGCTCAGGCTCCTCCGGCGGCAGAAGCATCACCCAGCGCTGCTCGATGCTGACCAACCTGAAGGCCAGGCGGGTCCTCGCCCGGGCAGCCTGGCGCCCAGCTCCGGGCCCAGCACGGGTAGGAGTTCGACCACGTTCCGTGATCCCAGGGACAGGGAGGGAGGCTCCTTCCCCTGGCTCAGCCCGTCTCCTCTCTCTCCACCCTCTCTCCTCCGCGCCCCTGCCTTCCCGTGCGTGTCCTTCCCTGTCTCTGCTCTGCGTGCCCAGCCCCTCACCTTCAGTGTCACCGGCTGGAAGGGCCTTTAGGACCAGCCCGGTGGCCCGCAGGGAGACGGTGACCTCTCGGGTGCGGTGGCTGAGCAGGGCCTGGGGAGGGGGATGCGGGGACGGAAGGGGGTCCTCAGGACAAGGTACACGACACCACGTCAACAGTCCTGCTTCTGTCCCCTTCCCCCCATCCCCCGCTTCCCGCCCCTGCCCTGAGTGTTGGCCGTGTCACTAATGTCCAGTAAGGAGCTAGAGGATGCAGGCTCAGAACACTCAGCCCAGGGAGCCTTCCAGACCAAGGACTACGCCCCCATACATCGGGTCAGCTAGAGAGGAGGGTATTTTATTTATTTATTTATTTTGCGGTACGCGGGCCTCTCACTGCTGTGGCCTCTCCCGCTGCGGAGCACAGGCTCCGGACGCGCAGGCTCAGCGGCCATGGCTCACGGGCCCAGCCGCTCCGCAGCATGTGGGATCTTCCCGGACCAGGGCACGAACCCACGTCCCCTGCATCAGCAGGCGGACTCTCAACCACTGCACCACCAGGGAAGCCCGAGGAGGGTATTTTTGAGCAAGGGGACAGCGCCTTGTTCCTTAGGTCAGATCACCTCCTTGGCTATGTGGAAGGCCAACTGTAACCCCCCATCCCTGCAAAACTCCCTGGAGGCTGGGAAACTCTGGGGGCAGCCACGAGAAAAGGGCAGAAGTTTCCTCTGGCTCTATCCGCTCCCCCTGATGTCCCTGACAACTGCTTCCCCCCAGTTGAACCTCCGGGCCACCTGCTGACCACGCCACACACACTGACCTTCTGGTAGCGAACGGAGAGCTCAGCCCCTGGGCCCTCGGCCACGCCCCTCCTCCGGGGTGAAAGGCTCTCTGCAGGGGACGAGAAGAGGCTGAATGAAGGCGGGAGGTCCCCGTCCCTCCCGCCCTGGCTCCCCACCTCCCTGAGGTGGAGCGGAAGCTGCATCTGTCCCGGGATGGAAAGGCAGCACCCTAGGGGGGCCAGGCTGCCCTTCAGTAGGGCAGAGCCCCCCGGTATTCAGCAGAGGTGGGACGGGGCTTGGGGGGAACCATTAGGTGAGAGGTGGGGGGACTTTCTGGAAGCGGGCCTTGAGGAGCTGAGCCAGGGCAAGCTTTGGGAAAGGGGAGACAGACGCCCACCTCTGGGGAACTTGGAGTCCTGGATCTTGACTTTGAGCTCGGTGAGGAAGATGTCCTCTGCAGGGTCCTGGCTCAGGTCACTGAGGAAGATCTGGAGGGAGGCGGGGAGGAGGGAGGCTGGAGGAGGCCGTCCCCAGCAGAGGCAGCTCCCCCCAACCCCCGCAGCCCGGGATGCGGGCTTCTAACCCAAGTGCCCACCGCCGCCCTCAGATCCTCCATGGGCCGACTTCCTTGCCCTTATCTTCCCCTATCTTTTAATTTATTTTTCTACTCATTTGAATTCTCACAGGAACCCTGTGGTGAAGATTATTCCTATTTTAAATGGTTGCCCCATCTCCTACATTGCACCTGCCTTCCAGAAAGGAGAAAGGCTTGTGCCAATTGAGACAGCCCCACCTTTTTTTTTTTTTTTTAATATTTCTTTCTGCCTTTATTTAGGCTGTGCTGGGTCTTAGTTGTGGCACGCAGGATCTTTAGTTGCGGCCTGCAAACTCTTAGTTGCGGCATGCGTGTGGGATCTAGTCCCCTGATCAGGGATCGAACCTGGGCCCCCTGCATTGGGAGCGCGGAGTCTTAACCACTGGACCACCAGGGAAGTCCCTATTCCCATTCTGAAGATGGGGAAAATGAATGTTAGAGAGGTAGAGGTACCGCGATCCCACAGTGAGCAGGTGGGGGGACCAGGAGGCAAAGCCATGAACTTCTTAGCACCGCACACAGGCTCTAACTTTACACCCACTGCACCCAGCCGGTCCCACACTGACACGCTCTTTGGTTTACACACACACACACACACACACACACACACTCACACACACACACACTTCATGGTGTTAATAGCAGGACATTCAAAGATAAACAAAGGACAGTCTCTTATCTCAGGGGACTCAGAGTCTTGGTGGGGAGAGACAGGTGTCTGCAGATATACGACAAAGTGGCAGTGAGGTGTCAGAGGGATGCCCAGGGCATCACAGGGGCACCCAGGAGAAGCACCCAATCGGGCTGAGAGGAGCAGAGATGAGGGCAGTTTTGCTGTAGGACGTGAGGGCTAGCAAGGATGAAGGAGAGGACGTGAGGTAAGGGAGAGAACCTTCCACATGAAGAAGACCTGCTTCTGCTTGAACCTGAGGCCTTAGGAGTTAATAATTATCTGACTCATCCAGAGAGTAAGAAGAGAAAGTTAACAAGCAAGAATGTCTGGATGAGTTTATGACTTGCATCCTGGCCCCCTGTTTCCCTGGAGCCAGGGTATTTAGGTTGTGGGGTCCTGGGGTCCAGCAGGCTGCCATGGTCTCCTTGGAGCCCCAAGTGGGAAGCTTACCTTGACTGCGTAGATCTGGAAATAGATGGGTTGGGTGCCCATGCGAACATAGTAGGTGATGGCATCCAGGATGAAGGGGTCTACGGGCTGGGACGTGTCCAGGGAGAGAGGCTGTGAGTGAGGGAGAGGTACTGTCTTCAGCCAGCTTCCTCCATCCTACTGTGGGAGCTGACTCTTTCTTTTCTTTTCTTTCTCGCCATGCTGCATGGCTTGCAGGATCTTAGTTCCCCGACCAGGGATGGAACCCGAGCTCTGGCACTGAAAGTGCTGAGTCCAAACCACTGGACTACCAGGGAATTCCCACCACTTTCTTAACAGAGAAACTCCAAAGCCCCCACGTGCCCTCTGTGATACACGAACCCAGCTGGTCCTTCAACAGTCCAAGCCTTTCCGACCACCCGATTTCTGCTCCTAATCAAAAGATGACTGTCTAAATCCCCATCTCAGGGACTCTCATTCACTTCAATCACACACAGACATATTGGGCAGCTCTGTGTATAAGGCACTGTGCTGGGTGCTTGGGGTAGACAAGATGCTTGAGAATGTAAGTAATGATGAGAGACACTGGAGTGGGTTCTAGTTTGCATTAGCTGCTCACTAGCCAGGTAAGCTTGGGCATGAGAGCTGGAACCAGACGATCTGATGTCTCTTTGAGTTCTTGTGGCATCTGAATATATTAATAAATGAGCTAACGTTGACATGCTAATGGGAAATGACTAGTGCCGTGTCCTACAGGCCTTCCCCAACCCCATACGATTATAAAGCATAATGGGTTTTTCAGGTAAACAGAACGTCTATATAATGTCTGATAGTATCAGCGTTGGAAAGCAGCTCAGCGTATTTCATCCATATCCAATCTTATAATATCTCTTCTAACTTTCACATCTGGTCTATTGAAATCTCGTTCCTTTCAAAAAGCTCGCAATGAGGAACTATGCACTTATTCTAATAGTGCCGCCATTGTTCACGCTATTTCCATTTTCTTCATGTGGACACTGCTTTTGGAGTTAAGTGTAAGGGCCACATAAATTGTTAATTATAAGGGGAAAGAGAGCAGGGGAAAATAAAAATCCTACCTGTGTCTTGGCAGGGAAAACAGCTACCAACAAAGGAGTATAAATGAGACCCTGCATCAGATGTTTCTCCTGTTAGTATCCTCCAGGTTTCGAGGAAAAGGTATTTTAATACCCAGCTAAACAGTCTTTCATATATAGGCAAAGACATTTTCAGATAAGTAATAATTCAGAAAGGATGCCTATCTCCAATATCTTTATTAGAATATAAGAAGATGCCTAATCAATCAGGCAATGAAGCAAAATGTGGCCAGTTAGAAAGTAATTATGTAAAAATCAATAACCTCCTTTTATACTAGCAGTGACTACTACCCAAATATAATGGGAGAAAAATCCACAACTATAAGAAAAAACCGTCAAACATAGGGAATAAATTTAGCAGGAAATGGGTAAAATCTATATGATGAACACTGTACAACTCACCTGAGGGAGATACAAGAAGACTTTAATAAGGGAAGTTATACCTCACCCCCAGAGAGTGTAACATAACGTGCTAAATGTTAATTCTCCAAACCTCAGTCGAGATCCCAAGGGAATTAAAAATACAACTCGACAAAGGGATTCTAAAATTTATCTGCAAATATAAAGAAACAAGACTTTCCAAGTCTGGAAAGTTTTGAACGAGTAATGGGGTAGATGTCCCGTGCCAAACATTGACATTAAAAAGTGCTAATTTATACAAAAATGAATAGATGAATCAGAAAGAATAGGTCTCCAGAAATCAACTCAAGCATGTGCGACAATTTAGTAAATGATAAAAGTGGCATTTCAGGGCTTCCCTGGTGGCGCAGTGGTTGAGAGTCCGCCTGCCGATGCAGGGGACACGGGTTCGTGCCCCGGTCCGGGAAGATCCCACATGCGGCGGAACGGCTGGGCCCGTGAGCCATGGCCGCTGAGCCTGCATGTCCGGAGCCTGTGCTCCGCAACGGGAGAGGCCACGACAGTGAGAGGCCCGCGTACCGCAAAAAAAAAAAAAAAACAAAAAAAAAAAGTGGCATTTCAAATTGATGGGGCAAGATGGTTTACGCAATAAATAGCTTTAGGACAACTGGCTAAACACTTGGAAAAAATAAAATTACATACTAAAATTAACGGCAGATAGGTTATTTACATGTAAAAATTGAGACCATAAGATGGTTAGAGAAATTATCAGTAAATATTTACTTAATCTTGGAGTGGAGCAGGCCTTTCAAAGCATGGCTCCAAAGGGAAAAATCATAAAGGGTAAAAATATTGAAATTCTGTAAGTCAAAAAAAAAAAACCACTCTGACAAAATTGATAGGCAAATAAAAAAGTGGGGGAAAATGTCGGCAGCACATGTGACAGCAGAAAGGGAAGGCCTTTCAAATCAGTAAAAGATGATCTCTCCTTGCCCCCCAACCACTGCCTGGGGTGGGGGATTGGCACTATGGCTTGTGGTTAAGAGAACATGCTCTGGAATCAAGCTGCCTGATTCCAAGCGGGACTCCTTCTGTTACTTTGGGCAAGTGACCTAATCCCTTTGTGCCTCAGCTGCTCGATCTGTAGAATGGGGATGCAGTGGCAATAGCGCCTGTAGACAGACAGGAGTACCTGGTTGGTAGGGCTGCTGCGTATAAGTGCTTAGAACAGTGCCTGGCATGGGGCAGTGCTCAGGAAGCATGAACTGTTGCAGTTGGAGAGAAAATAGCACAAGAAACTCACAGAAGAAGGCATATAATTGGTCTACACACTTAAGAATGTTTTACTTTATCTTCTCCATAGCGTTCCGTAGGTGCCTGGTACGTGCTCCGAGTGAATTCCAGCCACTAGCTGGTTAGGGCTCCTCTTCTGTATTCCTTCCTGCCTCACCCCTCATGGGGCTCCCTGGGCTGACTCTTGAGGTCCAGGGTCAAGAAAACGCCCCCTACCACCTCCCTCCCGCCCTCCTACCCTCGCTGCCCTACCATCTCTGCCAGCTTGTGGATGGCGGGGCACAGGGTGTTGACGATGCTCTCGTACCACGGGTCTGCGCGGCCCAGGAACGCAGCCAGCTCTCCGAGCTCCGAACGCCTGGATGCTGTGGGCTTCTGGGGACAAAGGGACAAGGGGACAGGGCAGACCCGTCAGGCCCTCTCTGGCACTCTCTTCCTATCGGAGGGTCCCCAGGTACCAGTCCCGGGCAAACTAGCTCTGGGAATATGGCCAAATCACTCAACCTCTTGGGGCGTCGATTTGTGAAGACTTGTTTTACACCTGAGATGAAGCTGGAATCCCCTTCCCTGAGGATGCCCGCCAGGGACACTGAAAAATGGTCATCAGCCTTTAAAGGGGAGAGACAAGTATTGCCTTGAATTTAGTGCTTTCCAATCAGAAGCAGAGTGGGCAACAGAAAAGAAAAATTGCCGGTACAGCTTCATTCCCGGCCCCCCGGGAAGGGTGGTGTGTATGTGGCTGAGGGGGTGTGTGTGTGAGAGAGAGCCCCGTTTGAGAAGCTTGCCATTAATTCCGTTAGAAAAGCAAAACGATGCTCCCAGTGAGAGAGCATCTCTCTCTGGCCACATGCAGCCCCCAGGGCCCACGTCTGTGGCTTCTGGGACAGAAAGCCTCCAGGTCTCACCCAGCTCCACATCCTAAGGAAGAACGATCCCAGTTCCCGCTCCTGACACCTTCCATCTCTTCCCCCACGTCCCCCGCCCCCCCATCCAGCCACCTCAGATGCCAGCACAGGGATGTAGTAGAGCTGCAGGCTGAGTCTGGGGGTGAGGCAGAACTTCTGGGTCTCTCGCTTCCTGGCAAGGGGGAGCAGAGCACAGGCATGAGGGCAGGGGTTTTGACTTCAGACAGACTTGGTTCCACATCCTGGCTCTGCTATTTATTATCTCTTGACTCTGGGCAATTGACCTACTCTCTCTGAACCTCTGTTTCCTCATCTGTAGAATGGGTGCAGTAAAGCAGGAAGCACAGTGCTCCGTGGTGGCCGGGTGCGGGGGCAGGGGGATTACTGTGCACCATCCTCTGCCATCCCAGCCTGGTCTCGGCCTCCTGAGCGCACCCCCCCCCCCGCACCCTTCCATCCTTCACTAGCACAGGCTGGGCCCACCTGTGCCCCGACCATCCCCAGCCGCCCCGTGGGGCCCTACCTGAGGCTGTGATAGGCCCGGGCCAGACGCCCCAGCATCCGGTCGTCCCCTAGCACCAGCACCCGGGCCGTGTGCAGCCGGGAGACCCCAGGCAGCAGCCCCCTATCCCCGCTGGGCCTGCCAGTCCTCTGGTGCAGCCCCGGGGGCCCATCCCAGCTGCCGGGCATCAGGATGTCCGGGGGCCACACCCGCTTCTTGATGCCCCCTTTGCGCTTCAGCCTGGCTCGCTCCACCTCGGGGCTGCCAGGTGTGGGCGGCTCGTCGGCCCCCCACGGAAGGTCCCGCTCGATGCCGCTGTCGGTGGACAGCATGGACGCCCGGGCCAACTCCCAGTCTGGCAGGAGGCCCTGCAGATCCAAGGCTTCCAAGTCTGCACTGAGGCGCAGCTGGGATCGCGGGCGCAGGAAGAGAACCAGTTCCTTCCCTGGGACGCGGAGACAAAGGGGACCATCAGGGCGGAGAGTGGATGCGAGGCTGGCAGGGCCCCACCCTGGCAAGGCCAGTGGTTCCGTGTTTCCCACACACGGTTAGCTGAACAGAAGCCCCATGAGATGCTCCGTGAAGGAATAGAGGTTCTGTGGCCAACAGAGACTAAGAACCCCACACACTCCTGCCACAGGTAAACATTTTAAAGGCTCTGAGAAGTCCTGTAGCTTAACGCAGTGCCTCCTGCCTCTAGAGCCCTCTTCTCCATATTTGCTCATTGGCATCCTCCATTCTCCAGCCCCCCCATAGTTTCCCCCGGGACACAGATAACAGAGCATCAGCTCCTGGCTTTTCTAATCGACCTTCATTTTATTGCTCCTGAGGAAACTGAGGCCCCCAGGGAGCTGCCGTCCAGGGTGACCCAGCACGTGAAAGGCCACGTGGGCCTTGAACCCGGTTCACCAGCCTGGCACGTCCCACCACAACCTGCCGCTCTATCTTCCCCCCTCCCCTGAGAAGAGCCAGGGGGACTGGGGGACAGACATCAGCGTGGAGGGGAAGTGTGGCCCCCTCCTGCTCTGGAAACCATAACTTTTTTGTGCCTGCCTCCTTCTTGGGGACGTGTATTGTCTGTTGGCATCATCATGGCATGTGACACTTTCTAGACACATGTGGCCAGTGGCTAATGCACAGAGTGTTCTGACATAGAGCAAATGTATCCTCTTTTCAGATGCTGCAAACAACTCAGGGAACAAGGAGCACACACAGACACACACACAGCAGATACACAGGCAGACACACAAAGATACAGACAGGCACACACAGAGACACAGATGTAGACATACACACAGATACACAATAAATATACAGAGATAGACACACACACAGTGCACACAGACGCAAACATGTAGACACAGACACACAAAGACACCTGCACACACACCAAAAGACATACACACAAACACACACAGATGCACAGACACACACACACACACACACACACACACACACACACGCACGCACACACGCATACACCACTATTTCCAGCCCGCTCCCCCCAGAGGGGTCAAAGGCACTGCACTTACAGAGCTGTTCCTCATTGGTCCACAGGTGGAAGGTGATATGGGGGCTGGGCAGAGGGATGCTTGGAAGCCGGTCCTGGGGGGGCTCACCTGAAGGACAGGCTGTGGAGACCACGGAGGAGAGGACTGTGGGATTCTCCTCTGCCCTCTCCCCACCCCCAGCTCCTGTGTGGGGCCTATGGGGGTGGGTGGCAGAGACCCTCGCCCTCCCGGATCTGGCCCTGTCGAGTTCCTCTGCCTCTCTGCCACCATCAGCTCATCCAGGGCCTAACACCTGCCCGAGGATGCCTAGCGGCTCCCGGTTTCCTACAAACTTCCCAGCTGGGCCTTCAAGACCCTGCACAAGCCAGCTCACTGCATCATTCCCAACCTTTTCTCCCTCCCCCAGCCCCGCTGCAGCCATGCTGCCTTTCCCACTGTTCAGAGACGTCCTGGCCACATGCAGACCAGGGGAAAGGCCTCCGTATTTCTCAGGGCCTCCTCCAGGAGCCTGCACACAGTAGATGCTCAATTAACGTTTGCTCCTGGTGCTGAAAAGAGTCACGGCCAAGTACGAAGGGCAGCAGGAAGCCTGCATCCAGGGGAGAGAGCAGGGCCAGCCAACCCCCCTCTCCTCCTTCCAGACGCCTTCCTGACACTCCAGCCTGGGAGTCATCCCCTCCCCAGACCTTACTGGCGGCACACTGGGCACACCTAACATGTAGCCTTAGGATTTAACTTCCACATAGCACAGCTCCCTCCTGAACAAGGCTGCAAGCTTCCTTAGGGGAGAGCAACCCACAGTCACTGAACACTTACTACTGTTCTCACCGTGCCCACAGTGCTATCATCTCACCAGGTCCTACCAGCGACCCTGGGGCACAGGTAATATTATCTTCACTATAGAGGAGGAGTCAGGGGCACAGAGAGGTTAAGTAACTGGTCTGAGGTCACACAGTAAGTGGCAGAGCCAGAATTTGAGCCCAGGCAGCCCGGCTACAGAGTCCATGCTTTTACCCATGACAGGGTGCCCATAACCACTGTCCCATGCTGCCCCCCAGCAGCAGGGGCTCAACGGGGGTGCTGGCTGGCCATTAAGATGCGCAGGGCAAGTCTGGGCGGGAGGCAGGTGCCTGGATGTGTCTGGGATGGTGGGGGCAGCCCAGAGTCGTCTTGTCCTGCCCATGCAGATTTACTGCTGAGTTAGCAAGTGGTACCCAAGGAGAGCAAAGCCAGATTTGCCCCAGGGTTTGGCCCAGCTTTGGGAGGGGACAGGCTTCATGAACAGACATTTCCACGTGGCAATCAGAGGCAGTGTAGAATATTAAAGCAAAATAAGAGGAGGCTGAGAAGAAGGAGGAAGTTTTAAGCAGGTGCCCAACCTGCCTGCCTCACCCTGACTTCGGCAGTCTCCACCCTCCCTGGGCTGCCGAGGTCAAGCCCAGGGAGGGCCGGCACACTGGCCTCTGCCCGTGGTTTCCAGTCCTCAGGCAAGTGCTGTGTGCCTACGGGTGCACCGTGTGTTCGGGGCATGCAGGCTGACAAACTCCACGGGTGCTTTGAGTGGCCATGAAACAGGACACAAATCAGAACCGTCCTCCAGTAGCCAGAAAATATATGTTCCAGACACTTCTCTGGGCTCGTTGGAGTTTCTGCAACACACACGGGCTTGCTTCCCATCAGTGTATGGCATCGTCTTATAAAAAGGCAAGCAGAAGGGAAGCGTTGGAATAAAAATCTGTGAGACCAGGTGTAAGTGATGTAGATGCTCTTTAGGGAATCCGTGGACCATTGGATCCCTTGGTTACTATAGTATGGTGGTTAAGAACTAGACAGCCTGGGTTTGAATCTCAGCTCTGCTACTTACTAACTGGGTGATCTTGGGCAAGATTTATAGCCTCTTTCTAACTCTGTTTTCTCACCTGCAAAATGGGGTCAATGCTTTCTACCTCATAAGTACTGTGAGGATTAATTGATTTAATATATGTAAACTGCTGAGAACAGCAACTGGGGTATAGTAGGTGCCCAGTAGGTGTCAGCTGTTATCATGACCCTAATTACCCACCTTCTAATTAGCCCGGGACCTTCAAGCTCTCGGGAGCCGCTGTGTGTCCCACCCCGCTTCAGCCACGCGCGCAGACTCTGAGCAGGTACAGCGCTGGTCTCTGGCGTCCCCTGCAGGGTACCCGGACCGCAGCTCACCGCGCCTGACGCTTACCGCCGCAGCGGCCCCTGGCGGCGGCCGCCGGCCCCAGCAGCGAGCAGTAAATCTCCTCCAGCCTCTCCAGGTGGCCCTCCCGGCTCGGGCTGGGCTCGCTGGCCATCTGCTCCACGGCTGCCACCACGGCGTGGAAATAGTGCTCCAGGGCGCGGGGGGAGCTGGTCTGCGGGGAGGAGCATCAGAGCTTGAGTTCCGGCTCTGCACCCACCCACCCCTGCTCCAACGCCAAGCCTGCAGGTGCACGGAGAGCCCAGCGGCACCTCCCCTCTGCCCGGGACTCCGGTAGGAGCTTCCCCATGAAGGCCTTCCCACGTCCAGGGCTCCGCTCCTGCCCTGCCATAGCTGCTGCCCGATGCCGCCTGCAGCGGGGGGTCCCCTCGGCCCCTCACACCGTGGTGCGGGGGGACAGCTGGTGCCCGGCAATGTCGGGAAACCCGGGGGGCTGGGATGGCCTCTGGCGCCCGCCCTCCTTGGGATGTCACTAAGTATCTGGATCACTCTTGTGCCATCACTCGGATGTAAACTCAGGATGGTAGCGGTTTCGTCTGTTTCATTTACAGCTGCATCCCCAACGCCTAGAACATCTGCTGGCTCATAGTAAGTGCTCGATAAATATTTGTTGAATATTTCCTAAACGTCTGTCACTCCTATACTGCCTTGACATACCACCTAGAAATCATTATTTTTCTTTAAATCATTGCACTTTTTGGGTTCAAAATTATTTCAAAAGCAAATTTTATATTGCTGCTCTAAGTAAAACGGCTAGTGTCACTTGTCATAAACAGAAAATAACTAAGATGAAAATAATGATCACAAAATTCTATTATTAAGTTGTAGCCAGGTACTATGGCCTGCCAAGGCTTTAGAGCTGGAAGCTTGCTTTTTCTTTTAAAAAAGGCAGATTAGCAAGTGTTCAAGAGGTTAAGGGTAAAGCCCCAAGCTGAGCCTTTCTCCTTAACGCAAACAGGTTTTGAAGAGCTTCTCACTCTTTGAGTTTCACCATGCTCTCCAGCACCGAAGGCTCCTGTTTCCATGGGTACCTCTCTGACACCTTGAGAACTCCCCTGGATCACTGATCTCTGGCTGTCTCCCCTCACCCCCACTCACCACCAGCTAATCCCAGCTCATGACTGAGGATGCGGGGCCCAAACAAGTGACACGGGCGGGCACAGCAGGGCTTGCTCTGATCTCTTTTTTGTGCTAGGGGTCCACTGAGCAGGGTCTTAACTTCCTGGGCTGAGAGAGAGTGGGTCATTCTGACTAGCTAGGGCTCCCGTAAATATTTGCTGAATGACCAGCAATTAGAGGGACAAGGAATCAGAGTCGGAAGGGGCCACGGGGACCATCTCGTCTTGTTGCTTCATTTTATAAATTGATTATAAGTGAATTAATTAAATAGTTATCAAGTACCCACTAGGTTCCAGGCACTGTTCTAAGCGCTGTAAACAAAACAGACAAAAATTCCTGTCTGCATGCAGCTTATATTATAGTGTATCTCTTTGTGTGTGTGTGTGGGGGGGAAATAATAAACAAGATAAGTGAAATTTATAGTATGATAAATAACAGTAAAGTGATGAAAAGAATATAAAGCAGGGAAGGAGGATGTGCAGTCTGGGGGAGGAGCTGAAGTTTTAGATAGTGAGACCAGAGGAGCCTCACTGAAAGGTGACTTTTGACTAAAAGTTTAAAGGAAGTGAAGGGTTGAGTCATGTGGGTACCTGCCACGGGGCAGCCCCACCTGGACACCATCTCTAGCATCCGGAACACAGAGCAGAGGGTCCGAGGGCCGGGTTTTCCCAGGCTGCCCTCCCAGTCTCGAGACCTTGTCAGGTCCTGTGGACACGTGGGGAGACCAATCTACGCCCCCCACCTCCTACCTGGGCCTCGGACCAGGCCCTCAGCAGACAGGGTGTGGGCTGGTGGCTAGAAAAGGCCTACCCACCAGACCATCGTTGGCTGGGCCACTTCTCCCAGGCCCCACCGGCCCTCAAGCCAGCAGGTATGACTGGGAACGGCACCCCTCAAGCAGAATTCCAGATAAGGAGGCTGGGGTCTCAGGGGGCGGGGAGCCCCAGGCCAGGCTGAGGTCTAGGAGCCCCAGCACCCAAAAGGGGAGGGGGGTGCCGGGGGACCACTGAGGACCCATTAACTCCAAGCTTCCGAGGGTCTCTAACTTCAGATCAGTGACGCATTCCCTGGGTCTCTCCTGGCTCTTCTTTGGTCCCTCCCCGCCCCCCCCCCCCAATTCTCTTTTCACAAACATGGAGACTCAGCCGTGAGCTCCGGATAAAGCGAGGTAGCAGAGGGTGCATAAGATTTTGACTATGTTTAAAAAAATACAGCTTTCACTTTCAGCATTTCTTTCTTCTATAGCGAAGTAGTGCACGCATCAGACCCATTAATTTCAGCCCTGAACCCCACCCCATTCTTGACCCAGCACCTCCCAATCCTGCCCCATTCCTGATGCCCTCAAACCCAGCCCAGCCTCACTCTCAAGCTAACCCCTGAACTCCAGACACATCCAACTCGGGGACGGAGTGAGGCTGGGGATCCTCTAATGCCTGCATCACTGAGAAACAAAAATCAATGCGCTTAAGACGTTAGGGAACTGTTGACCAAAACCACCCACTTGGGCCAGGCACGATGATCACCGCTTGCCTCAGCTGTCTCACAACAGGAGGTCCCGAGAATTCAGGAGGGGCAAAAGAGGGAGGAGATGACCAACCTCCCAGAACCCTTCGCACTGGAATCCACCTTGGCTGAGAGATACGCCACCAGGAAGGACCCTGAGTCAGACTATGGACCAAGCAAGATGATTGGCCAGAGACAACCCGGAAACTAACCCCATCACCACGAAACCCGAGACTGCGAGCCACGTGGCGGAGCAGTTCCCCTGGGTTCCCTCACCCTCCTGCTCTCCGCCCGGGAAACCTTTCGCAATAAAGTCTCTTGCTTTGTCAGCCCGTGTGTCTCCTCGGACAATTCATTTCCGAGTGGTAGACAAGAGCCCACTCTCAGGCCCTGGAAGCGGTCCCCCTTCCTGCAACACTTACATGTTTGGCATTGTTGTGTGAAAACGGCGCCTTGACCGTGGGCTGTTTGGTGAGCCAGAAACAACCTCCAGAGCCGCAGGTGGCCACACAGGGGCTGCCGGGTCAGCTGACAAACTCTGGTCAGGAAGGCGACTACCCTCCTCCCTTCCCGAGAGCCACGGCCAAGTGCAGGGAGAGGGGACAGGAGCCCACGTTAGGACAGACACATGAGACACGTTAGGGGCCATAGGTGCCTGTGCTAAACCCAGCCTGGGGCTTAAGTACGAGTCCGGCGGGGAGGGGCATTCCTCCATCACGCGTCTGTGTGCTGTGAGCCCCCAAAGGGGCTGTTATGGAAGGAGGGATGTCCCGGATGGCGGCATGGGGGAAGGGAGTCAAGAACCCTCAGTGGGTCCAAGCAGGTGGGCAACCACAAAGGAATGGTGGGGATGGTCCTTTTAGAGAAAAGGAATGACAGAAAACGACCAACATGGTTTAAGAAGGAACCCAGGGCTTCCCTGGTGGCGCAGTGGTTGAGAGTCCGCCTGCCGATGCAGGGGACAAAGGTTCGTGCCCCGGTCCGGGAAGATCCCACATGTCGCGGAGCGCCTGGGCCCGTGAGCCATGGCCGCTGAGCCTGCGCGTCTGGAGCCTGCTCCACAACGGGAGAGGCCACAACAGTGAGAGGCCCGCGTACCGCAAAAAAAAAAAAAAAAAAAAAAAGAAGGAACCCAGCCGCACATAAAAGACACCCATCAAAGGAAGGATCCAAGACCTAGGGCTCAGGGTGTGGAGAATTCCAGATGGAAACAAGAGAAGGAAGAGCAACGGCTCCAGTGCATTTTGATGAGCAAAGCAGGGCCTGAGACTCGGGCTGGAGAAAGGACAGACACCCACTTCCTGGGGCAGGACGGGCAGGGGATCGTGGACCCCTCAAGGGCGCGCCCCGTTCTGGAGCCGGCCCCTCCTAGGGCACCACAGCCCTGAGCGACCCTCCGACCCCCCTTCCCGAAGGGCAGGCGCCGTTCTGCCTACTGTGCAGACTCCGACTGGCATCCTCCCCCACCCAAGAAATCCAGCACCTGGGGCCACCGCGGCCAGAGAATCTGCAACCTTATGCAGTCTTGGCTGTGGACAGGGGTGAGGCTGAGTCAGAGAGAAAAGCTAGGAAATAGGTGGGCAAGTGTTGGAAACAAACTAAATGCCCACAACAGGAGCAGGGGACAGTTAAAGAAATAACAGCACATTCACGAGAGAGAATTCTCTGCACCAGCGGAAGCACATGTTTTCCAAGGAAACTATTTCCATATGGCATATTTCCAGTGGCAAGGAAAAATAGATATTACATTTATGCACACAGAGAGGCAGTATATAAACTGTATACAGAGTCTGATAGCTCAGTTGTTAAAAAGGACTGGGGCTGCGGATGGGGCTGGAAGGCGATTGAACACAGGCTTGAAGTCAGATAGACCTGGGTTCAAATCCAGGCACAGCCACTTCCTATCTGTGTCACCACAGGTAGGTTATCGGCTTCTCTGTGCCTTTGTTTTGGTAAGTGCATCCATTTCACAATGTTGTGGTGAGAGTTTTTTAAGGTGATACCTGTAAAGTGTTGAACACGGTGCCTGGAACACAGCAGACGTTCAATAAACAGTGGCTCTTGTGATGATCACTGTCGATATTATTCAGGAAACATACCAAATGTTAATTGCTAATGCGTGTGGGTAGAGGGGTGTGAGTGATTTTTATTTTCTTTCTTGGCTCTCCTGCATTGTTTTTCAAATTTTCCTTAGTGAATGTGTCTTTATCTTTGGTTTGGGGAAAGAGGTGATGTGGAAACAGGAGAAGGGAGAAGCCCAGGAGAGTGAGCGCTGGTATGGGGGGGCAGGGCAGTGACCTTACCTGAAGCTTCCTTTGCAGCACACCTGCCTCGCAGGCCTCCCCCAGCGCCGCCTGCAGGGCGTGGGAGACCACGTGGCGCATGCAGGCCTCTGGTGTCTGCTGCCCCTGGGCCGCCTCAATCTCCAGCAGCAGGGCACTGCACACGGAGGGAGACACCAGCTCAGGATCCACGAAGAGGAACACTCTGAGGGCAAAGGTGGGGGGACCGGGAGCTGATGACGAGGACCACGGGGAGAAGGGCCACCCTCAGAGCCTTGCAGCACCCGCCACCCCCAACCCCCAAGTTATTTACTTCCTCCAAAAACAGGAGCCTCAAATTCAAAATTCTATTGGGGGACAACACTAGGGAGTGGTGGGGATTGCGGCAAAGAAGAGCAGGCACGGCCCTTCCAGGGGGGCAGCTGGTCCCTCTGGGTCCCTCTCATGTCTAGGTAAGTTCCAGCTGAAATGCCCCTCCCTCCCTCAGCGTCGTGGCCCGTTGACCCCGTAGCCCTCTAGGAGGGACGCTAAATCCTTCCTGCTGAAACGAGCTCCGAACCCTAAGTGAGCCCCTTCTTCTCTCATCCCCCTCATCACAGCAGAAAAGCAACCTCACCCACCCTCTCTTCCGTACTCAACTGTCATTTCAATCTCTCCAATGCCAAGTCCTCCGGATCCCTTCCCCTCCCTGCACCCTCCACGAACACAGAGCCCCAGGCGACCCCTTTCAGTACCAGGCGAGCAGAGGTACCTGCAGGGCAGGAGGCTACGCACCCCCTGCTTCACCCCCGACTCCATCAGCCTCTCTCCCCAGCACGAGCAGCGGACATGTCCTCAGTCTCACACACACACAGATGAAAGACCCCAGACCTCATGGTGTGACTGTGGCCTGAATTACTGATATTCTAGAGGTGCCTCTGGCTGCTTGACGCAACACCATGGCCAAGGGCAGAATGGAGGTGGAACCATGGATCTGCAGAATGGCCCGGTGCTCGTGTCCACGTTCTGCATGTGAGCGGGCGAGCTCTGAATCCAGCCCAAGAAGAAAGTCCTAACTGCTTTCAGGGATCTCCAGGGAAGGACACGCCCTCTCCACCCTGAGGATGTCCCGCTGCTGGACAAACGCCATGGATGGGAGGGGATGCTCCCCACGCAGACTCCTCACTTGTCCTGCGGGCAGCACCCTCGCTGGGGCCACTCACCTCTCCCGGTAGGGGTACAGCTCACTCTTCAGGTTCTGCTCGGCAATGACCAGCCTCTGGTACAGCGTCCCTGCGGGGCAGACCACTTCAGCCAACCAGCGTCTGAGTCTCTGACCCCCATTTCCCTACTTTCCCAGAAGGTGCTGGGGCTTTTGAGCTCCCTGGAATCCTAGAGAGGAAGGCAAGACCTTGGGCAGAGCCGGACTGGCTCTTACCTGGGACGGCCGTCTCCGTTTTCAGCCTTATGGCGCAGTCCAGGGCGATGGTGCAGTAGGGGGCGGGCAGGGTCAGCAACCTCGTGCAGAAGGCGTAGGTTCTCCGGTGGAGCTCCTCTGTGATGCCCGTGGCCTGGGTGAGACGGAGGAATCAGGGTGCCTGGAGCCCTAGGTCTCGCAGGGTCCTGGGTGGTGCGGGGTGATGGGGGGCGGGGAGAGCAGCCAGACCTGGGCTCACACTCTCTCCCAATCTACACCTTCAGCCCCTTCTCCCAGCATCTTAAGACATCTCCCCTCCTACACCACGTTCAGGCCTCTCAAGATGGAAACTCATCCCCATCCTGTTCTGCCAGCACATCAACTCCCCTCGCAGCCCTTCTGCTCTGTCGGGGTCGCAAATCTACCGCCACTACCTCCCCAATTTCATCTCTTCGTGTATCAGGGCGAGGGCAGGGCTATGGGGAGAAGCCAGTTAGGGGCAGGTGCTCCTCGAGCTCCTCTAGGCTCGCTCGCCAGGCAGAGACCGGTCGTCTCCTGAGCGTCCAGCCCCGTCACCCGTGGGTCACCCCGACCCCCTTCACCCTCAGTCCCCGCTCACCTTAGTGAGCACGTACATTAGCGTGTGCAGCAAGGGAATGATGACATGCCGGGCGTCCTCACTTTCTGCCTGGAAAACAGGAGATCACAGGACATGGATGGGGCACACAGGTGCGGGGGGTCGCAGGGGTCTCGCCACATCCTAGCAGGAGATGTGGTGGAAGGCAGTGTCCCAGCAGGCCGAGGGGAGTGGAAAAGGGCCACAGCCTGCCCTGGTAGAAAAGCGGGGGTGGGGGGCACAGGTGCGGGAGCCCAGGTGTGAGGGCGTGTGGGAGGGGTGCAGGGAACTCCCTGAGGGAGGGGCGGCACTGACTCAGGGCAGGAGCTGGTAGCAAAGCGACAGGTGAGGCGCCAGCTTGGAGGCTCCCCTGAGTGCAGCGTTTCCCAAACGTAGAGCACTGGGTGGTGTGGAGGGTAATTACGAGGATAATTTTGAACATTTTTACTAGTTAGGCATTTACGTTTCCAGGTACTTTCCATTTCTGTCCAGTGATACGGGTTTTCCATTTACGGTCGTGTTGTAGAGATCCTTTTTGAAAGACGTTAACTCAGGTCAAAGAGTGGGAGTCAACGTAAAGATAAAATTGCTTATAGCAAAGTACTGGAAAGGGAGAAATACGGTAGAAATCAAACGACCAGAGTGTGTGAGACGCGGGGTGGATGGGCCCGAGTCCCCGGCGGGAACGGCCCCTCTTCCTCTCGTCCCTGTCTGCCCCCTGCCCGAAGCCCGAGGACTCACCTTCTCCAGTTCTCTGAGCAGTATGCGGACCAGTGCCGGACTCTTACCAGGATCCCGCTCGACCTTCTTGTGCAGGGACCATCTCCACATGCCTGGGTCAGGAGAAAGGGGTGTCCAGCCCAGCCAGGGGGGAGGGGGGTGGCCTCTGAAAGGAGACCCCTCTGAGCAGGACTCTGAGCCCTGGAGTCCCAGGTCTGACCCCCGCCCCCACTGCCAGGTGCTGGGCTCCGCGCCCGTGGGGGTGGGTTTCTCTGATCTGCAGGCCCCATGAGCGGTGAATTCCCAGGGCAGAAAGGAGGGAGGCGGGACGCTAGCGGGGACAGGTGTGCGCACGTGGCTTCTGGAGCAGCGATGTTTACAGCTCAGCACCCCGAGCCACGTTCCTGGGAGTCATGCGGGCCTGGAGTGCCAGGGGACTTTTATTTGCAAGGCAAGTTGGAGAAGGTGGTTAAGAAAGAGGGCGGCAGACCCCCGATGGGCTGTGCCACAGTCCCTGGAGGGTGAGCCGGGGGCAGAGAAGACCTTCTGGGTCCTTCGGGCTCCAAGGATTCCCAGGAGGACGGGGGCTTGGCGGGAAGCCCCTCATTCTGGGAGCTCCAGGCTGGGGCGCTTTCTTCCCGAGAACACGTGGGCGGAGTTGGCTGCGCGGGGGCGGGGGAAGCAGAGAGAGCGGACGATGCCTGCCGGCTCTTACCTTGGTTGCTCGGCAGGGCGGGGGCCGGGGCACTGAGCTCTCGGAGCACAGCGTGCACGCTCCGCTGGAGGTCCGGATCCACATCTGGGCGGCAGGGTGGGGAAGCTTTGAGGCCAGGAGCCCCTGGCCTTACCCTCGCTCCCACCTCCACTCTCCCTGAGAATGTCCTTAGCGTCTTCTCTGAGCCTTAAGAGGTGCCCGGAAGTAATCAACTTAGAGCTGGCAGCCTGCGTCCCGGCCAGGACTGCAGTACAGCCTTTCAACCGGCATTTCTCTGTTCTTTGTAAAATCCACATTCCCCAGAGTGCGGTACGTACATTGCCAGTGACATGCGAGACAATTTTAGATGGTACACAGGTGATTCTAAAATTTGAGTAATTATGCACTTATTTTAATGTATAGAAAAAAAAATATAACTAGTTCCTCAACTCGTATGAAGCTAAAATTTAAAGTCAATTTAAAGAAACGTATCAGATAGATACCAGGAAGTGACAAGAACTCTCTCCCTGACCAAACTTCACTCGGGGTCCTCGGAGTCCTGTTCTCCACTAGGCCCTCAGCGTAGCCCCTGTCCTGTCTTTGGTCTCCAAGCCCAGTTTTAGCAAGGAGCCTGCTGTCGGTCGATAGAAGTCCCTCTCCCTGATATCTGACCAAGCTCTCTATTCCCCACCTTTGATGTGTAAGTTCTTGACCTGTGTCCGGCAAGAATCCTGTTAGGTCACTTTAGGAAGAATCTCCCACCCCTGAGGTCCCCTCTTAGGAATTTTCCATCTACGGACCCCTCCCTCTGTTGGTTGGCTGTAAATCCCCAGCTGTCTTTGCCTTATTCAGAGCAGAGGCCCATCTCTCTCCTCTATTGCAATAATCTTGAATAAAGTCTTCTTTAGGGTTTAACAAGTGTCAAAATAATTATTTTCTTTAACAGCAGAGCATTGACACTGCAGAGCTGTGGAGGTGGGTACACGAATCAGTAACTGACACTTGGAAAGCACGGTAGCCGTGAAAATGCACCTCACTGATCTCCCGCTACAACGAGTGTAAGAGCTTTGTGCTGTTGGGCTGTGAAATCCATCACCTCCTGCCGAGGCCACACTTCCCAGCCAATAGGGACAGCAGCAGGAACTCTAAAGCCAGCTCGGGAAGCTTTGTAGGCGGCTGACTCTGCGGCTCAGGGATTCCCCAACCCACGTCCGTCAGTCTAGCACATTTCCACCCAATCCTTCCTCCCTTCCTCCTTCTTTCAGAGTTGGATTTTCATCACAGTCTGGGCGCTCGCTCTCCCAGCTCTCACCAGCTCCCTCCGTCTCCATTTTCTGTCCCACAGGCGTTTCCCCACATGAAGCCTTGCATGTCTAATCTTGTCTCGCTATCTGCTTCTTAGAGGATCTGGACCAACACAGGAAGTACGGGAGACACTCCCTGTACCATCAATTCCCCTTTATGATCAGCTCCAACCAAGAGGCTGTTTTTACAGGCGAGGGTGCAGTCTCTTGTTGTCAGACAGTACAAACCACACGCCTCAGAGGTTCCCCTTTTGCCTTGGCGGTCAGGAAACTTACAGCCAAACTGGGGCCCCATCTCAAAAATCAGCTCATCTCAAGTGACAGAGACCTCTCTCCTTTGCTCCTTTTCAGATGTGCTTGCTTCATGATCTACTAAACATACATCTTAATTGCCTCAGATTCCTTTGGAAATAGGTAGGGTAGAGAGGACAAATCTAAAAAACCAGCAGGTTGCAGCCCAGGAGTTAGAATTGGTTTAGGTCAAGGCACCCCATGCCCTGGTGCTCATGGACTGGCCCTTCCATGGCTCTGGCGTGGGCCCTTGTACGTCTGCTGGGGCCACCCAGCATCTCTGAAACCCTCACTTTCCTCCTGCCTCTCACTTGTTCCCCTGCCCAGACCAGGTCCAGGTCTGAAGCTGAGTCTCCTTCAGGCTCAGAGCGGGCAGGGAGTGGGCGGGTGTTACAGCGCACGTTTGCCCACCCGGCCACTCTGTTGGGCAGTGCAGCATCTCCCAAAACTAGCAAGGAAATGATTTAGCCTGGCAAGAAGTCTTGTCACAAGCCATCCTTCCATCTACCGAGCTCCACCTGGCATGAAGATAAATGAGTTAACGCAGGGTGGGTTATTAAAAAATAATGCTATGTCCTGTTTCTTCTTTCCTTCTTTCTTCCTTCTCCCCTCCCTTCTTCTGCCCACCTTCCCGCCATGGACTACACAAAAGACTTAGAACTGTGATAACTGTGATTTCCTCCCTGCCCCCTCATTAGAAGGGCAGCCAAACCTTCGTCTTCTGAGCCCTAGGTTCTCCTGCTTTGCAGAGGGATCTAAGTTTTTATGTTTCAGAGAAAAATGGAGAAGTTAGACTCTGCCAGTAGCCCCGGGAGACAACCCCAAATAAACTTTGTTTTCAAAAGTCTGGGCAGCTGGAACAAACTCTCAGGCTTTGGTCCACATCTGGCTCGCAGACGTGTCTTGTTTGGGCTTGTGGAGCGTCTTGGAAAAAATTAAACAAATGAACTAGACACCAACATTCACAAATGAGGACATTTTGCATCAAAGCTCGCATTTCTGGCATCTCCTGAAAGTCTGCCGACGCTGGGCGTGCGTTCTTCTTCCATGTGACAGTGATGGGGCGGGGGAGCAGCTGCCCCTTGAGACAGGGCACAGCTCCCCTAGGGCTTCAGAGTGGTCGCTCTCCTTGTTTCCCTCACTTACATCCTCTCCCCAGCCCCTTGACTTTGAGACCCCTGGCTGTCTGATTGAGACAATCAACCTGGATTGTCTCCAACGGATGGGGGTGAAGGCTGCTGCTTTTAGTTAAAGAGGGGAGTGGCGATTCAAGGGCGGAAGCTTGGATTCCCAAGACTGTGAGGGTACGAGGGTTATGGGGACCCAGGAAGGAGGAAGACCAGGGTTGGCTGGGACATAGCTGAACGGTGGTGGCAAAGATCTCAGATGAGGGCAGCTAAGCGCTAAACTCTGTGTGCTTGAGTGCCACTGCTGTGGTCTCCTGGGCCACCTTTGCCAGAGCACAAGAATGTCCCCAGAGGAGCCCCCTGTCTCCTTATGGACCATGCAAGCTGTTCTGGGGGCTGTAGCCATAGTGGACTGAAGACCACTGACACTTCCCATCATGCAGACTTTGTAACCCCTGGCCTTCTCACAGGATCCCAAGGAGAGGAGGGGGGTACCGCAAGTGAATGACATTGGAATTTGTACGGACCTTGGAAAACAAGAGCTTGAAGCTGGATTTGATTTGATTAAGCCAAAGAAATAATATTTCTCGTGCCTCAAGTATCTCAGGGTCGTTTATACATGATATGCAATGTCTAACAGAATTCTTGGTCCAGAACACCCACTAAATAAATAACATTCATTATCTACCCCTCCATCCAGGAATGTGATATAACTATCAGGTATCCAGATTACTATTAATACTAGCATTTAAATAGCACTTGAGGGCTTCCCCGGTGGCACAGTGGTTGAGAATCCGCCTGCCAACGCAGGGGACACAGGTTCGAGCCCTGGTCCGGGAAGATCCCACATGCCGCAAAGCAGCTAAGCCGGTGCGCCACAACTACTGAAGCCCGCGTGCCTAGAGCCCGTGCTGCACAACAAGAGAAGCCACCACAATGAGAAGCCCACGCACTGCAACGAAGAGTAGTAGCCCCTGCTTGCCACAACTAGAGAAAGCCCACGCGCAGCAACAAAGACCCAACGCAGTCAAAAATAAATAAATACATTAAAAATAATAATAAAATAAATAGCACTTGAATGGTACACGTGTAGAGAGTCTTAGGTAGGCGTAGCAAGACAATGGTACGTGTTCATCAAACCAAGTTCATTTTTGTCGCAGGTAGATGAGAAGACTACATTTCCCAGACTCCCTCGCTGTTTCACAGGAGCCATGTGACTGAGTTCTGGCCAATGGCACGTGGTGGAGGTGGTATGTGCCACCTTCAGGCGTGGCCATAAAACCCTCCACCCTATCCTCCGTGAGCTTGGAATATATATGTGGAAGATGATGGTGCCCTGAGAGGAAGGAAGCCTCTGTCCCTGAAAGACTGTAGCCCAGATTGGGTGGTGACATGAGTAAGAAATAAGCATTTCTTGTGTTGATCTACCGACACTGGGGTCATCTGTTACGGCAGCCACTGTTCTCTGACTCAGGGACACACAAACTGTGTGTGTTGTCTCACTGGATTCTGAGCAGAGCCCTGTGAGTTTGGCAGAACAATTACTGTTCCCTGTTGTGTGGAATCTAGATTGAAAGTCACCCCATCTCGCCTCTCCAACCACAGAAGGTCAGACCCAGACGGACCTCAGAGGCTGGCTCTCTTCCCATTTCACAGAGGGGGAAATGAGGCTCAGAGGGGAGAGGGATTTCCGCAAGGTCACAGAGCTTTTTGTTGGAGCAGAGCTTTCTGTTTGCCAAAATGCACTTCCTCTAAAGCTGTCATCTTACTTGTGACCATTCACCTCTTTACTGGGGAAAGGGAAGAGGGGACACCCAGGTGAGACTGTGAGCTCGTGTCTACCTATGTGTGCCTGGGGCTTGAATGCAGAAAAAAACGCCCCTGATAAAGTTGCCTGAAAAAGGGTTCCCCGCTCTCCAACCAGGGTAGATGTTATTACAGCTAAAGAGACAATAGGGAGGAAGGAAGGGAGAACAAAGGCTGACAGGGTCCTGCTGTGGCAGGACACCCATAGTTCAGGGTTTGCTCCTCTACTTCCGGCCACTCAAAGCTGACCCAGGACTTGGCAATGTCAGCTCTCCATTGTCCTGCGATCCTAGACAGTCAAATCTCTCCCCAACCCCCTCTTAGATGTTTGCTTTTCCCCTACGTCCCACCCTTGGCTCATATTAGAATCACCTGGAAAGATTTAAAAACATACCAATGCAGAGCCCACCCCAAACCAAATAAATCAGATATCTGAGGGTGGGGCCCAATCATCAATTTTTTAAAAATATCTCCCCAGGAGAATCTAATGTACAGGATTACAGAACTAATCGAATTCAGTGAGAATTATTGCCTTCGGCAATAAGTTTGGAGATATGACTAACTGATCTGTTAGAGAAGCCCTGAAGTGACAAGATGCTCAGTTCACAGAGGACAATTGTCCCTGAATTAAGTCACAGGGTCAGGATGGCCCCTCCCTGGCGATACTCCTGTCTCTCACGGTGGTGGGAGGAGATTTAAAAGAATACAATTAGGGGCTTCCCTGGTGGCATAGTGGTTAAGAATCCACCTGCCAACACAGGGGACACAGGTTCGATCCCTAGTCCAGGAAGATCCCACATGCCGCGGAGCAGCTAAGCCCGTGCGCCACAACTACTGAGCCTGTGCTCTAGAGCCCGTGAGCCACAACTACGGAAGCCTGCGCACCTAGAGTCCATGCTCCGCAACAAGAGAAGCCACCGCAATGAGAAGCCCATGCACTGCAACGAAGAGTAGCCCCCGCTCACCACAACTACAGAAAGCCCAAGCGCAGCAAGACCCAACGCAGCCAAAAATAAACAAATAAATAAATAAATTTATTTAAAAGAATACAATTGGAGAAAGTTTATTATTATTACTATTATTTTTGTTGTTGTCCATTAGCTTGTTTGCAAAAGATATAACCTTTGTTTAGAAATGTAACCCTTATAGACACCAGTGCTCTGACACTCTTTGGGTCCAGCCATGATGGGAATAAAATCTCCTAAGATTTTTTTCAAGCAGACCAGTCTTTGTCTTCTTGAAGTTGTCCCATACCCTCTTGTGATGGTTAATTTTACGTGTCAACTTGACTGGGCAACAGGGCACCCAGATATTTGGTCAGATGTTATTTTGATTGTGTCTGTGATGGTGTTTTAGATGAGTTTAATATTTAAATCGATAGATCAAGTAAAGCAGATTGCCCTTCCTAATGTGGGTGGGCCCCATCCAATCAGTGGTGGCCTGAATAGAGCAAAAGGCTGACCCTCCCCCAAGGAAGAGGGAATTCCTCCTGCCTGACTGCCTTCCAGCTGGAACACTGGTTTTCCCCTGCCTCTGGACTTGAACTGAAACACTGGCTCTTCCTGAGTCTCGAGCCTGCTGGCTTCTGGAATGGAATTTACACCATGGGCTGTCCTGACTGCAGGTCTTGGTACTTGTCAGCCTCCATAATCATGTAAGCCAACTCCTTATAATAAACCTCATTCTCTATACGTATATATATCCTACTAGTTCTGTTCCTCTGGAGAACCCCAACATACATGCCCAGAGAGGACCCTGGCATCAGTATGGGGAAAGCTGGTGGAATAATCAAACTTAAAATTCCCTCAGCCTGCTCCAGCCGCTGCACATAGCCACCCAGATGAGAGGGTTACAGGGGACATAAAATTACTACCAAAGAGTTGAATTCATAACTACCAAGGGATGTTTCCCTCAAACTAGGATGTTGTGGAGAATTGTCCTTTTCCACTCTCTGGGTATCAGCCGTCAGAATCAGAACCCCCTCCCTGGAATGGAAATGGAAACACACCAATGAACTCTTTCTGGTCCCTTCCCTTTAAAATCACAATGAAATCACTAACCTAGGGGTCCCACTACCTCATGCCGGGTGAGCCATAATACAATTGAGAAGAATATGGTTTGTTTGTGTGTGTTCCAATTCAGCCTTGGACTACCGGAGGCAGCTTAGCTCTGTACCGGTGAATGTCATGTGGTACATGTTGTGTTCACTAGTTTCCGTTTTGGAGGATGACCTTTTCCTGACCTTGACCTTTGAGCTGGGCTCCATTTTCCTGGAGCCCATGGAGCCCCAACACGCTGACCACCTGGACCTTACTGACTGCCCTTCCTACCAGGGGCGAGGACTTGTCTGAGAATCCCCTGGTGAACAGACAGCACTGTCTGAGCATCTCAGCTGCTCACTGAAATCACGTGCTCAGCACCCAGATGCACCGTTGGCTGGAGTGAGTGACACGCTCACGTGCTCCTCTTTCTTCCATCCCGTGCCTGACTCCCACCTTCCCCCCATGTGGTACAAAGGCTCAGATGTTTCTAAAAAGGTTTGCAATCTTGCCCCTGTTTGCAGGAGTGGCAAAATAACAATACCTTTGGTGACCTTGAAACATTGCTCTTTGCAGCCGTCCAAACAAACGTCTTACTTTTCAGGGGCCCCTCTTCTTGACTCTAGGATGAGAGGTCTCTAAGGGCTGTAGGAAGGTGGGAAAAGTTAAAAACAACTATAATTTGGAAAGCCAGCCAGGATAACTGCAGTCCCTGGTCCTGATGGAAAAACTCCCTTTTGGAGTTTTCAGGGCCAGCATCCTAATTTGGGGATGCTTCTCTCACCCACTGGATTTTGGGTCATGGGGTCATTTGGATGTTGGTGGTCTTTCTTGCCCTGTAGCCTTCCCTGCTCACTATAATCCTGGTGGCACTGTGACCTAGGTGCCCTGCTTTGACCTGGCCTTGGAGTGGCACGGGACCAAGCTGGCCAATGGACTCTCTCTCCCTCTGGGTGACCATTTTGTGGGTGACAGCCCGGAGTGGAGAGAGCCTCCCTCTTCCTGTCCTGGCGGCAGATCCACCCTGTTCCCTGCCCTTTCTGGTACCTGATGCTTCAGCTGTTCCTTCAATGCTCAGCCACTTTTCATCTTGGAATATTAAATGAACCATATGGGTTTCTATTGCTTGTAGCCAAAGAACCTTTATCGGTATACCTCCCTTCCTAAAACACGATACCGATGTGTCTTAATTGTTGTAATTAAAGTGAGTGCAAAGTAAGTTGGTTTTGAAATGTTCAGTAGGAGATTTTCACAGTGCTGTCCCCACCCTTATCCTCCCAGCCCAAACCCCAGCCGGTAAAAGAGGACCAGGAACCTTGTGACACCAAGATT
Source organism: Pseudorca crassidens (assembly GCF_039906515.1). NCBI lineage: Eukaryota > Metazoa > Chordata > Mammalia > Artiodactyla > Delphinidae > Pseudorca > Pseudorca crassidens. The sequence goes on along the minus strand of NC_090314.1, from coordinate 10,646,155 downwards.
CACTGGTTGAAGCTTCTTCTGACTGGGTGAGGCTCTCTGAGGGTGAGTGGGGTGTGGAAAGGATGCTCTCTTAGGAATGATAACAGGCTGGTGGCTGTGCCTGCCTCGGGGTGTCCCCTACCCTTCCCTGGGACAGGGATCTTCAACGGCATTGGAGTCTATACCTGGTGGCCGGAGGAGTGGTTTCCGACTTGCCAGGTGAACATTAGTTGATACACATCTTGGGGGAAGGGTCATCTCTGCTTGTTGTCCCAGGACGGTGTAGGGAGAAAAGTCTAGGTTTTGGAGTCAGCCAGACGTGGGTTCCAATCCTGGATCTGCCACTTACTAGCTCTGTAGCTTTGAGCAAATTACCTAACCTCTCTGAGCCTGTTTCCCTTTTAGTAAAATGAGGACAATTGTACTGATATCCCTACCTCGCAGAATCCTTCTGATGTTTTGCATGAGGCAGCCCGTAGAGAAGTCATTCACAGCACAGATGCTGGAGCTAGATTGCTGGGTTCAAATCCTGATTTGACCATATAATATCTAAGTGACCTTGGGACAATACCTGTCTTCTCTCACTTTCCCATATTCTTTTTTTTTTTTTTTTTTTTTTGCGGTACGCGGGCCTCTCACTGTTGTGGCCTCTCCCGCTGCGGAGCACGGGCTCCGGACGCGCAGGCTCAGCGGCCATGGCTCACGGGCCCAGCCGCTCCGCGGCATGTGGGATCTTCCCGGACCGGGGCACGAACCCGTGTCCCCTGCATCGGCAGGCGGACTCTCAACCACTGCGCCACCAGAGAAGCCCCTCCCATATTCTGTAAAATGGAAGTAATAATAATATCTATCTTATGGGGTCTTTATGAAGACTAAACAAATTAACATTTGTCAGGTGCTTTTCCCACTACTTGATGTATTGTGAGTGCCACAGAGATTTCTGTTAAATAAATGCAAGTGTTTGGCAGTATATGTTGCTATTATTGTCATTACTCCCAATGTCCAGCTCAGTGACCTGCCGGCAGCTGGGGCTCGTACAAGCGTGTAGATGTCCATCTCTCAAGATGGTCTCGCGTTCGGGGAGCTGAGTGCGGGTCTCTCAGCCCCGCTGGGTAGAGGTGGTCCTGCCAGCTCTGGGGGCAACCTCACCTGCCAGATGGGCCTTCCCCACTCTGCAAACGGACACACCAGACCCCTCTCTCCCGGACCATACTGACCTGAGCTCTCCATGGGGGCCTGGGGTAAGTGTGAGGAGGGTGTGACTGTCTCAGGCAGCAGAATGGAAAGTAAGGTGCTTGTTTTCCTGCAAAGAGCTGGTTCTGCAAAAGAAGAGACAGTTAGTGGTGGGTGGGACGTGTACAAAGTATATTTGTGGAATGGAGAGGCTCCCGGGGGAACGAGGCTTCTCTCAAACTGGAGGGGAGGGAGTCTAGATTTATTTAAGAAGTGCTCCTATGGTGCTTGCTATGTGCCAGACACTCTTCTAAACACTTAAAAACTATCAACTCTTTAATAGTAACCTTATGAGGTAGGCACTATTTTCTCCCCATTCCACAGATGGGGAAATTGAAACACAGAGACAAATAACGATTCAAGGTCAAATAGCTAGTAAGTAAAGGAATGAGCCCTTGAACTCAGACCATCTGGCTCTAGAGCTCATGCCCTCAATCATGACCACAGGCTGCCCCACTGTGACCCCAGAGGGAGGGACACCCAAAGTCTGCTTCCCAGGGCAACACACTCCACAACTGAAAAGCAGAGGAACTCTGAAAGAATCCAAGAGCTTGTTCTTTGAAGAAAAAAAAGATACACACATACACACACACACCTGGGAAAGCTAATTGAGAAAGAGAAAACAAAGAGACAATATTAGGAATGATAAACATCCCATATGACATTTATCTGTATAAAGAAAGTCTGAACCCTCTGTATCATACACAGTTTTCTAGGGAAATAAAAATGACTCAAAAGGCTCTAGAAGAGTTAGAAAAACTGCTTATATTAGTAACCAGTGAGGAAACAGAGAAAGCCATCACGTAACTGGCTCTTAAAAAGTGGTATCTGGCTCAGATGGTTCCTTTGATAAGTTCTCTCAAACCTACAGAGTGAAGCAAGTTTTTATGTTACTTAGCACAGAGTTTACTGTCCCAAAGAATAGAGAAAAAAGAAAAGATTCTCTGAAAAAGCCAGCCTACCCTCGGTACCAAAAATCGAATGAGGATAGTTTAAAAAAATAGGGCAAGCACTTCACATCCACTGGGATAGCTACTAAAAAGAGAAATACAACAGAAGAGACTTCCCTGGTGGCAAAGTGATTAAGAATCTGCCTGCTAGGGACTTCCCTGGTGGTGCAGTGGCTAAGAATCCGCCTGCCAATGCAGGGCACACGGGTTCGAGCCCTGGTCCGTGGAGATCCCACATGCTGCGGAGCAACTAAGCCCGTGTGTCACAACTACTGCGCCTGCGCTCTAGAGCCCGCGAGTCACAACTACTGAGCCCACGTGCCACAACTACTGAAGCCTGCACGCCTAGAGCCCGGCTCCACAACGAGAAGCCACGGCAATGAGAAGCCCGCGCACCGCAACGAAGAGTAGCCCCCGCTCGCCGCAACTAGAGAAAGCCCGTGTGCAGCAACGAAGACCCCACGCAGCCATAAATAAATAAATAAATAAATAAATTTATTACCAAAAAAAAAAGAAAGAAAATAGATCAGTGGTTGTAAGGGTTTGGGATAGGGAGAGGGGGTGACTACAGAGGGGCAACAGGGAACTTTTGGGGTGACGGATTTGCTCTGTACCCTGTGGTAAAATCGATATATGTGTTAAAACTCATTGAACTGCAGAGCAGTAAGAGTCAATTTTACTGCATGTAAATATAGAAAATAAAAAGCTATTAAACAAAGAAAGAAACCCACACCTGAATTGGTAACTGGGATCCCGTGCTTGGGTGCTCAGTAGGCTTTGACCAAATTCTAGAATTTACCAAGAAAAAGGCATGTGTGTTCAATGGTGCTCTCACAGCTTTAAAACACCAGATCATTGACACACAAGGCACAGCTACCTCTTGAGAAACATCCGAGGAGCTGGAGTGGAAAATAATTGACGTATTTTAATATATACCCTTTTTTTTTTTACCAGTTTAATTTTTTTAAGCTTGTGCATGTTTTATATACTCTAAATGCAAATAAGCCTCTATATCTAATTACCAATTTATAGGAAATACGGAGATTACCAGGATGCAAAATCCAGCGTTTGAGAAACTCTACAGGACGAACATTCTGTTTTCTTTAACAAATAAATTGCAGGGAAGATGGGGTGAAGGTGAGGAGGGGAGACGTAAAGCCAAAGGAAGGGGGGGGCTACAGATTAACAGGGTTTAAGAGACATTATCAACCAAGTGACTCTTATTTCGATCCTAATTCAAACTATTACAAAAAACTATGGGGTTAGGGGCTTTCCTGGTGGCGCAGTGGTTGAGAGTCCGCCTGCCGATGCAGGGGACGCCGGTTCGTGTCCCGGTCCGGGAAGATCCCACATGCCGCGGAGCGGCTGGGCCCGTGAGCCATGGCCGCTGAGCCTGCGCGTCCGGAGCCTGTGCTCTGCAACGGGAGATGCCGCGAAAGTGTGAGGCCAGCGTACCGCAAAAAACCCCCAAAAAACAAAAAAAAAACTATGACATTCGAGGCAACTGGGAATTTGAACACCACAGAAATTTGGGTGGAGGGAGATAATAGTTTTGTAGTTCTGTTTGAAAAAAAAGTAACAGCTGTTGTCTTTTCTTAAATTAAACATTCAATGTTGAGGTAACTAGATTCACACGCAGCTGTAAGAAATAACACAGAGAGATCTCACGTGTGCTTTACCAGTTTCCCACTGTGGTAACACCTTGTGAAACTGCAGTGCAAGTATCATTACCAGGATATTGACATTGATACCTTTTTATTCAGATTTCCCTGGTGTGTATGTGTGTGAGTCCTTTATCTTTTAATGATACACACTAAACTATAAAAAAAAAAGTGGTATCCCTTACCCATAGGCACTGGTTTTCATTTTTAATACATTTCTACATCTGATGTCTTAATATGAAATAGGTTTGACTTTGTTTTTATTATGTGGCAGAGGGCACACAAAAGAGAGAGATGACATGTATGTAAGTTGGGAAGCATAATAAAATAGACATCTGTGAGCTCATCACTCAAGGACACGGCCACTGAATTACACTGTGCGTGTAACTTATAATCTCAGGGAAAAAACAATAAAACTGTTAAAATAATTGCTCTTCTCTTCCTCCCTGGGTCTCTGGGACTGCTGTACTGTAAGGTTGACCATGCTGAGCTGTGGGCGTAACTTCTGGAGTCTGAGGAATCCGGCTCAAGTCCCAGCACCCCCATCCCCAGGGGGCCCACTGGGGGCCTCTCTGAGCTGCAGTCTCCTCCTCTCTGTGAGATGGACACCCAGAAGAACCAGCTAGAATGTCAGACTATTTCATGATGACATTTTGATCAAGGGCTAGGCATGCAGGTCGGGGAACTAAAACTCCACTCAAGAGAGGAAGGTGTCAGGCATTCATGCTGTTTGTTCTCTCTAAAAACGTGCAGTGGCATGTTTTGGTGGGCAAGACTTGACACTGAAATCTAAATGAACTATGAAACTTCAAACATGAAAGTTCGACTGCGAGTGGAAGACCTTGTGGGTGTTCCCAGTCTACACAGAGGAGCTGGAAAATGGCAACACAGTCAGAACCACTGCCCAAGGTGGACAGGCAGCGGGAACAGGGCAGATCCCCAAATCCAGGGGTGGAGGGAGACAAAGAGAAGCTTCCCAAGTGGGAGCCCAGAAGTTATGTTCTCAAGTCCCCCTCTATCGGTTATGTGGTTGTGAAGAAGGATGGTAATAACCTCTGCTCCAACCCCACCGCCCCACCAGGTCCAAGCCACCATCATTTCTTGTGCAAATTACGGCAGTGCCCCCAGTGGGTCTCCCAGCTTCCACTCTTCCCCCTATAGCCTAGCCCCTGACTGAAGCCCTCCAATGACTTCCCTTAGACCTTATCATAAAGTCCACCCTCCTCACCCTGCCTAAATCTTGCCCGATCTGGCCTCAGTGCTTCTCTCCAGCTGCATCTCATCCCGCTCTCCCTCTGGCTCACCAGGATCTCACCTCATGGCTCTTTGTGTTCCTCTAACTTGCCAAGCTCAGTCCTACATCAGGGCCTTTGCACACCTCTGCCCGGAACACCTTTCTCCCAAGCCTTCCTCACAGCCGGCTCCTTCTCAACACTCAGGTCTCATTTGAAACGTCACCTCCGTAGAGAGGCCTTCCCTTGAGCAGTCTTTCTAAAATAGCTTTCCCAGTCATGCTCTAGCATACTCTTTTATTTTATTCATAGCTTTCATCAGGATCAGAATTTTCCCATGTAATGATCAGTTTTCTGGGCTCTTCATTAGAATGTGAGCTCCACAAACAGTGGGTTCCAGTGTCTCTTATTCACCGCAGCATGTCCAGTGCCTAAGGCAGTTATCGGCACCCAGGAGACAGTGAATAAATATTTTGGAGAAATAGTTGAATGATGAACCAGGGCTAGAGCTCAGATCTCAGCCTGGGGTGCCCAGTCATGGCCCCCTCCCTTCCCTTCATACCCATTCTTCCCCTGCTCCAAACCTCACAGAGCACCCTCTGCCCGAGGAAAATAAAGTACACACACAGTTAAACTTTTTTTGGGGAGGAATCGGCTAATAATGACCATTGAGCAGACTTAAAGGAAAAGAAACCACAAAGATATAGATTAAAAGAGAAGCGTAGGTCGCGTCGGGGGAGGGATAAATTAGGAGGCTTGGGATTAACACATACACACTATTATGTATAAAATAGATAACCAACAAGGACCTACTGCATAGCACAGGGAACTATACTCAGTATTACATAATAACCTATAAGGGAAAAGAATCTGAAAAAGAATATATGTAGCTGAATTGCTGTGTTGTACACCTGAAACTTACACGACATTGTAAACCAAGTACACTTCAATAAAAAAAAAGAGAAGTAGGGACTTCCCTGGTGGTCCAGTGGTTAAGACTCTGCACTCCCAATGCAGGGGGCCCGGGTTCGGTCTGGGATGATGTTTAATGGAAAGCAAAATTCTAAGAAGTTTGAACAATCGCTGTCAGAAAGCCTCCTTCATTCTTCTATTCATTCATTCGCTCACTTATTCACTCATCAACCATGTATTCGGTGCCCGTATGCATTTGTGCAGGTCCTGGGTATATGCTGTGTCACCCCCTTCCTTGTTCCTCTGCAGGGGACCTCTGTAATCTATTTCCTGTCCTTTGGGGCTGCTGACCACACCAGTATGGGGCAGAGCCCTCAGGGGTCAAGGCTGCACCAGACAGGAAATGGAAACAGGCAGAACCCAGGTCATTCTGGCAAAACGCAGCAACATCTCAGTTGTCTCACTTCAGGATGATGTGAATTTCTCAGGAAATAAACCTTGCCCTTTTAAGCACCCAAACTTGCCTCTGAGGTTTCCCCGATGAATCTCATGGGAGTTGACTGCACGTACCTCACCGTAACACAGTGAAGGTTTCAGGGGCTGCTGGTAGGTGAAGGAAGCCTCCATCCTACGCTGAAAGGCTCCTACTTTCTCACGTATGAATCCCGTTTCAGCAGTGGGGACTGCACCTCGCACAAAGTGGGTGGACGGGGCTGCCGTCTGGCCCACTGCCTCACTGGCCCTCCCAGCCAGGAAGGGCGAGGCTCCGTAATCCATCCAAAAGGGTGCTTGCTGTCATCTGTCTGTTCAGCGGGGATGCCTCTCTTAAACTGGAACAAAGACTCCTCTGTGCGGGTGGCTGCCCTGTTGCTGTCTCTGCTCTTTCACCAGACTGCCAATTTGCTGAACGCTGGGGAGCCAGATAAACACATGGCATTGTCTTGTATGTAAAACAGGGAGACAAAGCCTGAGAAACTGGTCTATGAAAAAAGAGCGTGGAACTCCCATGCTCTTGGAACATCTATTTGGGCTGCTCCGAGGCCCTCTGGCTCTCTTCCTAGCTCCTGGCAGTGTTTCGAGGGACTGAGATTGCTGAGTAAATCAAACAGCATCTGTGGAACACTGTTCACGTGGCAGAAAGTGCGCCAGGCCTGAACGTTTAGAGGTAAATGAATGAGACACGGTCCTTGCCCTTAGGAGCTGGGGGCCTACCAGCCCATGACTTCTCACTGACTGCAGTGTGGCCCTACTCGCCACGTTCTCGGCCCACGATTGGCACACTGGTGTCCATGCCCACAGCAAGCTTGAAGACACACGTGTTACACGGAAACCAAGGGTAGTCATCAGTTAGCCATTAATAAATACTGCCTTTGCTGATCAGGCTTGCTTTAATTATTTTTACAAAAACTTGTGTGTCCTCCAAGTGCCATGAAGCCTGAACGATAAGACGTTTGCCCAAGTGGTTTTTTAGGAACTCAAAGCTGTGTCCAGTTTGAGTTTGAGCCCATTAAGACTGGTTGAGACCCTCCATCTGGGCAGGCGCAAATGTCCACTTGGTGACCATTTGGCGTCAGGGGCCCAATACCTCCACCCTCAGAACACGCTAACGGCACCATTTTCTGAGCATGCGTCCCATGAAGAAGCCTGTAGCTTAGTTGCACCTGCACAGAACGATGATTACCTCACCTTCTCTTATCCCCATCACCTTTCCCCATGCTCCACACGCCTCATCTTTATCTCGTAAGTACCCCTCGCCCCCTCGCCGTCAGGAAGGCAGATCTGAGAGTTGTTCTCCCGTCTCCTCGATTGGCTGCCTCACGAATAAACCCTTTCTCTGTTGCAAACCTCAGCATCTCAGCATTTGACTCACTGCGACTCGGGCAGACCAAACGTGTTTGGTAACATGTGCACGGGGAACCAGAGACTTGCTCTGCCTGGTACATTGTGAGAATTTACTGCCCACACTAAAAACTCTGCCAGTGGCAAATGTCTGGAAGGTACACATGCTATTCAGTGAAAAAGCAAGCGTCCTCCTTCCCTAGAAGCAGCCACGGTTCTAGAAAATCTGACTCTGTAGCCCACATTTAAAAGTTAGATTTCACATAAAAATCAAGATTCTCAACTTTTACTTAGAAGGAATAACTGGAAGATCTGGAAACAATGGGCCCATAATTCCACGTGGCAGCAATCAGTGGGCTTGGACTGCAGCTGCCCCCCTGGAAGGGCCAGGCACCCGCCCCTCCTACTGCATCCACCACTGTCAGCTGGTCTGTGGCATTGTTCGTGCTTCCTGCTGGGCTCTTTGAGGCAGACAAGCTGGCAACCCACAAGCTATATAGATCTTTCTTGATTTGTGACGGGGTTACACCCCAATAAACCCATTGTATGTTGAAAATATTGTAAGTCGAAAATGCACTGAACACACCTACCCTTACAGCACATCACAGCTTGGCCCTGCCTACCTTAAACCTGCTCAGAACCCTTCCATTAGCCTACAGTTGGGCAAAATCTTCTAACGCAAAGCCTACTTGATGATCAACGGTTGACTATCTCACGTAATGGATTGAATACTCTACTGAAAGTGAAAAATAGAATGATCGTCTGGGTGCAGAACGGCTGTAAGCGTATGAGTTGTTGATTCCTGTGATCACGTGGCTGGCTAGGAGCTGCCCTGCCCAGCATATCGAACCCCATATCGCTAGCCTGGGAAAAGATCAGAATTTGAAGTACGGTTTTTACTCAATGCACGCTGCTTTCCCACCATCGTAAAGTCGAAAAGTCTTAAGTCAAACCATTGTAAGCTGGGGACTGTCCACTGTGGCCCAGGTTCCAGTTCTCAGAGAGGAGAGTTAATTGCAGACACGCCTGACGTGAGCTGGGCGTTGCAGTTGCCCCGAGGTGCCATGTGAGTCATTCGACAAGCATTTACGGTACACTTCTCTACTTCTCCGTAGCCCCTGATGCACTGCATCGTGAATGTCAAGCACTTGTACGAAGACAAGACAGGGTCCCTGTCCCCAAGCTGCTCTCAGGCTAGGGAACGGAATCAAGTCTGTTCAGCATGGTTGCTACGGCAACTGGCACAGGAAACAGAGATGATACTGATGCTGAAAACACTGGTGAAGAGGCAGCGGTCCCATGGGAAGGGGGTCCCAGACACAGTGGTAAGGACGCTGCTCTGCCACTTGTGCGGGGCATTGGTCCCCGGCTCCGTCTCGGATGACCGACTGTGGCTTTTGTGCTGCTAACCAGGCGAATGGCACGTCCAAGCTCAGCTCCCAAGCCCCTGCCCTCCCCTAGTTCCCCCAGTCATAGCGAGAATGTGACATCACAGGATAGAAACACACCAGCCTCTGCCACCAGTTAGGAAGATTCCCAGCAGCTGGTACGAGCAGCACGGAAAGCGGCCAAGGGGCAAATCCCAGCCACCTGGGGGCAGCCCCACGGTCACGGCACTGCGGCCTCTCATACATCCCCCACCCCCATCCCTGGCCAGTGCTATTCGTTCCTTGTCTCATTTGCTCAATAGTGATTGAGCCTTATCTGTCCTACAGACTCAAGGTAGGAGAACCAGGTCTTCAACTGAAGATCATATAAGTGGATGGATTCATTCATTCACGCAACGAATATGTTTCGAGCCCCTTCTAAGTGTGAGACACTGTTCCAGTTCCTGGGGATGTGGCAATCAAGTAGGCAAAAACACCTGCTCTCATAAAGGTTGCACCCCTGAGGGTACGTAGTGAGGGTGGGAGTGGGGGAAGACAATAAATTCCATAATTAAGTTGTATATGAGATGCTGAGAAGTGCTATAGGAATACGGCTGAGAAGGGGATCGCGAGGTTCCAGCGTCGGGGGTGCGATGTTAAAAGGTCTCCCTAAGGAGGTGACATCTGAGTAGAAGCCTGCGGGAGGAAAGGAGCAAGCCAATGTCTGCAGGAAACATGTTCCATGCGAAGGGAACAGCCACCCAAGCGCCGAGGAGGGAGGTGCCCGAGGGTTTTCAAGGGACAGTGCAGCTGGGGTGCAGTCGGCGAGGGGACAGTAGGAGGATGCTGGCAGACAGTCCTCCCGGGTTTGTGCCTGTCTGGTGAGCTTTTGTTCCAGATCATTTCTTCAAGAAGGTTTGTATCGTGAACAGCCTTGGAACAGACAGCAAGGATCTCCTCCAGGGCCAAGGGTGGATTTCTCTGCTGACCAGTATGATAGAGACGATGTCTCCCTCCAGGGCAAAGATGGCAGGTTTGCTCGCAGCCCACGGTGAACACTGGGGGTTTCCTTAGCTCAGGGCTAAGCTCAGCCGTGACGCACAGCATGCACTGGGGGCCACCTCCCCGCTCTCCCAGGGGACTTGGGGGCAGGACGCTCACACTGCCTGTTGCACCGTGAGTGATAAACACCCGGGTCTGTGACTCTCGAATCTCGTGTTTTCTGCCAGCATCCCTAAAATTGTGGTACGCTAACCTGTGAGTCACAAGGAGGGTAAAATCTTAGACCCTTTCCAGCAGAGGGGCGAGACCAGAAACAAAGAATGAACGAGTGAATGAATGAATTGGGATTCAGAGGACGTTCCTCCTTAAACACAGAACATTAGCAATGAACGGTCCTCAGGGCGGGTGCGAACACATGGCCGTTCACTGCCTTGGGATAAAATGGGCCACAGGACCAGCCACAGAGCCACAGAGGCGGTTCTGTGACACGCAGCAGGAAGAAGCAGACGGGGGCCCTGTTCGCAGCTGCGGCTGCCCATTCTCTCTGTGCAAGAGATCATGGGAAAGACTTCCCTGCTGGAGGAAGGGCTGCAGAGAGCAGGACTGAGGAGGCCTGGCTCCGGGTCAGTGTCTGGCCGTGAAGATCCCAGCTTCGGAAGATCCCCTGCCTGCCCCATGGCTGGGTCCCGGGCCAGACTCTTCAGACAGGAGAAGCCACCCCTTGGGAAGAAAGACACGGAGTTTCCCAGGACCATCTGGGTCCTCCTTCCCGCCTCCCTCCTGTCCTGCGCCCACCGCCCTGGCACAGAGAGAAGGGACCCCCCCACCACCGAACCACTCCCCTCTCCTCCCACACGCGTTGCCAGCCGGCCGCCCCCAGGGTATTGGGTCAGATGCCATTTCCAGGACTCTGAGTTCTTCTCTCTGTAGAGACAGACTTGCCAGACGACACACCCAGCTCTTTGGTTTAGAGCCTGTGATTAGTGGGGGGTGGAAATGCAGAGCTTGGGGTTCTGAGGGGGCCCCTGTCAACCCTCATCCCACGAGGCCCGCTGGGCTTTCCAGATTCCCGAGGGCCCTGCTCCCCAGCTGTCCCCTGAGGACCGGGCAGGCCCACTTCCTCGCTGAGTCTGCCTCTGGCTGGGAAGGAAACACCTGGATGCGAGAGGGCTGGTCGAGGGGGGAGGAGGAGAGCATTGTTCCTGGGGGGGGGGTGGGCGGGGGGAGCCTGGGAGGAATGTGACAGGGCCTGGATGCAGACCAGGAAGCCACGAGCCAGCCTGGCGTTCACATCCACCATGAGAGCCGAGGAGGTGACAGAGGAAAGTGGCAGAGTGGCCGGGCGGGTAGCATTTGGCACTGGACTGCCCGGGTTCCAAGCCTCTCTGTTGCTATGGCAACATGTTGCTTAGAGCCCTTGTGCCTCAGTTTCCCTATCTTTAAAGGAGACCTAATATTAGCACCTACCTCATAAGATTACTGTGAGGACTCAAAGAGATGACATTCAAAAGCCACTTACTTAGAGCTAAATAAAGAAACAGGCCAGGCCCACGCTGCTAAGTTCTCCACAAACCCCACGTTAGCAGCCAAACTGAATCTCTAGCTTTTCTTTCTCGCTGTTCACACCCGCTCTCCTACTCTGGGTTTGCGCACTTTGCCCCCCTCACTGGGACGCCCGCTGCTCCATCTCTGCCCACAAGCCCTCTGTCTCCCTCAAGACCCAGGGTTTGCGCGGAGCCCTCCCTGACCCCACACCTGCGGGGCTCTCTCCACCTGCGCGCACACCTCGCCTCGCCAGCGGCCCCGGCGCCTGTTACTGTCTGTGTTAGTCACTCACAGCCATGTCTCAACCCCACACCAGCCGGGCAGCTTCTCAAGGATGGAGACACGGCTCTGGTTGGACTTTGGTGACGGCTGCACACGTAGAAGATGCTGGATCCGTGTGTGTGTGAGTGTGTGTGTGTGAGTGTGTGTGTGTGTGTGTGTGTATGTGTGTGTGTGTGTATGTGTGTAGAGAATGGCCAAGATCCGGGACAGAGGTGGACAGATGATGTCCCAGGAGGGGCACCGATGGGGACCCAGAAGATTCTTTCTGAGCCCTGTGCCTTGCTTACCCGCTCTGCACTTTGGCAAGTAAGTTGCCTCAGTCTCCTGACCTATAAACGGGCATTATAAACATACCCAGCCTTCCTCCAATTGCCCGTGAGAATCCAATGGGCTAATGAATGTATCCTATAGCACCAGGCATCAATAATTAGTCCTGTTATTACTGGCATTTACAGGATTTGGAGAAGAAAGGAGGGGGTCTTCTCACAGGGTCCTGCGTCCTTTCTTCTTGTGAAGATGGATTGAATAATCTTTTTCTAATTTTTTTTTGGCCGCACCTTGAGGCATGTGGGATCTTAGTTCCCTCACCAGGGATCGAACCCGTGCCGCTTGCATCGGAAGTGCGGAGTCCTAACCACTGGACAGCCCAGGTTGGATAATCTTAACTTGGCAGAATGGTCATAGTAGCCACCACATCTGGGCAACCCGTCTCAGAAAGGCTGGGCGTGTATTCACAAGCTCCAGGGGTGTCTTGCCCCTCACGGGCTCCCCTTCCAGCATCCCTCCTCCCGGACCCTCGATCTGCTCTGCTCAGGTCTGCCTCTCCCGGCTCCCTCCCTGGAGACCCCACCCCCAGCCAGCGCCTACCTTGGCTCAGCTGCAGCTCGGCTGTCCACAGTCCTGCCCAGGGAGGCCTCCAGCCCGGGACCACCTGATGTCTTAGACGAGCCCTGACCGGTGTCTGCAGCCTCCAGACCTGCAGAGAAAAGCCCAGTGTCGCACAGGCCTGGCTCTGTCCCCTCCTCTTCCTTCCCCTTCCCCATGGCCCTCAAAGCTCCTCCCAGAGCACATCCTGCTGCGACGTTGCTTTCTAGAGAAGTGTCTGTGGTCAGCCACTGGCCACTGGAGGTTCTTTATTCTGACTGGGTGGGACAGTGGTACCTCCGTGGGCCCTCCGCTGGTGCTGCCTGGGCAGCAATGCAGGGAGCCCTGACTTCTTTCTCGAGCTCCAGACACACCAAGAACCACACCCCCACCCCCGACACCATCAGCCAGATGGCCCCAAGTTCTTCCGACTCAACAGGTACAAAGCCAGTTCCTCATTTCACCTTCTAAACCCACCTCTCTGCTGCTCATCTCAGAATCAGAAACCTGGGTGTCATTCTTCACATCTCCCCCTCCCTCAACTGTTACACCTAAACAGCACCAAGTCTTGTCACTGTCTCATGAACTGTCCCATTTTTTTTTTCCATCCCCCATGGTGGTCATGAGGTCACCACTGTTTTTCTCCTAAATTATTACAACTGCCTGATGTCTCCCTGCCTCCTCCGCCTCATAGCCAAAGGTCTCTTTCTGATAGTGAAACACAAATCTGATCGCGTTACACCTTGTTACAACCTTCAATAGCTCCCTATTACCTTCAAGAGAATGGCCAAATTCCTTAGCATGACTTGCAAGGCCCTTCTTGATCTGGTCCTTCCTTGACCCCCAACCTCAGGCTTTATCCCCTTGCTCTGACGCCTTCCAGAACGACTGCAGTTCCTTAATGATCCAGGCCGTCTCCCACCTCCAGGCCTTCGCATGTGCAGTGAAGTTGGGATTCTCTTCCCAACCCTTCTCCTGGCTCACTCCTAACCATCCTTCCTTTGGTACAGAAGAGGCAAAAACAGGTCAGGAGGAAAAGTGGAGTACCATGGAAGCTGGGGGTGGGACAGTGTCAAGGACTTGATGGTCAACGGTGTCCAAGACTGCAGACAGGACACAGATGAACACCAAAAAGCATCTGCTGACCTTGATGATTAGGAGAGAGCAGTGCTGGGGAGCAGATCACCTCCACGGTGACATGTTTGCTAGTTTGTCATATTCTTTCTTTTTTTAATTTTTTTTGTGATACGCGGGCCTCTCGCTGCTGTGGCCTCTCCCGTTGTGGAGCACAGGCTCCGGACGCGCAGGCTCAGCGGCCATGGCTCACGGGCCCAGCCGCTCTGCGGCACGTGGGATCTTCCCGGACCAGGGCACGAACCCGTGTCCCCTGCATTGGCAGGTGGACTCTCAACCACTGCGCCACCAGGGAAGCCCCTGTCATATTCTTTCTTTTTCCCATATTTTGAAGCCAAGCAATATTTTGGGGAATCTCCAACACATTTCTAGACCTTTGAAAAACTCACACACTCTATGCTGTCATCCGATATGGCCTAATGCCTAAATGGCTCTGGAGAGAGGCAGACTGCAGACAGCATGAATGCCTGGATTCAGCTGTGCCTGAAACCCTGATGTCTAGATCTTCTCTTAATTGTTCAACTATGTGATCCAATAAATGCTCCCTCCTTTTCGATTAAGACTGTTTGCACCGGGTTTCTGTCACTTGGGTTTCTCCTTTGCAACCAAAGGAGAAGCCACTGACCTTTCTCTGCAGGGGCCGAGTGGGCTCTGTTCCATCCCTTCCTTTTGTAGAAGAGGCCATTTGAAAAAAAGAAAGAAGTCCAGAAATTTTAACCATTTGCTCTAGAGCTCAGCTTCCCTCTCATGGCTACTTCTTTTCGGTCCCACTCACGTGACTGAACTCACATTTTATCTTGCATCTTTGTAACCTTAGGTCACACGTCTGCCGCCTCCCTCCCCCTGTGAGTTCTGAGAAAGCAGAGGCTAGGTCTTATTCATTATTCTATCCATCACAGGATAAGAGAATGTTAAGAGACAGTCTGGCTCAGTAAATAAAACAAAGGGATGAATGGATGAACGAATGAATGAGGGAATGAATGAGTGAAGTGAATAAGTCCAGGACAGGATGCAGGACCAAGAACTCAGCCCCTGCAGGTTCAGGACTCAGCAGCAGCCAGCAGTGTGGCCATCACGGGCGGCCCCTTCTCCTTATCAGCTTTGGCCTGAGTCGGAAATCACAAGTTGATGTCAGCCTCTTGTGGCTGCCCTGCTCCTCTTATCATCGGCTGATGTCTCTGCAACTACCGTGGGTGTGGTAGCCACGGAAGGAGCTGCTTGGTGACCGCGGACAGCCTGGGAGCTGGGCCCTGCAAGGAGGAGCTGAGGTACCCTCATTTTGTGGGCACGCAGCTGACAGCCAGCCAGGAGACAGAAAGTGAAGGAGGTGGACGGAGGAAAGACCAAGGCCCCACACCTGCCCCCAGCGCACCATGCCTACCATCACCGAGGGGGTGGCGTTGCCCCTCTGATTGTTCCCAGTGACGCCGTATCCCTCCAGATGCTCTTCGTGTTTGTTTAATCTGGGCTTTTCAGGCCGTCTGTTGCCAAGTTTCCCATCTGCACCGATCTCTCAGCAACAGCCCTTTCCCCCAACAAGACCACATGATCCGTAAGCATCAGACTCGAGAGGGTTAGGGTTCCCTGCACGTACTGCTCCGGTTCCTAGATCACCTGGTTAGCTAATGGTTGAAAAGCCACTCTGGGGTGACCAACGCCCAAGACACAGAAGCAGAGGCTCGACATCTATGGCCCCTTGGGGCAGAGCTGTGATAGCTTCCCAGGTTCCTCTACCCCAGCCTGGGCGTTTGGAGTCTGTTCACTAATTCACCTCGGAGCTGCCACGTCGCTTATCTTTCCTGCAGACAATCCACTGCTTCTGTTCCATCCTCATCCCTCTTTCCAGTCCCCTTTATTCAGAAAGATATGTCTTACTTATTTCCCTGTCTATTACTAAGCCGCTGAGAGGTTTAAACAAGCGAAACTTTAAATTTTTAAACAAATTAAAACAAATGAAATCCTCTTGTAACTGTGGTGGTAGGGAGATGAGTGCTGTGATCAGGGCACTCTAGAGGGCCAGGGTATTGGAGTCAGGGAAGAATTATTTGTTTTGGATACGGGAAACCCAGGGCCACCTGTGCGTTGCTCCAGCCCCATCTTCTGCAGGGGTCCCCTCTGGGATCATTCAGAAGCCGATGCAGAATTCATCATCTCTGAGTCTTCTAAGGAGTTCGCTCTCAGAAAATCCTAATAAGCAATGTAGATTTTACTGACGGTTACATTAGGAGGATGGAGAAGAAGTGGATATCACTCATCTCTTAACAAGCTATTTAAAAATCTTCCGTTGTCCGGACGCCCTCCTCCAGGCCATGCCGTTGGACTGGTAGAGTGTTTTTTTTTTTTTCCTTTCTCTTTTCTCCCCGTGACCCCAACTCACTAACTCCTGGCTCCTCCCACCCAGATTTTTTCACAAACACATCAAAGGACTCTTGAAGTGCATTCAGAGCACCTCAACTCCATTCTAATCCTTGCCTGCCAGTTTTTATACCCCGAACTCATTAACAACAACCAAAAAACAAATGGTTCTCTGGTTGGTAGGACCCATCCTTAGAAAGCAGTGAGAGGTAATAAACCAGAAAATAGCTGTTATAGAAACACATTTTACTTTATCTATACAATCACTTCAAGAGTTAGGACAATTATGGAGACGGGTAAACTTGAGTTTAAAGGCTCGTATAACTGGCAGGTGCTGGGACTTGAACCAGGAAACACCTAGTCCAGCGAGTTCATTGTAGGACCACAGGGAGGACCTGCAGGCTGAGCCAGCCTGAAGCCTGGCCTGTGTTCCTTGGCTCTCAACTCTACTGCAGGGAGACCAAGGCAGTGGCAAGGCTGGCACTCACCTGGTGGGCACCTCTGCTTCTAGTGAATTCCCTCCAGGGCAGCAGAACAACATCATGCCCTAAACCAGCGTTTCGCCAAGTATGGTTCCCGGACCAGGAGGATCGGTATCACCTGGGACCTTGTTAGCAACTAGTACTGTCTGCCGAGGAACAGTACGCGTATCGGGGACTCTCCACCCTTTACTTCCAGCAGTGTGGTTTTGTTGGTTGTGTGAGAGAGCGCAGAGTTAGGGCTAATGGGGTGACATGTGTAGGAAGCTGATTTATGTTTTTATCCATTCCCTCACCTTTCAGCCACTCTTATTTTGGGGGGAGAAGGAATTTTGATTTTAAATGCTGGCAACATTTTTTTAAATTTTCGTGTTTAAGAAATTGCTCAAGCAATTCAAAAATACATTTTCATTGTAATAACAAACATTATATAGCAGTATACAGAATAAAAAAAGCAGGGCTTCCCTGGTGGCGCAGTGGTTGAGAGTCCGCCTGCTGATGCAGGGGATGGGGGTTCGTGCCCCGGTCCGGGAAGATCCCATATGCCACAGAGCGGCTGGGCCCATGAGCCATGGCCGCTGAGCCTGCGCGTCCAGAGCCTGTGTTCTGCAGTGGGAGAGGCCAGAACAGTGAGAGGCCCACGTACCGCAAAAAAAAAAAAAAGGCAATCCTCCTCCCCCTTCCCAGTTTCTTTTCCCTCCTCTCCCAGTGACCACCATTGTCCATAGCTTGGGGTGATTTATACAAATTGTTTTTCAGCTTGCTTGCTTTCTTGGAAATCATTATCAGTACCTAAGGACCAACCACATTCTTTCTTAAATTTAAATGTCCGTATTTTCTGGACTAGTAACACATTTACATGGACCAAGACGGGAAAGATACAGAGAAACCCAGACCATTCCTTCTTGCACAAGCCATCCTTCGAGTTGGTGAGGAAAACTTCTCTGCCCAGGCCTCCCTCTGCACCTGTGCCCCCTCCAAGCTGCTCAGGCCCCTCTGAAATGGGGTCAAGGGCAGAGAGAACCTGGGGCTGCCCTGGAGGGCAGGGCCTGGAATACTCTTACTCACCCTGTTCTCAGGTCAGCCTGGAGACCATCCTTCCCTGCCCCGGCACCCTCGCACCGCCCCCCCTTTACCTTCCTAATAAGGCAGGTTCCTCCAGGGCAGGTCTGCAAGCTTCGCAGAGTGTGGAGGAAGAGCTGGAGGCGCTTGTCGGCATAAAATTCGCACCTCGAAGGCTGAGGATCCAGCAGAACGTCAGTGAGAAAACCCGAAGAGCCCAATCCTTTATTACCTGGGCAAATTGCCTGGCCTGTGCACCTGCGTGCACACGCACTGGGGCAGGAGACAGAGCGTCCTGGCCGGGCTCTGGTCCTAGCTGCCTCTGCTCCGTCCCCTCCTCTCTGGGTCTCAGTGTGCCCATCTGTAACCCAAGGGATTGGAGAGTGTGTTTGCAAAGCCTTCCTAGCTTTCTCCGGCTTCTTTCCCAGGCAGTCCTGCTTCTGTAGACCTGCGGCTACAGTTTTGCTCAGAGAGGTCCCTTTCCTTGGTGGGGGAGGGGTTGGGCGTGGGGAAGGCTGCTCTGCTCCCTTCCCTCCCCACACTTTCCTCTCTCCCGATGTCTCAGGGGACCCTTTTGGGGTCAGGGCCAGCTTTGGGGGCTAAAGCGACATTCATTCACAAGGGCTTCCTTCCTGACTCCCCTGCCCCGCCCCCCAGCAGTGGCCACACAGACTCGCCTGGAGCCCCGCCAACCCTTTACTCTCCTCCCTCACCGCCCCCACCCACTTCCACTTCTCCACACCCTGCCCCACCACCATCCCCAGGGAGTGTGAAGAGGGTAGCTGTGAAACCAGCAGGGCTCCTCTGGAATTCCATTAGGATGAAGCCATCCCCCTCAGATCTGTGTGAACTTTACTTTTCTGGGCCTCAGTTTCCCCACAGCTCACATGAGGGGATTGAGGGAGCAGCAGAGCTTAAGAGCAGGGACTCTGGTGCCTGGCTGAGTCCTGACTTCCCCTTTTCACTGTCTCTGTGACCTTGGGCAAGTTCCTTAGCTTCTCCGTCTCAGTTTCCCCATCTGTAAAATGGGGCACAATAGTACCTACCTCATGATGAGGCAGGCTGGGACCCGGGACCCGCTACTGCAGGGCTTGCACCTGGACAAACGTCTCTTCCAGCAACAGAATACAAAGAAACTATAAGAGACTAAAAATACCTGCACACATGCGCAGTTTGGGCAAATTATGAACAAGAAGATACAAAAAGGTCAAAACCCAACTGCCACTTCTGAGGGGCGGGGAGGAAAAGCAGGGTCCTGCACATGACCCCTGCACACGGCACCACCAAAGGGGTGGGCAGACCACCTGAGCCACCGCTCCGGCCCAACCCCCCCTCACCCCATTTAAGGGACCAGCTCGCCCCACCTCAGGGAGTGAGCAAGGGCACCTGTTGCTTGTTTTCGCTCCCTTCTGCTGCAGCACGAGTCCCAGTAAAGACTCGCCTGAATTCCTCCTCTGGCCTCTCATCAATTTCTATTGATTAAAGAGTCCAGGAACCCTGGTCGGTAACAGTGGTGACGTCGGGAAGCATCAGTGAGATGACATAAGCACGTAAAGCACGTGGACAGCGCTGGGCCCGTGCACGGTAAGCGTTTGCTAGTATCTCGGTTTGTGCTACCTTGATGTTCAGGGGAGATTACCTGGTCAGGCTGCAGTGACTCCGAGGCTTGGCCTCCAGCTCTAAATTTCTGAGATTCCCTGAATGGGTCCTGTTTCTTCCCACTCGCCCTGTGCAGAGAGGGGCACACGCGTGTGGCTGCCGTGACCACAGCCGCCTCTCCAGGGACCACATGCTCAGAATTGCCAGGTATTATGGACTAAATGTCTGTGTCCTCCCCAGATTCGTATGTTGAACCCCCAATGTGATGGTGTTAAGAGGTGGGACCTCTGGGAGGTAATTAGGTTTAGATGAGGTCCTGAGGGTGGGGACCCCATGATGGGATTAGCGTCTTTATAAGAAGAGGAAGAGACACCAGAGCTTCCTCTCTCCACCTTGTGAAGACACAGTGAGAGACGGCTGCCTGCACCCCAGGAAGAGAGCTCTCACTAAACCTGGCAGCACCTTGACCCTGGACTTCCCAGCCTCCAGAATTATGAGAAGTAAATGTCTGTTGTTTAAACCACCCACTCTATGGTATTTTGTTATAGCAGCCCAAGCTGACTGAGATCCTGGGGGCTGTGGACTGGCCCAGGACACAGGTGTGCCTGGTGCCCAGGACAGAGAGAAATAAAGGGCACAGATGAGGATAGCCTGCCAGCTGCCTGTCTTTGCTCCAGGGGGATGGGGTGGGCACTCCTTCCCAGGGGAGCCGGCTCCCTTTACCCTGATTTGCTGGTTAGGGTTAGGGGAGTGAAAAGAGGGATTCGGAGACTTGGGTAAAGGAGGGAGTAGCTTCTTCCCCAAGAAAACCAAGAATCCCTCTTCCCAGGGCAGCGGCCATCCTCCCAGTGCGTGAGGGTGGGGTGGGCGTGACAGTGGGGGAAGGGAAGTCTGAAGCCCCAGGGCAGGTGCCAAGCCGTCCAGGTCCACACATGTCTCCCGTGTGGGTGAAGCTGCAGGGGCTGGAAAACTCTCTGATGCCTCTGCTTTGAGCAGACTGAGGCGGCTCTACGCGTTCCTTGACACAGGGGTTGTGGGAGAGCCGTCCCTCTGGAGGAGGCGTGACTCGGATGTCAGGGACCATAGGAGGAAGTCTGAGGAGGGTACCAGACCACTATGGCCTGGGCCCCAGAGGAAGTTGCCAAGTTGACAAATCGGACCTCGTTAAAATTAAGACCATCTGCTCCGCAAAAGGCACTGTTAAGAGAATGGAAACACAAGCCATAGATTGGCAGAAAATATTCGCAAAACGCATATCCAATAAAGGACTGGTATCCAAAATATATAAAAAACTCTTAAAATTCAACAATAAGGAAACAACTCAATTAAAACATAGGCAAAACCACACCGTTGAAAGCAATTATACTCCAATAAAGATGTTAAAAAGAAAAAAAGGGCAAGAGATCTGAACAGACACCTCACCAAAGAAAATATACATATGGCAAATAAACACATGAAAAGACGCTCAACATCATAGTCTTTAGGGGACTGCAAGCTAAAACAACAATGAGGGGCTTCCCTGGTGGCGCAGTGGTTGAGAGTCCGCCTGCCGATGCAGGGGACACGGGTTCGTGCCCCGGTCCGGGAGGATCCCACATGCCACGGAGCGGCTGGGCCCGTGAGCCATGGCCACTGAGCCTGCGTGTCCGGAGCCTGTGCTCTGCAACGGGAGAGGCCACAGCAGTGAGACGCCCGCGTACCGCAAAAAAAAAAAAACACAATGAGATATCACTACACACCCATTAGAGTAGATAAAACCCATAGCACTGACAATACCTAATGCTACTAAGGATGTGGAGCTACAGGAACGCTCATTCATTGCTGGTGAGAATGAAAAAAGGGCCCAGCCACATTGGAAGACAGTTTGGCATTTAGAAAACAAAACAAAACAGAAAAACCTAAATATATTTGTACCATACGATCAAGCAATTGTGCTCCTTGGTATTTACCCAAATGAGTTGAAAACGTACGTACGTCCGAACAAAAACCAGCACACCAATGTTTACGGCAGTTTTATTCAGAATTGCCAAAAAATGGTATCAACCAAGATGTCCTTCAGTAGGTGAACGAATAAACAAACTGTGGTACATCGATAAAATGAAACATTCGGCAAACAAAAAGAAATGAGCTATGAGACCACGAAGACATGGAGGAATCTTCAGTGCGTATTGCTAAGTGAAAGAAGCCAATCTGAAAAAGCTACATACTGTATGGCTCCAACTCTATGATATTCTGGAAAATCTGTAACTATGGAGACAGTAAAGAGATGATTGGCTGCCAGTCTACTTAAGAAAATAATGGTTTCAATGTCTTTAATTCTATTAGCCTATTTGGGATATCCATTTCTTCTGTCAGATAGGCAAACTGTATTTTTGAGAAATTTCTCCGTCTTATCCAAATTACCAAATGTATTGGTAAATCTATAATATCCCTTTATTACCCTTTGAGTGTGTATAGGATCTGTAGAGATGTCTTCTTTTTCATTCATGATATTGATAATTTGTTCTCTCTCTCATCAGTCTTGTTAGGGGGTTTTCAATTAGTATGTTGGTTTTCTAATTCATAGATTTCTGCTATTACACTTATTTCCTTCCTTCTACTTTCTTTAGGATTGATCTACTATTCTTTCTCTAGCTTTCTGAGATGTAAATAACTGATTTTTAGCTTTTGCTCTATTATAAGACATACTTTTTTTTTTTTTTTTTTGGCAGTATGCAGGCCTCTCACCGTTGTGGCCTCTCCCGTTGCGGAGCACAGGCTCCGGATGCGCAGGCTCAGTGGCCATGGCTCACGGGCCCAGCCGCTCCGCGGCATGTGGGATCTTCCCGGACCGGGGCACAAACCCGTGTCCCCTGCATCAGCAGGTGGACTCTCAACCACTGCGCCACCGGGGAAGCCCCAGATATGCTTTTTTATGGCAATAAATTTTCTCCTAATATTGCTTAAGCATCCTGAGAGTTTCAAAAACATATACTCATTATTAACCACTTCAATATATTTTCTAGTTTCCACTTTTCTTTCTTTCTTGACCCCTGGATTATTTAGAGATGTAGTGCCTGATTTACAAGCAGTTGGGATTTTCTAGTAAAATTTACCTTATTGATAGTTTAATTTCAATGTAGTCAGGGAATATACTCAGTTTGGTTTCAATCATTTGAAATTTGATATTCTACTCGTACTTGAAAACAATGTGAATTCTATTGTTGTTGAGCACAGTGTTCTATTTCAATGAGATCAAATTTGTTAATTGTGTTGTCCAGATCTTCTATAACTCTACTGATTTTTTTTTTTTTTGTCTATTTGTTCTATCAGCTACTGAGAGAAATGTGTTCAAGTCCTTCACTATGGTTGTGATGTTAATTCTGTCAATTTTTGCTTTATAGTTTAAATGTATAAAATGTCCCTCTTCATCTTCTGTAATGCTTCTGACATTAAAATATTTGTCTGATATTGGTGTAACACCACCATCTTTTGGGGACACGTGTACACGGTGTTATCCTTTCCATCCTTTTGCTTTCAGCCTTTCTGTGTTCTTACATTCAAAGCATTTCTCTTGTGAGCAGTGTATAATTTTTAAAAAATCATTGAACAATTGTAGGTATAGAATTCTAAGTTGACAGGTTCTGTTTTTTTTCTTTTCAGCACTTTAACTATGTCATTTCATTGTATCCTGGCTTCCACTGTTTCCGTAGAGAAGGGAGCTCTCAGTTTAGTTGTTGCTCCTTTGAAGATTAAGTCTATTTTTTTCCTCTGGCTGTCTTTAAGATTTTCTCATTACCTTTCTTCCCTCAGAAGTTTGACAAGGAGGTACCTCTGTGTGTGTGTGTGTGTGTGTGTGTGTTTAAACTAAACTCCAGACTTCATTGGGAATTCAGTCGTTTTTCCATTAAGATTCTCTTGCTGTTTCAGGATCCCACATTGCACTTAGTTTTCAGGTTTCCTCGGTCTCCTTCAGTCTGTGAATTTTTCAGTCCTTCCTTGTATTTCATGACACTGGAGAGAGTACTGGTCAGATTATCCTGTAGAATGTCCCCAAATCTGGGTTTGTCTGGCATTTTCCTCATTATTAGTCTTGGGTCACAGGGTTTTGGAAAGAGTATCAGAGGTGCAGTGCTCTTCTCATGCAGTTTTATTTTTCTCTTGTGTGACGTTTCCTGAGCTTATTGACTCTGTGGGCTGATGTCCTTCATCGATTTTGGCCAGCTGAATGTTGGCAGAAGAGATACTGTGCCAGTTCCAGGCTCAGGCCCTAGGAGGCACCACATGTCTCTGCTTACCCCTCCTATGCTAACATGCTGACCCACGGTACCCGAGGAACCCACAGAGCAGACCTGAACCTAACCTGCAGCTTGGAGCCAAGCCACTCTGAGCGCCACCTGGATCCCCAGATGTCCTGTAGATGTACGAGCAAGACTAAATGATCACAGCTGTAGTCCATCGAGCATTAGGTGTGCTTTCATGTTTGCAACAGCCAGCTGATACAGAGCTGAAGTCTCTCACGGTTCCTTCTTCCCCCGTCCCACGTGGTTGTGCTGGAAGCCTGGTGCTTCCCTACTTCTCCCAGGTCACAGGTGTCCTCCACCATCCCTTCGCCTCCTTTCCTCTCCCTACCTGTGAGCCAAGTCTAATAACAGCCCCAGGTCCAGAGGGTCAGCAAGGATCTCACTTCCCTTCCTCTCGGCAGCACGATGAGGCTTACGCAGAAAATTTCGGCACAAGTGTATTTTTGATGGAGAGGAAAATTACAAAAAGATAAAAACAACCCCCCAAGAATCTTATTTCCACTCTATGTGAAGTGATTGACGTGAACTAGCCAGCTAGCGGGAAAATAACCGTAAGTCATTAAATCCAAGAGGCATCAAGTTTTATTTGACAATAATATTAAATTCCACTCGTCTATTCTTGAACAGCTGTCAGACAACCAGCTCACACAACAAAAAATATTGAAGGTATACTGCCAGCCACTGTCTGGCGCCTGAAGCAAGGACAGATGGCCTTGACAGCAGACGGGCGACCATATGTGGTCAGAGACGCTCTGTCCACTTCTCTCAGGTCCTGAGTACTCTGGGCTGGGCTTTCGTGGGCTCCTGGAAGCCCAGAACCTTCGGAGCAGATGAAGCCGGAGCAGGACGGGAAGGAGGGGTTCTGTGCGGAATACAATTGTCTCGCTTCCGTGGTTACTTTCTCCACCTCTACGAGTCCAAATCCCGAGCCCGGGCCCGCCCTCCGCCTACCATCCTAGCCCACATCAGCTTCCAGCTTCTCAAACCACTGCAACCCCGTAGTTAAAACTTTGGGCTCTCACGTTGTATCAGCCGTCTTCCCCTCAGCTGTCCATCCTCTACTCCTCTGGGAACTTGCCCAGGCACAATGGTGCCAGTGAACTGTGGGGCTGGAAGATTTCCCACACAATGGAGTGAGGTGGGAAGTGGGGCACAGGGGCCAACCTGGGAGACGAGGAGGTGAAGGCTCGTGTGCAACCCTCCTCTCACCCTGGTGAAGGCAATTCCTCCTTCAGAGGGTAGAACTGAGGGCTCCTTACCCCCTCGGTCTGGGTCCCGCCCCATCGGTGAATTGGAAAGGAGGGAATGAAGAGCATCGCGAGAGCAGCGAGAGCATCCCCTCCCCAGCCCCCGCCCGACAGGTGAGTCAGGGCTGAAGGGGCGACGCCGCTGACCTTTACTGAGGACCTGCTATGAGCCTGCGGCTGAGCCAGGTGCTTTGCAGACAATTTTGTCTCAGCCTTTTAAGGAGGTCTTATATCCCCCCATCTTAGTGCTCAGGAAAGGGACACTCGCAGAAGCTAATTCACTTCCTTCTGGTCATTTAGCTAGAAGGTAACTGAGCCGCCCCTGAATCTAAGCTCGTCCTGTCTCCCA
Organism: Pseudorca crassidens; assembly: GCF_039906515.1. NCBI lineage: Eukaryota > Metazoa > Chordata > Mammalia > Artiodactyla > Delphinidae > Pseudorca > Pseudorca crassidens. Next base: position 10,620,781 of record NC_090314.1, on the reverse strand, counting down.
GGGATCTCGATCCAGAAAGAGGCTCCAGAGAGAGAGAAAGGGGGTGTGTGTGTGTGTGTGTGAGTGACAGGGGCGTGGGATGGGGGCGACGGCACTGAGGTCAGAAGAGTCGCATCTGCGTTTCTACCACCTGAACCCCTGAGTAGGGGGACTGAAATCCCAGACTCCAAGGGCTCCCCAAGTCCCTGACAAAGTAAGGGGTGGGCCTGGCCAAGGGTTGGGGGAGGAGGCCTAAACCACACCCCAGAGCACCAGAGCCTCAGATCCTTCTTCTAGAAAGGATCCTAGACCACACTAGAGGCCAGGCCCGCCCATCCTTCTCCTTTCTACCTGAGGGATCTGAGGGGCTGCAGGGCCAGGCCCCTCCCCCTAATGCCTGTTTCTTTCCCAGACAGAGCCCGGAGGCGCCACCAACCCCCTAACCCCTGCCCCCTGCCTGCTGCAGGGCCCACAGCGGGACCCTGACCCAGCACAGGGTCGTCCAGTTCTCCACGGGGAGCGAGGCCCTCCAAGAGGGAGGGGCTCCGAGGAGGCTGCCCCCGGGCTCGCTGTCCAGGCCGGTGCCGGGCCGCTAGGGCAGAGCTCCACTGAAAGTCATGATGGGCAGACAGAGCAGGGAGCAGAGGTCGGGTGCCGTCTGCGCCTGCAGGTAGGAGGGCCTCTGGGGTGGGGGGCAGAGGCTGCTCGTCTCCGGCTTGTAGCAGGGGGAGACCTCACACCTGTGGGGCAGGGCAGGTGTCAGGGCAGGCCTCCCACCCCCCCAGCTCCCTCCAGGCCTCTGGGTGGGTGCTGCAGCAGAGCCGGGGGGCCCCCGCTTTCCTACCTGACCACACTCTGCAGGATCTTCCTCTCGTCCTGGTCCAGGCACACGGCGAAGGGGCAGCCGTTAGAGCCGATTATCTGCACCTTGTCCACTTTGACCTGCGACGTGCTAATCTAGAAGGAAGGCCCGGGTCAGCTGGGAGCCCTGGCCCCAGAGCTGCCGCCCTCGGCAACTTCTTCCCTTGGAACCGCCCAACGGGGCCCAGGGGGTGGGGCAGGAGCTCGGCCACCAGCGCTCCAGGCGATGGGCCTGCAGGGGACTGGTCCCTCCATCGGGCCCCGCTTCCTCCCCAGCCTCTGCCCTTTCTTGAGTCTGGAAGGAGCAAGTGTCCTGGGAGGAGAAACCCCACTGTCCTCACCGTGACAGCCCGGGTTCCCTGACACAGAGGCCACTCCGCCTTGGACTCGGGGCTGCCCTGGAGGCCACCACGGAGCCCCACAGGTGCGCACCCTCCCACCCACAGGCCCCAGCACAGCCCTTGGACACCCCCGCATACACACGCACACACACGCACACGCCCAGTAAGTCTCCCGAGGGGATGACAGAGAGGAGAGGAAAGCTCTTACCTGGTTGAAGCCCTTCTTGGATTTAGGGTTCTGCCTTTTCACCACTTCTGTCAGGTTTAGCGTCAGGGCCTCCGTGCTGGAGTCTGAAGGGCAAGGGTGGCTCAGGCCAGGCTCAGGAACCCACCCCCCCTCCCCCTCCTCCCCTCCACCTTCCTGTCCTCCTCCCCTCCCCTCCCCCTCCCCCTGCCCCCTCACCCAGGTCCTCCTGCTGCCGGCAGGCCTTGCTGAGGTTGACGGAGGTGCAGACCTTCTCCATGTTACTCCAGCGACTGCGTCCACTGATGGCCCCCTGGGGAGGCAGCAAAGCCAGATCCTCTCAGCGGCATGCCCGCCCCCCCCGTGCCTCCTGCCTTCTCTTTGAAGAAGCGGCTCCAGGCCGGCCAGCGACAGGGCGCCGCCTGCAGCCAGCACACCCAGGAAGCTCGCTCTCATTCACCCGAGCCTGCCGGCTTCTTCACCAAGAGCCCCTTGACCCCTATATAGACCTCACTGGCTCCAGAGAGGAGCATCAGGTCACTGGCTTGGTCCACAGGTCAGCCTGGCGACTGGGTCGTAGGGTGCGAGTGCTGAGAACGTCTCGAGGGGTGGTCTGAGGATCTTCTGAACCCCGAGTGAGGGAGAGACAGGCTCACGGGCAGGCGGTCCCAGGCAGAGCTGGGCTGGAGCCCCCTCTTTGGGTCTTTGTCTGAATGTCTCTCTCATAAGGGACCTCCACGTTGCCAAACCCACAAGCACCCTCAGTCCTCGGCTCGCCTGACCTTACAGGAGAATGCCATCCCGTTCACTCCTCCCCTCTCCTGGGCGTCCGCGGCGGCACGCTCCTGGCTTCCCCACCGCCAGCCTGGCTGGGGCCTCTGCTTTGCGCGATCACCCTCCTCTGCCCCCATCACAGGACGCAGGTGTCAGGAGCTTCTCCTGGGGCCTCCGCTCTGTTATTCCTACTTTCTCCTTGAGGGGGCATCACCCGTGGCCCTTTCTCCATGACCACCTACACACCCATCTCCACATTTCACCTCTGAGCTCAGGCCCACCCTCCCACTGCCTGTTCTGGTCTCTCCTTCCCTCTCGAACCCACTATGCCCCACACCCACTCCCCCACTGGAGCTGGGCTTCTTCTGAGAAAATGGTCCTGTCAGTCGCAGAAGGCTGAAATCCAGGAGTTGGAGCCTCTCCTTTTCTGATCCACCCCTAAGCCCTGCTGCTCGTGTGAGTCACATATAAGCCCCATTCCCTTCCTCCCTAGTGCAGGCTGCCCATGTCTCTCGCCTGGACAACCACGGGAGCCTCTGACTTGGCTTTCCCACACCCGCTGGGGTCCACTCTGATATTCCCCACAGAGCCACCACAGGGGGCTTCCAAACCTCAAATCTGATCCTGCCACACCCCAAACTGAAAGCCCTTCACAGGATACCCATTGCTCTTAGGACGAGGACAAAACTCCTCTCATTGAACCAAGGCCCTTGGCATTCCAGCCCTGCCCATTTCTTTAGCTTCACCGCATCATCCTTTCCCCCCAACACTGTCTCTGCTCCAGCCCCTCTGGTCCTCCTACAGTGTGCCCTTTGATGTTCATGTTCTCCCTCACCACAGGGCCTTTGCGCATGCTATCACCTCTACCTGGAGGGCACGTCTCTCTTCTTTTCCTACTTAACTAACTCCTGGTTTTCTTTCCAACATTGACTCGATGGCCCTCCTTAAGGAACCTTGTCTAACTTTCCTCACTGGGTTGAACAATCCCCTTAAGGGTTCTCACAGAACCCTTTACCTCTCCCTCATCTGTTCGTCACAGTTGTAATTATACATGTTGTGGCATCATCTAACCCCTCCAGACTGTAAGAGCTTCGCTCACTCTCGTGAACGCTCCTGTGCCATGAACAACACCCGGGACGCAGTGGGTGTTTAACAAACACCCGGAACACAGCAGCCAGCGAGTGTCAGTGCCCCTGCCCACCTCCTCGGCCACTACATGGAAAGAATCCTATTGTCTCTGTCCCACCAGCCCTTTTGTTGCCTTGTCATCGCTTGCCTCTCTTTAATATTACCTTGGGCACTTTTTGTCTCCTTGTTTATTGTCTGTCTCCCTCCTCGAGAGAAGTTAAGAGGGAGGGCCTGGCCCCGCACAGAACCTGACATGAGTAGGTGCTCAATAAATATCTTTCAAATTGCTGAGGGAGGGAGGGAGGCAGGGAAGAAGGTAGGAGGCTGCCCGTCCGGGAGGTGGGCCTGTCGTGGCCCAGAGCCGGGGTGTGCTCATGGGCTACCCCCCCAGCTCCCCCCACCAGGCACAGCAGTCCCTGCCCTGTCCCTCACTCTGCCCCATTCTCACCCCCAGCCCTGAGGCCAGGCCCCAGCGCTTCACAGAAGGGCTGAGCACGTTCAGCAGTGGGGAGAAGCCCGGGGCGGGGGCAGCTTTGGAGGCAGAGCGGGAGAGGGAGGTCCACCGCCTCTCCTTCCCCCTTCTCTCAGCACCCAGGAGAGCCTGGGGAGCCTGCCGCGGCCTTCCAGCCTAAAGACCACCCGGGGAACACAGGGGGCTGGCTCTGGGGAGGCGGCACAGGGAGCAGGCCCCGGAGGGGAGGGGCCCGTCTCACCTTGCTGTAAATAACCTGCAGTGTTAGAGGGATGGCCTCCCGGTCGCCGTCGATGCCCAGCCGCTTGCTGCCAGGACCTGCGCCACACACAGACAGACCCTCTGCTCCTTCTAATTCCAGCGCCCTTCACAGGCCCCGGGCTCTGCCTCCCTGCCCGCTTCTTGTCCCTCCTGCCCCACCGCCCTGGGACCCCTCCTCCCCAGGGCGCTCTCTCCGCTGTGTCAGCCCCCAGCTCCGCCTCCACTGGGGCTCAGCCCACCCGAAGCCTTGATGGCGCGTGTGGCAGCAGAGTGACCCAGCTCCAGGGAGTGGATGAAGATCTCTGTCGTCTTCTCCCCGGTGATGAAGGTCAGCTGGAGAGGGCAGGAGCGTGGGCGTCAGCATGGACCTCCAGGAGGGGCCCCCGGCACAGGCTGCTCCAGCACAGGGCTGCTGGCTGCCCAGGTGTGGGAGCAGCCCTGCAGCTAGTCTGGGGGAAGAGGTGGGGCCAGGCGGCAGGGCAGGCCTTACCTCAGTCTGATAGACCTGCAGCAGCACCGGCCGGGCAGCGAAGCGGCAGTAATAGAGCAGCATGTCCGCCAGGATGGGCAGCTGGGCAGGAGAGCCCTCCAGGGGCCGGGACTCAGCCTTCAGGGACTGCTGTGGGTTGGGAGGGCCGAGCCCGAGCCCGAGGGACAGGTGGACAGAGAGGGAGAGAGAAAGGGAGGATGAGAGGAAGAGAGACAGACGTGCAGACACACAGAGGAGAGATCCCGAGGCAGACAGGGCCAGGGAGGGGCACGGTGAGACGGGAGCAGGAAACAGAATGGTCAAGGGAGGACCCACAGCCTGGCCTCCGCCCCTCCCTCACTGGCCCATGGGCCTCCAGGGAGGCTCCGGCCGAGCTAGACAAAGCTGGGAGTTGAGGAAGGGAGCTGAAGCCTAAGGCAACTGGACCCTCTAGGGCCCCTCCCTCTCGGTGTGGTGACCCCTCCCTGGGCCCCCGAGCCCTGGGTTCAGCTCAGCCCTGCTTCCAACCACCCTCCTTGCTCGGTCCCAAGTGAGCCCTGGTCCTCCAGTGGGGCCGCAAGCTGGATGTCCCAAACTAGGGCCTTCAAAGTGAGGCTGGGTGACCACAGACAGGGCCCTCCACCTGCACCCAGGGAAGGGGCCGCTTACCTGGCACAGGACTTCAGGGGGCAGGTGCATGAGGCCCAGCACGTTGCGCTCATACCAGGGGTCGAGCATGCCGAGGTAGTGCGAGATGTCATTGGTGCTTTCCTCCCAGGGGGCTGCACCCAGCTCCTGGGGCGGGGGCGAGAGTCATTCCCAGCCACCCTAGAGCTTCGGGGCCCTGGGTGGCACCTGCAGCCCCACCCTGAGCTTCTCTGCGCCCTTGGAGAGGTCTGACAACTCTCAGTCCATGTCACACAGCAAAACGTGCCCCCGCCCACCGTCGGGCCAAGTGCAGGGCAGGGACCACGCCCGGGACGGAGGCCCAGGCAGGAGGCGGCAGCCCCTACACACCCCCTTCCGGTGACTGGGGCCTGCTTACATCTCCTCGCTTTGCCGCCCTGCTGGGCCCAGGGCCGGGGACCTACCGCAGAGCCGGGGTGCCTCGGGGAGTCTGTGGGGAGCGGCGGCGTCTGGGTCCGAGGGGCTGGGCTGGCGCTGGGCCCGCAGCTCCGCTTCACGGGCACGTAGAAGAACTGAAGCTTGAAGAACCGCGTGAGGAGCGGACGGTTGCTCTCCAGCCGCCTGCCGAGAGGAAGATGGTGAGAAGGGAGGCCCTTGGTCCCTCTGGGAGCCCAGAGGCCGCCGGCAGCACGCTGCCCCTGCTGCCCAGGGCAGACCGATGCCCCGTCTCGGCTCTCACCGCAGCTTGCTGTACGCCCGGGCCACCTTCCCCGAGATCCGATCGGAGCCGAAGACCACGACTCGCAGCGTGGAGGCCCCGGGGTCCTCGTCCCCGCTCAGGAAGGGGCAGCGGCGCTGGTGACGGGAGGCGGGGGCCAGGGCCCAGCCGGGCAGCTGGGAGCCGAGCTTGTGCTGGGGCAGGGAGCGGGAACGCTGGGCCCGGGCCGGGGGCTGCGCCGGGCCAGCCAGGGGGCTGCCGGGGCTGCAGAGGCTGCCGGCCCGCCGCAGGGGCGGGGCGCCGTCCGGGCTGCCCTCCGGGGTCCGGGAGTCCCTGCGCAGCACCAGCTGGCTGGTGCTCTTGAAGAGTTTATAGATCCTGTTGAACTGCCCGGGCCTGCGGTGGGCCCGGCGCTCCTGGCTGCCAGGCCTCTTGGGCCACTCGAACGAGCCGTCCTGGCTGTCCTCCACGTAGCCGCTGTCCACGCCGTCAGAGAGGCCCGAGACGAAGGAGCTCAGCAGCTGGTGGGAGAGGCTGGGTCCCGAGGCCTGGGACGAGGCAAGGGACAGGGTGGAGTCGTGCAAGGCTGCCGAGCTGGTGGAGAGCAGCGAGTCCCTCTCGGCACGATGCCCCTCGGTCTCTACGTCCTCCTCGTCCCCCAGGATTCCTGGTTGGAGCAGCTCCTGTTCCTTGAGCAGGATCTCCTGCAGGATGTCTGCAGGGAAGCAAGGGGAGACGCCGTCTGGGTGTCCGAGCCCTTGGAACCCCTCTTGCACACCCTTGGGCGGGGTGACAGGCTGAGACAGAATGAACTTGGGGAGCAGAGGGCAGAAGGAGGGCAGAGGGCAGCCCAGTGCCCTGCCCCCTGCTCTGCTCAGAGCCTGCTCAGGTGGGAGGGCTGGTGGGGGGGGGGGTGAGAGGCAGCTGCAGAGGAAGAGAGCCCGGGCAGTCTGGGGGGTGGGCACCACGAGGGCCCCAGCGGGCTGCTTACCGAAGCTGTCCTGGCTCCAGCTGTAGGTGTAGCACCTGGCGACAGGGATGGGGATGGTACGGAGCTTGCCAGGTTGTGCAGTGTCTGCAGGAACGAGGGAGGGAGGGGCAGGAGGTGAGGGCTGGGTAGAGGCCTTGAGATGGGCCAGCCCAGACCCCCCGTCTTGGAGGAGAGGCCAGAGTTGGGAGAGGACCGGTACAGGACACGCAGCCGGGTGGGCCGAGGCTGAGTTGGAAGCTGGGATGCCTGGCCCGCGGCCAGAGGGCTTCTCTCGAGCCCAGCAGGCAGATGCCCTTTCGTGAGCTGCACGAATGTGGCCCAGTCTCAGCCTCCGTGCCTCTGGTTCGAACAGGAGGACCATGGCGCCTTCTCATCAGGCATCCCTTCTTCTACAGTAGACGTTTCCCAGACCCACCGGGGCAAGGTGGGCCACGTGACTGAGGTGGCTCAAAGGGGTACGCTGTCTTCATTGTGAAAACGAAGCCCCTTGCCCTTGATCAACACTCTTTTCCTCCTCCCCCAGGCCGCCCCAGTGGCGATCTTGGCAGCCCAACCCTAACCCTGCAGACGGGAGCTGCACCCTCGGGGATGCTGGAGCCAGGAGGTGTCAGAGAACCTGGGTCCCTGAATGATTATGTGAAACAGAAGCACCAGGCCAACCGGGGCTGCTCACCTGGGGGGCTACCAGGGCCACAGGGGAAATGGGCCTCACCCCCCAGAGCCTCACCTAAGGCCCCAGGGAAGCCGGCTTTCTCCCCCACCGCCTGCAGCTTGGTCCTGAGCCACTGCCGGGCCTCCGCTGCGTCCCCGATGCCAGACGCCAGTTCCTGTGCTTCGGCCGTCTCCGTGAAGATGTCCTCGAGCTCTGCCAGGGTCTTGGACTGAAACCCAGGGGGAGGCAGGCTTGCTCCCGAACCATGGCTCGGCCACCCGACTTCTCGAGCTCCCGGCGACCAGTCCGTCCCCAGCCTCATAGCTTGCCACCACCCACGGCGGAGCAGGGAGCCAGGCCTCTCACTCAGTCCCTATTCTCCAGAAGTGGTCAGAAAGAAAGACCCAGAGCCAGAGCCCTGCAGAGTTGGGAGGGACTTCAGAGCTCACCGCTGTGGCCCAGAGAGGGGAGGGCGCTGCCCAGGGCCACACAGCTGACCTGTCACAGAGCTCGGACTAGACCCCAGGGCTTCCAGCTTCAGTCTAAAGCTCAGTCCTGTACCACCCAGTCCACGCTGGATTCAGAGGCTGTGTCCAGCCCCACTGTCTAGGGTGCCACCCACCTGGGTTAGGACCCAGCACAATAGAAACCTCCCAATCAATGAGGCCAGCCCTCCAGCGACTTCCCTGCCACATCACTCGGGGCGAGGGAGGCCAATGGACCCGGGCCGCGCAGAGGGACCAGAGAGGGGACCCTGCCTTTGCAGAGAGGTGCTCTGCCGGGAGGGGACGGTGCTGAGCCCAGGGTCCCAGACACATACCTGCAGCTGGCAGTGCAGACCTGGGAGGTCGCAGTGGGCCCCAAAGGTGGCCTGGAAGGCGTGCAAGAGCAGGGTGGTGTAGGCGCTGTGCGGGGAGTGCCCAGGCGTGCTCAGCTTGTCGGCCACGGTGAGGAACTCGGCCTGCACCTCCACCGGGTTCAGCAACAGTACGGTGCTGGGGGACACAGAGGACCGGCCATGGGTACTGGGCGCGGGGGCGGGGAAGGGCAGCCACAGAGCCCACGTGGGCCCGGAGGCCAGGAGAGAGGCTGGGGTCTCAGGGGTCCCAGTTCCAAGGGAAAAGCTTATGATCTACTTTTGAGTAGTTTTCAGCTGAGGTCTTCAAAGACCTTTTAAAAATTGAACTCGGGACTTCCCTGGCGGTCCAGTGGTTAAGACTTCTCCTCCCAGTGCAGGGGGTGAGGGTTCGATCCCTGGTCAGGGAGCTAAGATCCCACATGCCTTGGGGCCAAAACCCGTTCCCCCCCCCCAAAAAAACCCACAGAAGCAATACTGTAACAAATTCAATAAAGACTTTAAAAATGGTCCACATCAAAAAAATCTTAAAAAACTGAACCCAATTTTCACAAATAAATTCTACCTTAATTTTTACATAAAACATTTTTCCTACAGGATATCTGAACAGATGCGAGATGACGTAGAAAAGGATTGTATTTTAGGTGAGCTGACTGGAAGTCAGGCGGTCATTTTGGGAGGGGACAGCGGGACAGCCACATGCCGTCGTGTGGTGTGGCCTGAAATTTCAGCCCGAGCCCTGCTCCTCAAGCCAAGGGTCGGGGTGTGGGGTGGCATCTGCCAGGAGGAAGGAGAGCGAAGTCAGGGCTGCATCTGATTCCTCTGCTTACAGGGGATGCCCTTTCTAACTTGCCAAAGCCCTCATGCAGGCCAGCATCGGGCTGGGGGAGGGAGGGTGCACCCAGCCACGCCCCACCCCCGCCTCCTCTTCCCCTGGACCCTGGGCTCCCTCTTGATCCCAGTGTTTAAATGTCTTCATCACGGAAAATTTCAGACATACACAAATGTTGAGAGAATCGTGAACCCTGAGGATCCATCACTCAGTTAACAGTTAACATACGTCTGTTCGCATTTCACCCCGGCCAACCCCCATCACTGCATTTTCTCGAAGGTATTCCAGACATCGCGGTATTATACCTGTAAAGGCTTTTAGTATGAACTGCTCACACTTGCTCTCGTTCTCTCACAAATCTGTGCTGTGTTTAAACCCAGTGCCAAGAAGCACCAGGCAGCTGGCCTTCCTGCCAGTGTCTGTGGACAGAGGTCCCAGAGCCGGCCCTGTGGCCAGGGTTCAGGAATGGGACCAGGCCCTGTCAGAGTTCCCAGGGTTTAGGAAGGATGTCATTTTGACTTCTCTATTTGTAAGAAAAAGGGATCGGGCTCAAGTAAACGGTCCCTCACTGAGCCCTCCTCCTTCACCGACTGCTGGATCATCCCCTCATGGATATGCATTGAGCTCCACTGTATACAGGACCAGGCCAGCCACACCCGGGCCCTCACCACTTGCACCTCCTCTGCACGCCTGTTCCCAACCTACAGAAAACCAAAGTGAGACCGACTCTCTGCTCGTAGCTCTTTCTACGAACCTGTCCGTGCCTCAGTTTCCTGATCTAAAAAATACCTTTCTCACAGGGTTAACAAAAGGCCTGTATGATGGAGTGATGCCTGCAACAGTGCCCGGGGCTCAGGAAGTACCTAGAAGGGCGTTGGCGAGAATCCACCGTTCACCTGCCTCAGCCCTCTGGCAGGGTCCTGCTTACTTACTAAGCCAACATTTACAAGACATTTTTTATGCCCTTTCTGTCTCTCTCAAAATCTACCACTAGCTTTTCTGTTTGTTTTTACCGAGAAGGAACTCAACCGACGTTTGCTCAGTGAATGTGCTGTGAAACCCTCAGACTGAGGATGGGGGGGGGGGGTGACTAGAACTTCTGAGCTGGTGGAGGCTGGGGTCTTCAGGCACCCACATGCTTGGAGGCTTGCCGGAGGGTCCTTGGAATGGAGGCTTCCTCTCTAATGCTTTTCCAACAGGCGGGGACCCAAGGGTGGGTAACTAAATCACTTCAGGGATTCACAACCAGAACAGCCTTTTAAGTGAAATGGACTAGAAGAGATCAGAGCTCATCCTTGGGAGAAGGTGACTTTCATTTCCTAAAACTTGTCTCAGCTCTGTGTGTGTGTGTGTGTGTGTGTGTACACACCAGGCTTCCATATAAAATGCATTTTTTATTGTAGGTCCCAGTCAAAAAAGTTTGGAAAAACACTGTTTTACTAACAGGCAGAAAGACATTATGGAAAGAGCCTTGGCTTTTGAGGAAGTCTAAGGCTCAAATCCTGACTCAGACACTATCTGAGTGTCCTTGGGGAAGTTACTTGGCCTCTCTGACCTTCAGTTTCCTCATCTGAAAATTGGGGGTAAAGTAAGGTAATGTATGTTCGCTCAGCACCTGGCACAATCAAGGCAGGTGGTTTTTTTTTTTTTTTTTTTTTTTTTTGCGGTACGCGGGCCTCTCACTGTTGTGGCCTCTCCCGTTGCGGAGCACAGGCTCCGGACGCGCAGGCTCAGCGGCCATGGCTCACGGGCCCAGCCGCTCCGCGGCATGTGGGATCTTCCCAGACTGGGGCGCGAACCCGTGTCCCCTGCATCGGCAGGCGGACTCTCAACCACTGCGCCACCAGGGAAGCCCAAGGCAGGTGGTTTTAACCTTTTCCATTTTTTTTTTTTTTTTAAAGTCTCAGACCCAATTAGGAATCTGATGAAAGACCCTTAGCCCTGAAAAAAGAGGCTGTGCACAAAACATGACCCCACCCCCCCAAACTCCTCCCTCCCCAAGAGCACTCACACAGTGGAGCTGCGATGACTCCTAGTGGACAGGCCCTGCTCGGCCCTCACCAGTCGCTGGTAGGAGATTCCTGTGGCCAAAAGAACAAACACAAAAGAACAGCTCACGGACTTACCTGTTCCTTCAGCAGCCATGGCCCTGCACCTCGCAGGAGCCTGGCTCTGGAGAATCTGGCTGGGAGTTCCCGGATGAGGGTCAGGACAAGGGGCAGATCAGGCCCATTGCCACCAGGGTCTTTAACTGTCTGATTCCCAGGCCCCACCCGCCCTGCAAAGCTTCACTCTTCAGAGACTACAGGGCAGGGCACCCTGGGAGGAGACCGAGGCCCCTGAAGCGGCCGGGTCTCCTGCTATCCAGCTGGTCCTGGTTCCGTCCCCGCAGACCCTGTCCCGGGTGACCTCCTGCAGTGGGTGTGCCAGGCACCCCTCAGCTCAGCCTCAGCTCCGGCCAACCCCCAGCCTCCCCCTCGGCCTCCCGGCCCCGCTTCCCACATGCTCTTGGGGGGCCCTCAGGGGCCCGTGGTCCTGCCCGGCGCTGCCCCTCTCTAGGGCTGAGCCTCTGCACCAAAGACCCCCTCCCCGCCTTCCTCTCTGGCCTCATCCACCTCTCTGTCACCTCTGATTCAAACGTGCTGAGAAGAAACTAGCCAGAGCTTTCCCTTTTTCCCTGCAACTTGACTCAATTCTGTAGCTGGAGAAGTACGTATTCAGTTCTGCGTCAACTATGCTGAGGCTGTTACACAATGGCTTGCGCTCCTCACTGATGAGGCTGGGATTCAGGGGGGCAGGCAGCCTCCTTGTTAGAGTCTGGACATCGTCACAGGGGCCCTGCCGGGTGTGGACCGGGGTGTGAGCTGGGAGCAGAAAGGCTGCCCCTCGGAGGAGTGAAAGCCAAGACCGGGGTTAGAGACGGCTGTGAACAGAAGGGCCGTGTCTTTTGTTTAGTAAATGGCCGAACATTTCCAATTTACAGTATTCCAACTTAGGGCCTAATTGCTTTGCTTTGGGGGCCTTTCACTTGGTGTGTCTTCCAGGTAATTGTCACATGTTTAGATGTTAATGTTACGTCTATTTTGACAGGAAAGTCCCTGAAACAGGGATTACTATGAGGAATCAGGACGCCATCTGGTGGCCGCTCACAGACACGAGAGAGAAAAGTCCCCTCGTGGCCCCTTCAACGCCCAACAAAGTGCTGCAGGAGTGTCCCCCGCACCCCAGGTCTCCCTACCCCCCAAAACACACAGAGAGCAAAGTCTTCTCTTGACCCGTCACACTTTTCTTTTACCAGCTAATGGTTTTAACGGGTAACGCACGCGCTGCTGACCCGCTGCCGGCCCCGCCCCATTTCTGACCCTGTGAACGCCCCGCCCCCATTTCTGACCCCTGTAAACTTAGAGCAGGCCGGGGCCACACTCCCGGGGGTGCTGTTGACCACTTTCTCCTTGAAACCTGCTCTTCCCTTTAGTCTCCATGACGAGGAACATCCTCTAACATCCTCTATCTCTCCACCTGCGTATCTTAGGATGCTTTAATGGTGTCATCTGGGGATTATGACATCATTAGCGCTGGGAGCTGCTGTTTGCTTGACTTTGTTGTATTAGTGGGGGACCCAGAGGGCGTTGTTTCCAGAGCTGGTTGGCCGGTGCTGAACAGCCCGGATTCCAGCAGCATCAGCTGAAACTCTCTACCCCTCTCCCAGAGACACCCATCAAATTCCCCGCTCCTTGGATTTTTTTTTTTTTTTTTGCGGTATGTGGGCCTCTCACTGTTGTGGCCTCTCCCGTTGCGGAGCACAGGCTCCGGACGCGCAGGCTCAGCGGCCACGGCTCACGGGCCCAGCCGCTCCGCGGCACGTGGGATCCTCCCGGACCGGGGCACGAACCTGCGTCCCCTGCATCGGCAGGCGGACTCTCAACCACTGCGCCAGCAGGAAAGCCCCCTTGGCTTCTCTTGATAACGGACCTCCACTTATTGGGGAGCCTCAGGGCACTGGGCGCCTCTCCCCCTTTGACCTTCACTCCTCCTGCCCTGGGCATCTCGGCAGACGGGAACACTTTTCTGGGACTGGCTTTCTTAGACCAAGGCTGGCCCAAGGGCTGAACAAAAAACCCACCTAGGCAGTTCCGTGTCAGGTCCTAATACGTAGGAAATGGAAAGGGTCCCCTCATACGGGCAAGGGATGGGTCCTGGCAGTTGGGAGCCGATGGTGGGCAGCCACGGTGAAGGTCAAACGCCTTGCCCAGGCACGTGAGCCCCTTCGTAACCGAGCTTCGTTTATCCTCCTGAGCTTCCCCTCTTTTTAATTTTTAAAATTGTTTTATTTATTTTATTTTTGATGGAAGTATAGTTGATTTACAATGTTGTGTTAGTTTCAGTTGTACATAACTTCGTGTTATGTACAGCAAAGTGATTCAATTATATATGTGTATATATATATATATGTATCCTTTTTCAGATTCTTTTCCATTATAGGTTATTACAAGATATTGACTATGGTTCCCTGTGCTATACAGTAGGTCCTTGTTGTTTATCCATTTTATACATAGTAGTGTGCATCTGTTAATCCCAAACTCCTAATTTATCCCTCCCCCCCCCTTTCCCTTTTTTAAAGTGGTGACTAGAAATGGCCATTCTGCTCAGGACAGCTGACTAGGAAGACAGAGGATGCGTGACAATCACCCTGGTGCCACGGAGCAGGAACTGGTACCACATTAACGACACTCTCACAGAACATCCACGCTGAGGGCATGACACGGTGCCTGGGCATCCGTGCGGCGGGCAACAAGAACGTTGTCCGGGTTTGCTGGCTATCTTCCCCTGAGCAGGCGAGCGCCACGATTCCACAGAGTCCTCAGGGCTGGCACGAGACAGGAGAGGCCCCGCCTTAGCTGCATGTCAGTCCCAGCAGGAGACGATGCTGTGTTCCTGTCCCGACCCACATCGGACCCTGACATAAACCCGCCCAACAGCTGGCTTCCTCTTATGCTTTCCTCCCTTCTGGGGTCCCCTGGGCAGCAGTATCCTGACCTTCATCTCTGCGACGGGCCTGGGTTCTAGAGAGTCTGTGGGAATCGGGGACTCAGGCCGTGAGGTCTCAGCAGGCCCTGGGCAGGAAGGTGAGGCACGGCCTCAGGTGTGAATGAATCCAGGGCGGGGAGGATGTGGAGGGTGGGAAGGGGTGTGGCCTGAGCCAGGTCAGGAAGGTGAGAGGAAAACACAGGGGAAGGAAACCACTGGGCAGAACTACACGCACGCAGAGGGGGATTTGGTTCTTGGCATAAATAGGCCAATGTAAAAAAAAAAAAAAAAAAAAAAATATGCTGCAGTGACCCCCCGGAACAGCCCGGGGGATGGACGAGGCCTCAGCCTGGCACAGTCTCCAGGCCTGGGGGTGGGGGAGGTGAGGCCTGCCACCCCAGCCCTCTCAGCACCCTGCTGATAGTCACCCAGCAGGACCAGTCCAGGTCTTCCAGCCCCTCTTACTAGGAAGTCACACGTGGTAGACTTCTGGGCATCTACCCAACACCCACCCCCTTCTTCACCAACCGGACACGGGGCAATGTGCCCAGCTGATAACTCACGTTTCTCAACCTCCCTTGCAGAAGGAGTTGGGTGGTGCCTCTGGAAGACCCCTCTTTGCAACCCCCCCTCACTTCTTCCTTTCTGTTAACTGGAATGGGGGCATGACGGCCAGAGCTCCAGCAGCCATCTTAGACCATGAAGTGACTTGAGGACGATGTTTCCTGCTAAGGATGGTGGAGCAGAAAGATGGGAGGAGGCCGGTCCAGAATGTTCGTGGGACCACTGTGTCAACCCTGGACTGCCTTCTTCCAGATTTTTTTTAATGTAAGAGAAAAACAAACCCTCATGAGTTTAAGCCACTGTTATTGTGGGCTGTTATAGGCAGCTGGCTAAGTCCTAACCAACCACAGCCTGTGATTTCTGGAAGAGGTGCCCTCCACTCTTTTCCTCAAACCTCCCCGTGATATTGCGATACGATAAGAAAAATATATGTGGTCTTCACCCCAGTTCCTCAGACAGAGCTCCTAAAGCTTGTTTTCCTGAGGAAAGTGAGTGATGACGAGTGAGAGGAGTGTCTTTTGTTATTCACCACGAGCCCCCTTAAACCAGACCTGAGTTTATGCCAATGAGGTAGCACTTGGTGGGCCCCGAGGTAGCTTCTAGATGGGGGCTGGTTGCCTGAAGGAGCCAACCACGTGATTGCCTTCCCCTCCTCCCTCCAGGAGGAGCTGGAGGCTGAGTTAACCACCAATGGCCAAGAGTTAATTGATCATGCCTCCATAATAGAACCTCCATAAAAACCTCAAGCTATGGGGTTGGGAGGGCTTCTGGGTAGGTGAGTGCATCCATGTGCCATGAGGGTCATGCACCCCAACACCACAGGGACAGAAGCCCCTACACTCGTGACCCTTCCGGACCTCGCCCTATGTACTTCTTCATCTGGCTATCCATCTGTATCTTTTATCATATCCTTTATAACAAATCAGTCAGTGGAAGTAAAGTGTTTTCCTGAACTCTGTGAGCCATTCTAGCAAATTAAAGAACCTGAGGAGGAGGTCATGGGAATCCCCGATTTATAGCTGGACAGTCAGAAGTAAGAGACTTGGCATCTGAAATGGGGGTGGTCTGTGGCACTGAGCCCTCAGCCTGTACGGTCTGCCAGACTCCAGGTAGTTTGGGTCGGAACTGAACTGAATTGCTGGATACCCAGCTGGGGCCTGGAGAGCCGTTTGGTGGGTGGGGGAACCCCACGCATCTGGTGTCAGAGTGTTCGTTCTGTAACGACGGCACAGAGGCCCACCTACAGCCAATGACGTTTGATGTTCTTTCAAGGGGTGTAAACCTTTCATTCCATAATCACAGATAAAAAGTATAAAATGGAAATTCTTTGATCAATCATGTCCCAGAGAAACATACTGCCACTGAAGAACATTCAGAATTCACCTGCCACCAGCTAAGAGACAAAACTGACTAATCCAGGCTTGTTCCTGCTTTGAAAGGAGGTCAAAGGGTGGGCACCTGCTCAGTGAAAGGAAAAAGGGCAGGAGAAGTTGCCCAAGGGGGGAGAGTGCTCACCAGCTGGGACTGCCCAGGGCCTTTCATCACACACAGTCCCCTGCCTATGCCTCTTGGTAGAAACACAGCTTCATGTGAACATGAGAATGTGGTGTTTGGAGTCAAAGAATATGGTTTCTGGAATCAAATGGACATGAGTTCAAGTGGTAGAACTCTTGTTAGCTATGTGACTATGGGTCAGCTAAACTGTCTGGCGTTCAGTTTCATCGCCTGAAAGATGGGAATAATAGTAACTCCCCAGGGGGATGTTCTGAGGATAGATGACACTGACCCTTAGCAGTGCTGAATGCACTGTCAGCCCTCAGTGAAGGCAACCAACGCCATCACTGCCATCAACATCCTCATCATCATCAACATCCTCATCATCAACATCCTCATCATCAACATCCTCATCATCATTATCATCAGCATCATCCTCCTCATCTTCATCAACATCAGCAGCAGCAGCATCAGCAGCATCCTCATCATCATCATCAACACCAGCAGCAGCAGCAGCAGCATCAACCTCATCCTCATCATCATTATCATCAGCATCATCCTCCTCATCTTCATCAACATCATCATCATCAACACCAGCAGCAGCAGCAGCATCAACCTCATCAGCAGCAGCAGCAGCAGCATCCTCATCTTCATCCTCATCCTCATCATCCTCATCATCATCATCCCCATCATCATTATCATCAGCATCATCATCCTCATCCTCATCAACATCCTCATCGTCATCAACACCGTCATCCTCATCCTCAGCATCCTCATCATCCTCATCAACATCATCATCGTCATCAACACCATCATCCTCATCTTCATCAACATCATCCTCATCAGCATCATCATCGTCATCAACACCATCATCAACACCATCATCCTCATCTTCATCAACATCATCCTCATCAGCTTCATCATCCTCATCAACATCATCATCCTCAACACATCCTCATCCTCATCCTCCTCATCATATCCTCCTCCTCAGCATCGACATCATCCTCATCACACCCTCCTCCTCAGCATCAACGTCACCATCATCAACAATTGCAGCCCTATTTTTTTAACTTGAAATGTAGTTGGTTTACAATGTGGTGTTAGTTTCAGGTGTACAGCAAAGTGATTTGGATTCTTTTCCATTATAGGTTATTATAAGATACTGAATATAGTTCCATGTGCTACACAGTAGATCCTTGTTGTTTATTTTATAGATAGTAGTTTGTATCTGCTAACTCCAAACTCCTAATTTATCCCTCCCCACACCCCTCCCCTTTGGTAACCATAAGTTTGTTTTCTATGTCTGTGGGTCCGTTTCTGTTTTGTAAATAAGTTCATTTGTATCATTTTTTTAGATTCCACATTAAGTGATATCATGTGATATTGGTGTTTGTCTGACTTCACTTAGTATGACAATCTCTAGGTGCACTCATGTTGCTGCAAATGGCATTATTTCATTCTTTTTTATAGCTGAGTAATATTCCAGTGTGTGTGTGTGTGTGTGTGTGTGTATCACATCTTCCTTAGCCATTCATCTGTTGATGGACACTTGGGTTGCTTCCGTGTCTTGGCTACTGTAAATAGAGCTACTATGAACGCAGTCCTACTTTGGCCAAGGAGGCTCAGAGAGCTTATGTAACCTGTCCAAGGTCATCAGCTAGTAAGTGACAAAGCACAGGTCTTTGTTATCCGAAAGCCCGTGTTCCTTCTCTCACATTTGACTTGATAGCTAAAGCAAGAACCATCAAACTTTCCTGGGTCTCGGTTGTCTCACGCACAAGATGGGAGGAATGTTGCTTTTCCCTCTTACTCCACAGGGCTGTGGTCTGGGTGAGATACAATCATGGAGGTTTGGGTGCTTTGAAAACTGCAGAGAGACCCACACATATGATGCTCACTGTCTCCCCTCAGGATGACAGACCAGTTCTCTGCAGACAAGTATTATGGTCTGCACAGCTGTGTGGGCATAGAGTAAATACTCAACAAACATACGGGCTGAACTCAAGAGGGGTGTGGTGGGCAGGACCCGGAAGCACTGACGTGAGGTTTCCTGCCACCCCCAGATGGAGGCAGTAGGCGACCCTACTTGGGGTGGAGTCAGGAAGAAGGGGGAGGCCCTCAGGCTTGATAACCTGCCCGCTTCCTCTGCCACCCAGCCACATCAAAGTGGGATAAACTGTTTCCCTCATCTCCATGGCAACTGACTCCCCAAGGCTCCATGGGTGGAGGGCCCAGCTCCCCAGGTCCCTTGTCATCTTCTCCCTGTGACCTTGCCAAAATCCATCTATTAAGCGAATATCACCCCAAACCCTACTGTCCCCAGCAACGGGAAATCAATATAGGCCAGCATTCATCCTCACAAACTGCTGAGAGGGAGACATTCATATACGCCCATTTTTACAGATGAGGAAACTGAGGTTCCTATGATGGTAAATGTCTTGCCAGAGGCCCCACAGCCCCAGGATTTGACACGGCGATGGGCTAGTACAAAGTACTGGTAACCACCAAGTGATTCAGACTCAGCCTCTCCCCAAGAGCTCGTCGCGGGGCCTCCATCCCCGCCCCTCTCCCTTTCTCCTATTGCCTCTCTCAGCTGGGGTTACTGGAGATGGAGCAACTCAGCAACAAGGCAAAACGATTACCACGTGCCTTTACAAAATCACACCAAAGCACTTCCTAACTAGCCCACTTAAGGGTTATGTAAAAGGAGCTAATTTGGTTTAATTTACTACTTGCTATTCATGAGGGCTCAGGTTCTGTGAAGTTAGAGGTTCACTTGTGGATGTGAGATGAGTAATTTTTGCTCACTATAAAGGATAACTTCAAAGGATTTTTTTCCCCTGTATGATGTTTTATTCCCCCATATGATGTTAACTAATTTTGTATCTAATTCTGCCATCTTTTTGTGGCTTACATGAGAAATTTATTTCAGTTTCTCAGACCCTCCTTTAAACCAGCCCTCCCGCCTTGCTGGTCCCCTCAGTAACGAACTGAATGCGTTTTGACACAGGCTCGCTATACATTTGTACGAGTGCTAGGTTTTTTTTTTTAACTGTTTGAAAATGACTCTCTGACACAAGAAAGAGCTAATGGTTTCCTATTTCGGTTCTGCTTTCCCTGGAAGAGGAGGCGTTCCTGGCATGAACAGCCTGGCCTGAGCGTCCCCCTCCAGGCATTTGCTTCGGTCCCCAGCATACCTGAGCCCTCACATGGTCCCAGGGGCAAGGTCCAGGGGAAGACCCTCAGCAGTGAACGACTAGGGTGCCAGGAGTCCTCCCTGCTCTGAGTCCAAGGACCCTCACTCCATTTCCATCTCCAGTTGCTGCTCTGCCTGGCTCATGTCCCCCAAGCCTAGAACCCCACGTCCCCGAGTCCGGGCCTCCCCACAGCCCGCATCCGCCCCTTGGCCCCACATCTGCTCGCTGGGGGCTGCTCGGAGCTGAGTTCCTGCTTAGCTGCCCACAAAAACATCTCAAGGCATAGCGTGCATCCAGCTGAGGGGAGACAGCTGGTTCCACTTGAAACTGGGAAGCGGTCCCCCTGCACGCAGGTGACAGACAGCCCTCCCCCAGGACAACCTCTCCTTTACCCATTTCAAAGTAAACTCATTTAGATCTTTGGTAGAGACTGAAGGTCCTGCCAAGGCATTTGCATTTTAAATCCTTTCTGTCTCATTATAGAAAGGAAGAAAAGCTTTGCGTTCTTGTTAAAGGAATTCTGGTCACCAGCAAGAAGCCCAGAAGTGATCTAGATCTGTTTGTTTGGGGGGTGGGTAGCGGGGAGCAAGGGAATGAAAGAGATTAAATTGGTTTGTTCATTTAGGGTGCCTGGGAAAGCTAGGTTGCCTGACTTGTCTATTCACCATGTGTCTCAGCACCTTTCCTAGTCCAACCCCTTCTCCTGAAGGCCTTCCTGATTTCTTAATGCTTCCACCCAAGTCTCTACCAGGAGGTAAGGTCCATGTAATGGGTAGACTTTGGCTACCCTAGCCTATGCCTGTTCAGCTCTTAGAGCCTATAACAACGGACAGCTGACTGGCTGGGGGAAGACAGATCAGCTGATTGGTTAGGCAAACAGATCAGTTGATTGGTTGGCAGACGACAGATCAGCTGATTGGTTGGGCAGACAAATTAGATGATCAGTTGGGGAAGGAAGTCATAAACCTCTCCAAAGGAATTTTCATATAAAGCTTCAGTCCTGTGCTTTCTAGGGTCCCTGAATCATTAGGGAATAAGATTTGGTACTTCTGTCCTGTGTGTATTTAATGCACATGATGAGACTTAGACACTCCCAATACTAAACAGGGTCTGGTGCAAACACAGATTTAAAAGAAAAAAAAAAACGGGATTACAACATACTTAGTATGGCGGGGGGTGGGGGGCTGCCTTTTTTTTTTTTTTTTGCGGTACGCGGGCCTCTCACTGTTGTGACCTCTCCCGTTGCGGAGCACAGGCTCCGGACGCGCAGGCTCAGCGGCCATGGCTCACGGGCCCAGCCGCTCCGCGGCATGTGGGATCTTCCCGGACGGGGGCACGAACCCGTGTCGCCTGCACTGGCAGGCGGACTCCCAACCACTGTGCCATCAGGGAAACCCCGGTCCTGCTTTTTTACTCAACACGTTACTCAACATCTTTTCATCTCAGTAACCTTATTTCTATGATCTCATTTTTAATAAGTGAGGCGGATTCCACCAAATGACTTTGCTACGATATATTCAACTATGTACAATATTTAAGTTTTTTGGAATTGGTTATTAAAAAGAATGCAGCAATGAACATCCTTGTAGCTAGGCTCATGTAACCTATTTTTCTTCCATTACTTTTATGGTCTTTTTTTTTTTAAATTTTATGGTCTTGATTTCCACACTTAAACATTTAATCCATCTGAAATTTATTTTTATGTTTGCAATAGAACTCAATTTTTTTTTGAGATAGAATTTTAAACCCCTCCTTTTTTTGGTCTGTCAATTACCTTGATACCATTTATAAAATGACCAATTGTTTACATCACTGATTTGAGGATGCTGCTTTGCATATAATACATTTTTATACATTTAATCTGTTCCTTGCTATTTTATTTAGTTCCATTAATTTTCTATTCTTATACCAACAGTGTACTATTTTAATAACTATAGCCTTACAGTACTTTTAAAGACCTAGTAGAGAACCATCCCATTCTTGCTCTTCCTTAAGCATACATAAGTACCTAATAAATCCCACTGTACAGCATTTATTCTGTCCAATAGACTTTATTTTGTTAAATTAAAAAAATATTATTGGTATTTTTGACTGCACTTACATTTATTTCCATAATACCTGATGTTATTATAATATTGATTCAACCCAGCAATGTCTCTTAAACTTTTTATCCTTCAGTAAAGTTTGTTTTCTCTATGTAGGTTATTCACGTCTTTATCTTATATTTTTAGTTGCTATTGTAAATTTTTTTTTCCACATTATGTTTTCTTACTGGTTGATGCTATTATAGAAGAAAGCTCTTAGCTACCTGATTACTAGTCTGACAGTGCTTTGGGTTATTCTCTTAGTCTTGACAGAAAAGCAATTGTTTGATCTCTATCTAATTAAAATTTTATCTTCCTGAAAGAGGAAATATTCTTTCTTTCTTTCTTTCTTTTTCATGGGCAAAATACCTACAAGCACGAAGAGGAAGATTATTGACTTAATAATGGAAACGCTGCTAGCTGTTACCTTATTAAGGTTGTTACCTTATTAAGGACCCTTCCATATATTAATAGTTTCCACATATTAGAGGGGCTTTGAATATCAGGAATGGATGTTGAATTTTTTTTTCATTTTTTTTTTACCTTAAATATTTTTATTTGGAATGGATGGAAGTTGAATTTTATCAAACATTTCAGAGGCATCTACTGGGATGTTTGTGTGACTTTATTCCTTTGAGCTACTGATGGGATGAATTACTCTACTACGGGACCACCTCTCAGTAAATCATACCTGATTGTGTTTTTCTGGCTCTACAATAGTTCTCTTAGACCTCATTTTCACGTCTGCTATAGCACCTGCAACTTCTCAAGAACTACTTTTCAGCATCCACATATGAAAACTTGGACAGTACCTGGCCCTCGCCCACACTTGTCGTGGTGCCCATCTACCTGTTCATTCCTGGTACCAGCCACCTTCCCCGGCCAGAACTGAGTCCATTCACACATGCATCCCGCTACGTGTTCCGGGGTAAAGAGAACAAACAAGGGCCTCTTGTCAACATTGTGTGTGGGCTTCTCTGTCTGACCTGGGCAGCCTCAGAGACCCCCCCTGGCTAACCAGAGCAGAGGCACAGGCCAGGAGGCGGGGTCTCCTTGCCCTGAACCCCTGCTCAGCTACCCCTAAGAGTCCCTCCTTGGGTTACTGCCGGTGTTTGCTGCCGTCAGCCATCTGATGCTGATGCAGACACAGAGCACTAGAACCATGAAAAGGGACTCCAGGCTTGTGAAGCAGGCCACGGGCAGAGACGAGCTGCACGATATGAAGTGAGGGGGGTCACAGAAAAGCCGGAAACCTCCTGCCCGCATGGTCCCTGCCCCACGTGCGTGCCACCTCCACACTTACCTGGGGCCTTCAGTTCAGCATCGATGAAGGTGAGCAGCTCCTGGCAGATGCTACAGTAAGGAACGGGCCAGGTCAGGAATCGGTGGTAGGTTTTGGCTGCTTTCAGAAGGAGATCTGAGTCTGGTGGGAAGTGTGGAGTCTGGGATGGAGAGGGAGCGGCAAGCAGAGAGGTCCGGGTCAGAGAAAGCTCACTGATATTCCAGAGCAGACCCTGCTCCTTTCTGGAATGTTCCACAAAGGGCACACTTTTCCTGGCAGCAGTGTGTCCCAGGACGAGGGCAGGCAGAATTGAAAGTTACCCACAGGAAGTGAGTCACAGATGGGCAAGACGGTGCCCAAGGACGTCTCTACTACAGGGGCCTTGTTTTCACCAAACGTAACAATTTACCAAATACACAAGAGGGCCTCTCTGAAAAGCTGTCACCTTGGAGGCCATCCTAAATGGTGCCCCTGCTGCCACTCCTTTCGAGGAATGGTCTTCAACGCCTAAACGGCCTTCACTTAAATATCCTCACGAGAGGCCAGTGTTTATTCTTTGAAGTGGACCGACTCAGTGGGAGTCATTTGATGCCACTGGTCTGGTGAACAGGGGGTGACGGCACTGGGGGAAACTGACCACTGCGGTACAAACGGAGGTGGACATCCCATGTCTTTAACAGAATCTCTCCTGTGGTTTGTGAAAGGGCTGTGACCGTATCCCCTCCGTGGGTGCCCAGATACTCCAGGCACGATGGCATCCACGTGGACTTACTGGAGGCCTCTCAAATGGCTCATCTGAAGCCATCAGAGGAGTGACACCCACCTGAAGTGTCACTGGTGGACAGTTTCTCTCTCTGTGTGTTTATCTTCTGAGCTGTGAGGGCTCTGCCCCCTCCATGGAGGCTGTTCTCCCTCTCCTCCCCAACCTCCCGCAGCCTGGCCCAGTCGGAACTTACACAGAGGACAGTGGAGTAGAAGAGCAGAGCCAGGGGGGCGAGGAGGTCATAGGTGCCCTTCTCTTGGACCTGTGAGGGGGACAGGAGGGGGGCAGGCTCATCACAGGTGGACAACCAAGCACTGCTCTCTTCTCTATTTCTTTCTTTTCTTTTTCTTTTTTTTTTAAGTGAAAAGTAATGTAATCACAAGACAAACATTTAGAAAATAGAAGTAAAAAAAAAAAAAACCCACGATATCCCCCTTCCAAACTCAGCCACAACTAATATTTCAGTGTACTTCTCCTTACACCATTTTTCTCTGCGTAGTTTCCTCTGCAAAGTTGTATATTTTTACTCTTCATGTCTTTTACGTACAATATTATAAATGGATTTCTGTTTTGCTACATCATCTCTAAGACCATATTTCCCCCCCTCCTAGTTATACATTTATCTATTATTTGTATTGTAAATATGTTTTCCGGTTTGTTGTTGGTCTTGGAATTTTCCGGATTTTTTTAATGTACATAAATTACAAGTGTTAGCTTTTTCCTTTATGGATTTTCACTTTTGCATGCAAGGTTCAAGTAAATATTCATATATGGTTTTTGTTCTTTTCTTGGAAGCTTCATTTTCTTAAATTTAAACCTTTAGTCCACCTAGAGTTCTGTATAATACGAATTTGGAATTTCACTCCATATTTTTGGAAACGTTTAATCAATTTTCCCTAAACCATTTAATAAATTTTAACGATGCAATTTGTTTTGGCGGCTCTGCAGGCTTGCAGGAGCTTAGTTCCCCAACCAGGGACAGAACCCGGGCCCCAGCAGTGAAAGTGCTGAGTCCTAACCACTAGACCACCAGGGAATTCCCCGCAATTTTTTAATATATTAAATTTTGTTTCTACCCTTGGATACTATCCATCATTTTTATTACCTATACAATACTCCCTCTGGTAGATCTCCATAATTTATTAGCTTTAGACACTTGAGATTATCTTCTTGCATTTTAAGTACCTGTGCAGTGAAAATCTTTGTGTACACTCCTTTTTCTATAATTTGGATTATTTACCTTGGATAGAGCTCAAGAAGTGGAATGAGTGGATACAAGACTGTAAACGTATTTACGATCTTCGAAATGTATCGCCAAATTGCTTTCCAAAAGAATTTTGCCATTTATCATACTGTGTACGTATGAAAATGCCATCTCACTCCACCCTTCCCTGCAGTGGTTATTCTAATGTTTTTGCGAATTTGCTAGGCAAAAGCTGTGTCATTATGGTTTTCATTTACATTTCTTTTACTATAACTGAAGCAACATTTTCCATATTGCTTAAAAGTTCTATTTATTCTTTTGTGAATCATCTCTTTGATAAAGCTCACCCACCACACCACAAACAAGCACGTATAGACACAAGTTAGAATTCTTTGGTTAAAATACTAGCGGTCTCCCAACCCATTCTGGAATTCATGGGTGTTGAAGAAGCAGAGAAAGCCCCACCACCTCTGCTGTGCCTGGTGACGGCAGCAGGATCAAACAGAATTCTCCTTCACGGTCCTTAATAGACCATGTGTCCCGTACACTTGCTGCTTGGCCCCTTCTATAAAACCCTCCCCTGTTGCTATACAGTAGTTGTTCCTTTATATTTGGGTTTATAAGGTAAGCACTTCAGAGGTGCTTTAGCTCTTCTGAGTTGGTCTCCTTGTGATCAGTGTATAAAAGCACCAGGTAAGTGCTGGCGCCAGAACTGAAACCTTGGGTGTCTTGATAAACCAAGACTTTTTTCTTAGAGGTAAAGGGACAGCTGAGAAAGACGTGCGTTTTCCAACTCAGTCATGTATTTAAAAATAAAGATAAAACATCTTTAGGGACTCGTGCCTGTTCTGGAACCCCAGCCCAAATCAAGTTTGTTTTCTTGTTGTTGTTTTTTAATTTCTTTTGGCCACGCGGCATGTGGGAGCTTAGTTCCCTGACCAGCGATTGAACCCGTGCCCCCGGCAGTGGAAGTGCAGAGTCCTGACCACTGGACGGCCTGGGAAGTCCCCCAGATCTGCTTTCAACACGCTCTTCTTCTGAGTCATAAAGGCCTGTTTACTGAACTGTTAGAGGAGGTCTCGGTTTACCTCTCCAATCAGTTTTCTCTTTTGCATCTTTGTTTTCTCTTTGCATCTGCGTCTTTGGGGGGAAAGGAATTCGGAAGCGCGTCCTCCCTCCCTTGTAGTAGACACCTTGACTTACAAGCAATGTCTGTCTTAAAAAGCAGCTTAAACTGGGGACCCTGGCTCACCCAGCACATGTTCATAGCAAAAGGACCACGCCCCTTCCTGAGGCCTTCAATCCACAAACACCATCGAAGCAGAGAACTCAGGCTGCCAGTGCTTCCACCAAGCTCCCCTGGTGGTCCAGGCACCCCAGAACTGCCATTCTGTGGGGACCTATTTCTCGACTCTATGAGACTGATCCCAGCGCTGCCCTTCAAACCCAGGCCGAGCCCTCACCTCGCGGGTTTTCTGCAGGATCTGCTCCAGGAGGATAAGGAAGTGGCCTGGATCCCTGCTGACCAGCTCCTGCAGGCTCCAGCAGTTGAGACACAGCCCAGCTGCAAAGGGAGGGAGAGGCCAGGGGTCAGTTGTGGGTTGGAGGGAAGTGGCAATTCCTGGGGCTGCACTGGGGCATTCCCTTCTGAAGTAAGAGTCTCAGGAAATTCTGGATCAACACACCCGACCCTATGAAGCCCCATCAAGATAATGATAAGTTTCTTCTTCCTGCATAGACAGGAGGCTCGAGAGCCACAGAGAGGGGCTGGGATCTCCCTCAGAAGCCAAGGACTGGCCACGACTCTGCTCCCTGTGCCTCTGGAGAGCACCAGCTTTCCCACATCCTCCGAGATGCAGGGAAGGGGCACAGAAGCAGAGATCGCCACCCCAGGACACAAGGCTGAGTCTGCAACAGCCACGGGACCTCCCGGAACTGCTGGGCAGTGGAGCCCGGGAATTTTGAAAGCTATGAGGAGCACTTTGTCACTCTGTAACTTCCCCAGACTTTCTTATTTTGTCAATCTCTGCTTCCCTGCAGTCAGCATGGGTAAACTCCCCCCAAATTAAAGGGGCAGTCACGGAGGTCTGTGGTCTGTGTGTGTGTGTGTGTGTGTGTGATGGGGAATGAGAACAGTGGGGGTGGAAGTGGCCCCCTCATGTGCACGAGCTCCTTCTGAGCTGCTGCAGGCCCCAAGCAATGTGTTCATATGGTCACGGGTTTTAGTAAAATTTGCTATAGTCAGATATTTTTGTATTCTTTGACTTGATGGCCCCTCAATTCTAGAAGTCTCCTTAAAACCTGGGTAGGAGGCCAGAAGGAAGAAAACTGTCATTTAGTGACCACCTACTATGTGCCTCTAAGGCGCCAGGCCTTTCACACATCACCTCCATCACCTCCCATCCCCCCCTCGGGAAGGTGGTTCCTGCTGTTATTATTCTCATTTTACAGGCAAGGCAGGTGAGTCCTGAGAGGCTAAGGGACTTGCACAAGTTCCTACAGCCAGTGAGAGACAGTTTTAAGTCAGATCCGCTTAATTCCAGTGGCCAGGAAAGCCTCTGAGGGGAGGTGACATTTGAGTTGAGACCTGAATGAGAAGGAGCTAGCTCTGCGTCGTGCTGAGGGAAGAATTCCAGGCAGCAAGTGCAAAGGTCCTGAGGTAGGAAGGAACCAGTTATGTTCAAGGAGCATGGGTATCTACCTCGTGGGGTAGTTAGGGAGGCAAGTGAGGCGCGGAAAATCTTTTTGAGCATAAGGAGTTACTCAGTTAATCTCTAGCCTTGGAGACAACTGCCCCAGCCTGCAGATACCCCTGTTTCTCAGTCCTGGGGATCGTGGAACATGGAGGCCTCCTATCCCCTGAAGTTCTGCGGAGATTCTCCTTTGTTCTATGGGGAAGAGGAGGATGGGGCTGTGGAGAAAACGAGATAACCAGGAAAACAGAAGAATTCTGGGGAGAACTGTCTAGAGATACCCAGCTGCTCTTCCGAAATCAGCAGTGTGGCATTTTTAAGCTGGTCCAGTGCCTTCTTCAGGGAGCTAAGCTTCTAGCCCACGAGGAGGATGAGGAAGGCTGCCTGGGGGAAAGGAGAAACTGCCACCCACCGGGGGCCACTCTCCATCAGCTGCTGTGCTGAGCACCTGCCCAGGTGAGGTCCGCGGAGTCACCCACGCAGGGCTGGAACCAGAACCTGCCAGTTCCGTGCCTGAACCAGTGCTCACCACAGCCCCTGCAGCTCCCCCGGGCCCCAGATGCGCCTCCCCGGCTCCCTGGGACCTACCTGACCAGGAGGTGGAGCGGCGACTGAGGCTGAGCCCGTGCAAGCAGCGCTCCAGGGCGTGCTGGATGCGGTCCTCCGTGCACGTCGTGGCCCCTGGCTGCATCCTGAGTCATCGCCTGCATGGGGGACAGACGCTGGTCAGCCTGGAGAACCCCGGACTCGAGAAGCACATGGCCTAGCAGGGCAGCTGGCAGAGACAGCGGGCACTCACAGCCGGTGCCGTGAGCCAGCTGCCTCCGGGGCTGGACCGGCTCCTGGGCTCCTGGCGGTGCGGCTCAGAACAGCAGGACGGGGCACGCCTGTGGCCCACCAGCACAGGCTACGGGAAGTGAGGGGTGGCGGGGGGAGTGGAGAGGTGCGGCCCTCCCTCCCTCCCCGCCCCCACCCCCGGCAGGGGTGAGTGGCTGCAACAGCCCAGGGAGTGCCCGTGGCGTGACCAGACCCCCGTGCTGGGCAGGAGGACCTCAAAGGAAAAATCAGGATCACGTGGGGGACTTTCTCTGAATTTCCAGGCCTGCGTGCCCCACCCCTCAGGGATGGCCAGGGAGCCTGGTCACAGAGCTCCCCGCCAGTGCGCCGGGGGCTCTGATGCTCGGGACCGGCAGGGGCTGCCTTCACACATGCCACACCTCCACCCCGCCACATCCTCTGCTTGGGTGCCCAGGCCACAGGCCCCTGGTCCTTTTCTGCCCTCACCTCCACTTCGGCCATTTTTCTTTGCTGTCTCCGAGGCTTAGCAATGTTACCAGTTATTCAAAGACCTTGCTTGGCTTGGTCTTTCAAAGAACCCCCTTCTGGGAATTCCTCTGGGAACTCCCTGGCGGTCCAGTGGTTAGAGGACGCCACGCTCTCGCTGCCGAGGGCCCGGGTTCAATCCCTGACTGGGGAACTGAAATCCCAGAAGCCACGCGGCACAGCCAAAAAAAAAAAAAAAAAAGAACCCCCTTCTTTCCCCCGTCCTACTGAGGAGAGAGCCGGGGTGTTTAGCTCAGGCTGGAGGGCTGCTGTGGAGGAGATCTAAGAAGGGGTTTTAGCACCAGGTAGGGAACCATGCCAAGGGCCACATTCTGAAAGCCTCCAGCAGGGCCAGCCCAGCTTCACAGTGATGTGTCAGGGCTCCTGGGTCCCTCAGGAAGCTGTGACAGGTAGTGCAGTGCAGCAAATAATCCTGGCCTCTGGCATCAACAGACTTGGATTCAGATCTCAACTCTGGTATTTGCTAGCCATGCAAATGGGCAGTTTCTTTAAACTTTTCTGAACCTCAGTTGACTGATCTGTAAAATGGGTGTGACGATGGTACTAACCCCCCAGGGCTGTTGGGAAGATTAAATGCCACAGTGGATGTACTGAGCGAGCTTTCAAGACACGAAAGCTGGGACTTCCCTGGTGGCACAGTAGTTAAGAATCCGCCTGCCAATGCAGGGGACACGGATTCGAGTCCTGGTCCAGGAAGATCCCACATGCCGCGGAGCAGCTAAGCCCATGCGCCACAACTACTGAGCCTGCGCTCTAGAGCCTGTGAGCCACAACTACTGAAGCCCGTGCGCTTAGAGCCCGTGCTCCGCAACAAGAGAAGCCTCTGCAATCAGAAGCCCGCGCACTGCAACGAAAAGTAGCCCCCGCTCACCGCAACTAGAGAAAGCCCGCGCGCAGCAATGAGGACCCAACGCAGCCAAAAATAAATAAATTAAAAAAAAGAAAAGAAGACACGAAAGGTCTCCTGTTACAGTCTTTGCCACAAGCCCACTTTCCCTTGGGAATTTCACTGCGTTCACCCCGTCCAGGGAGACTCCCATGGCTGGCCGGTCAGGCCAGGTCATAGAAGGAAGTCGAGGAAGCAGTGGTCCAGCTCTGTGGAACAGGGGATGGACCAGGAAACCACAAGCAGAAGCACAGAGCTCAGAGCTGAGCCATGCAAACGACATGCAAAGAGCTAGGAAATCCTACCCCGGACCCAGTAGGCAAAACCTCCTACTTCCCCAGCCAGGGAGGAACCAGGCACCCAGAGAAACAGAAGCCCTTTGTGAGCTGCCCAGCATCACTTCACTTCGGTGATATCCCTGGGATGGCACGGGGGTGGGTACACGGAAAGCAGCACGCATGCGTTCATTCTTCCATGGATTTACTAACTCCTTACTACGTGCCGGGCACTAACGACACAGCAGTGAATGAAGCAGGCGTGCCCCGTGGTAGGAGACAGAGACAGGGGACGACCTAACAGACGAAGAAAGAGGTCACGGCAGAGGGGGATATACGCTGAGAAGAAAGTGATGGTGCTGGGAGGGGGCCAAGTGGGGGGCCCCCTCCAGGTCGTTGGGAGGTCAGGAGAGCCTCTCAGAAGGGACCTTTTAGCTGGATGAGGAGGCCAGGAGAGAAGTGAGGGGGAAGAATGTTCCAGAAAGAGGAGGCAGCAGGTGCAAAGGTCTGGGTGCAGGAATGGACCTGCCACGGGCTGAGACCTGGAGCACGGGGCCCAGGACAGACCAGCCCCCCAGGCCACCCACCCTTCTGCGGCTGAGGTGGCAGACTGAGATCAGAAACACTTTCACTGGTGAGTCAGGCCCATGGACCTTGGGTGTTTCCATTAGTGGCACCTGGATGTCCAAAGACATCCTTGGGCCCTTCTAGGGCAACTTTCGTGGTCACCTTAGGGCCTTTTGTGTGCCAACTCTTTGTGTGCAGTCCAGACAGGGGGTCTGTGGACCCTGAGCCACACCAGGCAGACATCAGGCCCCTCCTCCCCGGGTGTGCCGGTGCCCAGCATGGATGCGTGTCCCTGGGCATGAACACTCAGGATGCGGCCTCGTCCGTCTGCCTGCAGTGGACACCCAAGTGCAAGACACTCTTGAGCTCGGTCCTGTGCAGGCTCAGGGCCGACGGCACCCACTGGAGGAGCTAGAAGACCAGGCACCTTCAAAAGGATGAGTTTGGAGCGTGAGTGGCTGGCCCAGATGTCATCAGCAGGCCTTGGTCCCCACAGGTTGATTCATCCCCGATCAGCCCCCGGGGTGGTGCTCAGAGGAGGAGGTGAGACCCAGAGAGCCTAAGGGGCAACCCCGGGTCCGGGCGGGGCTGGGAGAATCAACGTCAGAAAAAATCGACGAGGATATAAAGCAGGACTTCCGAAATCCCAAATGGCAGGGAAGGTGCTCAATGACCCACCTGCTAAAGTGCTAAGAGTCACCGTGAGCTGTCAGGGCCGGGGGCCGGCGACCACGCTGGGGGGCTTGCCGGGAGGTACGGGTTCAGAACTGGTACAGCTGCCCACTCCGCAACCCCCGTCAATACAAGAGGACCGGGAAGAGAGGAGGGCTTGTCGACCATTCCAGAGGGTCCTCCTTTCTCTCCCCAAGGCCAAGGGCAGAGGAGCTTAAAAAGAATCCCTTATTCAGACGGGACACCTGCCAGGAGGGGATGCTGCCCTTTTGTTCTCAGCTCACTCTCTATCCAGCCAGCAAACCTACTTCTGGGCTACCTGGGAGCCGTGGGAGGGCTAAGAGGAGCGGAAGGCGCGGCTGGCAGGCTCCCTGCTGGGCAAGGCAAAGATGTGAGCGCCTTGCGGAAGGGTGGAGGTGGCGGTAGATACTTGGATGAAAAGCTAGACTTGAGCTGTTTTGTTGATTCTTCACCAGGAGGGCCCCCAGCTGGGTGAGGGAAACGTAGCAGTAAGAGGCTGAAGGTTGGACCACCTTTGGGGGAAGCTGGAGGGCGCGTGGGCACTCTGTGGCACAGAGAGGTTAAACAACTTGCCTAAGGTCACACAGCTAGGAGGCGGCAACGCAGGGAGTCTGGCTCTGCCTGTCGCTTGGCACAGTCAGATGCAGTTCCTGGGAGACAAGTAAAACTAATTCATGTTTCTACCCCAGCGAGTGCAGGCTCAATCAACCAACATTAATTAGGAGCCCTGCATTCCCAGTTGCCGGGAATCTTGAGCCTGCCATGTCTGTCTATGCCAGCTGTCCACTGCAGCCCTGCCTCCTCCAGAAAGAGGACCAGGGCCCACAGAAGCAACAATCTAGGCTGGACCAGGCGATGACCATGGTGGCTTGAGGGGCCCAGTCATTCTCTAGCTCAGAGCGAGGGCTGAACCCTGTGAACTAGGTTTAAAGATCCCTCTGCCCGGTCTCTGCTGCGACAGACAAGTTGGCTGTGTCACAAAGCAGGAATGAGTCACCCTGCCCTATTGTGTCGCAGTGTAACTGATACAAAGGCTAGATGCAAATGCACATCCTCAGACGATGTCACTTCTGCTGCAGCCCTCTCCTTAGAGCAGCGTCCTGGGGCCGCTGCGAGCAGCCTGTACGGGCTAAGGGCTGCTCCCCAGCACGCACCCCAAGGCCCGTGGCCCACGCATCTTCCCTTCTCTGGGCCCCGAGCAACATTCCCATCTCCTGGCCTCAGTGTCCTCTGCCGTTCATTGGAGACGATCAAGACCTTACCCTTGGGCACTGGGCAGAGTTCCCGGTGTGCCCCCGCCTCCCTGGCATCCTGAGGCCATCTAGAGCTTGCCCTGGGTCTTCAGAGAGGCTGGACTTGCCCAAGGCGCTGGGCCATGGGAGCCGAGGGATGGGAGCCTGGCCGGGGATCCTCAGCTGAGCTGTCCTGGGGGTAAAGCCCGCCCCCCGCGGCTCGCCACCTGGCCCGCTGGCACGCTCATTTCTGTTTGATGAGTCAGTCATCAGCCGCTTCTGTCAGCAGAACCCCCGTGGCTTTGGGGCGGAGATGAATGGGGAAGAGGTGGCACCCCTCCCTCCCCAAGGATGATGCCTTTTCTCAAAGCCTTGGTGGGCTGGTTTCCCCTGGCATCCCCCTCCCAACCCCCGTTGCCACCTTACTAAAAGGAGCTCAGAGTTGTGAAATTCCAGCTGCTGCCAGGAATGGGAATGCCCCCCCGCCACAGTGGGGTAGTGTTGAGACATTCCACAACGGGGCCTGCTGCCACCTCCAACTTCCTCCTCTGAGCCAGTAAGGATGAGTCCTTACTGGGGACCCTGAACAGGACAGTGAGTCCTGGAGCTGGAGGGGGAGGGGGTTGGGGGAAGGGGGTGCCCAAGGGCAGAGGGAGACCACCTCTTCACACGTTGACATGACCTGTGATGCAAGACAGGGGTCATCTCCCCTCCTGGGCAGGGCTAGTCAGAGGGGCAGGGCCTGCCTGGGTCCAGCTTCCTCATGCAGCCCCCCATGCAGCTGGGAAGAAAGCTTCTTTTCTTGGGGGACTTAGTGCAAAACGGTAGAACTGGAGGGTCCACATCTCCTAGGGACGGAAGTATGGGCCAGGGTCTGGCGGTACCCCACAATGCTTCCCTGGTGTTCTGGAATATTCCAGGCCCATGCTTTGAAGAATCAGTCCCACAGGTGGACGTAAGAGAAGCACTAAGGCGTGTGGTCCCGTGCTGACCCCGCTCGCCTCAGTCCTGGGTCACTCCTCCCTCTCCCCCTTCCTATCGTCCTCCCTTGTCGGTCACCACTCTCCTCCTCGTAAGGCAGAATCTCTTCTACAAACTAATTTTTGTTTCATTTTTGTTTTTTTTTTTGTGGTACGCGGGCCTCTCACTGTTGTGGCCTCTCCCATTGCGGAGCACAGGCCCCGGACGCGCAGGCTCAGCGGCCATGTCTCACCGGCCCAGCCGCTCCGCGGCATGTGGGATCTTCCCGGATGGGGGCACGAACCCGTGTCCCCTGCATTGGCAGGCGGACTCTCAACCACTGCGCCACCAGGGAAGCCCCATATATGGCTTTGACTGTTTAGAACCACAACGATATTTTACATACCCCAAATGAAATAAATCGACCAGGATATGGGGAGGCACGGGGGACAAAAATGGGAAACAAACAACAAATTGACCGTACTATAAATGATTAGCATGACCACACTGAAAGGAATGGGGAATACAGGAACCACCTTGAGTAACTCTGGAAAGTAGTATTTTCACTGGATACTGTAAGGCTAAAGACAAAAAGAACCACATACAAATACTGTATTCTAGTTACTAAATCTGTTTCTTATAGGGATGTGCGTTAAAAATCCTGCAACTAATTCATGTGTATGCTAGGACTGAACAAATAAGTAAACAGATCACAGATAATGAGAGCCAGTTTCTCACTGTTGGAGAAAGAAGTTACAGATAAGGAAAAGGGAGAAGTCTAGACTGAACCACCTTATGGTGTTGGACTGGCATTGGAGAAATCAGTATCGTCTCATGGTTTTTCATGCATATTCAGATAGATACATACAGAAGTGAAAAAAAGATGTGTGTGAGCTTGGATTAACACGCATACATATATTTTCTAGCTCTGTCTGCGGAGAGAGCCTAGAAACAACGACTTCCCAGTAACGATGAGCACACCTAGTGCCCAGACCCTCGTTTCTAAATACCATTCTCCAATCAAAGGAACCAGGGCTCCTTAGAGAAATGGCTGATTCTAGGACTGGGACAGGAAACACAGAAGTTAAACCTGAAGACCTGGAACATCTTGTAGAGTCAGAAAATAAGTCAGTACTTGAAAAAGGATGGGGAATGTCAAAAAGACATGGGAGCCAGCTTAAAGGAGCTTCCAATGGCCAAAGCCAGGACAATTTGAACAACTAAATAATGAAAGTGTTGGATTATAATTCACAGGATAAAATCAATACCCATGAGTCTACACTAATGTCATAAATAATAAACTAAAAAACATAAATGGAGGGGAAGGGACAGGTCTTCTTTACAAAAGAATTCCAATTAGTAAATGCGGGAGGAATGAGAGAAATACAAAATGACCATTAGACAAACACCACGGTAATAATTATTGCAGGCCAGATCCACCAGTGGATGCGAAAATCTGTGAGTGAAAATCTGAGCGAAAATGAGAGATTTCATGGTCTCAGAGTATTTCCCCCAAGAAACTGATCAATTACAAAAAAAAAAAAAAAGAAAACAATAACTTCACAGTGGAGAAATCCAGCACTGCCATAACTTCATGACCAAACTTAATAGCACCGATAATAAGACATATCAACATCACATATCCCCTGATATGCTGCACTGAAAGGGACATAACATCACTTCTGTGGGATTCTTGCCAAAAATTCCTAACCACACAATCTAATCATGAGAAATCATTCAAAACTGAATGGAGAGAAATTCTATAAAATAACTCACCAGTAACTCACTGAAGAGTCAAGGTCATAAAAAATAAGGCAAGACTGAGGAACTGTCACGGCCTGGAGGAGACTAAGATGACTCAGAAACTAAATGCAACGTGGGATCCTGGACTGGATTCTGGAACTGAAAGGGGAGGTTAGGGGGACACTGGCTAAAATTTAAATAAGGATTTGTACCAATGATCATTTCCTGGTTTGGATAACTGTACAATGTCATATAAATTGTAACATTAGGGGAAGCTTGGTGAAGGGTATATACCTGGATCTATATAACCCTTCATATAGTTACATAGCCTTATATACCCTTTCTGTATCTTTCCAGGTGGTTATCCAAAGTTTCACTGCCCTTCATGAACTTGATTTAATTGTTATTTAATGAAGAGTCACAGTTCCTAATTACGGCGGGTGGACCAGTACAGAGCTGGCTGCCTCAAAATCCCCTGACCCCATGTTCCTAACCTCGGGTTGAGAATCTCTGGGGCTTTTAGAGGGCCGCTGAGGGCTTTCTGGAAGAATGCTTGAACCGTATTTTCATTTTGATGGCAATCTGGGAAAAGTTCGCAGTTAATACATTCTGGAATATCTTGATAACACTATGACCAAATGTTACCATAAAATGTTGATGTATTTGCGTCTATCACCAATTTGGTGTCCCCTAAAAGGACAGGGCATGCCAGGTGTGTTCCTGGGGTCTGCGAGAGCTGAAGGTTGAGCAGAATGAGTTAATAAGTGGGAAAATGTTTAGAATAGCGTCTGGTACATAATAAGCACTCAATAAATGCTATCTATTAGCTATCTGGGTGCCTTCTTAATGTATACATTTCAACTCCAGGTGGCTTTGAGATCAGGCCAAGAAATAAAACACTCCCTGGATGACTCTGATGCATAGTAGCGTTTTCTATTTTACAAATACACTCACACCCAAATCCCCACCACACACATGCTAGACTATACACTAGACTATTAGACTAGGAAAGCACCTTAGAGACCATCTAGTGCAACTCTCCCATTCTACAGATAGGAAAATGGAGGCTCCAAGCAATGAAGGACTTGTTCAGATTAGAAAGTGGCAAATTTCATACGATCCAGCAATCCCTCTCCTGGGCATATATCCAGACAAAACCATAATTTGAAAAGATACATGCACCCAGATGTTCATAGCAGCACTATTTACAATAGCCAAGACATGGAAACAACCTAAATGTCCATCGATGGATGAATGAATAAAGAAGATGTGTATCTATACAATGGAATTTACTCAGTCATAAACAAGAATGAAGTCATGCTATTTGCAGCAACATGGATGGACCTAGAGATTATCATACTAAGTGAAGTAAGTCAGAAAGAGAAAGACAAATTATCATACGATATCACTTATATGTGGAATCTAAACAAATTCACAGGTATAGAGAATAGATTTGTGGTTGCCAAGGGGGAAGGTAGTGGGGGAGGGATGGATTGGGAGTTTGGAATCAACAGATGCAAACTAATATATATGGAATGGACAAGCAACAAGGTCCTACTGTAGAGCACAGGGAACTATATTCCATATCCTGTAATAAGCCATAATGGAAAGGAATATGAAAAACAATATATATATGCATAACTGAATCACTTTGTTATATAGCAGAAATCAGCACCACATTGTAAATCAACTATATTTCAATAAAATAAATTTTTTAAAAAGAAAGTGGCAAATCTATAACTGGAATCTGAGTCTAGAACCACAGGACAGTCACGGCACCCTCTGGCTTGGGTGAGAATCAGACACCACTGCCCGGAAGTGAGTGACCTCAGCTCCTTTCCTCAAGATTCAACACTTTTTCAAATTTCTTCCAGAGCTTTTGGGCTGTGTAGGTATTCAACTTCTTCACATGCCAACTTTGTAAATTTAGGTTTTCTGACAGTATCATTCATTTGAGTCAGATTTTTAAAATTCTTAGCGAGAATCTGGATCTAGAATTCCCATATAATTTTTTTAGATATTTATTTATTTTATTTATCTATTTTGGCTGTGCCGGGTCTTAGTTGTGGCACGCGGGATCTTTAGTTGCGGCATGTGGACTTCTTAGTTGCGGCATGCATGCGGGATCTAGTTCCCCGACCAGGGTTTGAAACCAGGCCCCCTGCATTGGGAGTGCGGAGTCTTACCCACTGGGCCACCAGGGAAGTCCCTAGAATTCCTATATACTTCTTGAAGTTATTTTTTAATCTGTGATTTTAGCCCCTCTCTTAATCTGAATGTTGTAACATTACATCTTCTTTTAAAATATTTGTATTTGTGTTAAATAATTTTATGCTGCATTACAATTCCTGAAATGATTATTTTTGAAATTTACAGTAAACATCGTAACTATGATAATAATAGTTTTTTCTGGACAGTGGTTTTAAGTTTCATTTATTTCACTGCTTGCTGTTTTGTACCATGTCATCCCTATTTAAGAGTTCTTTATTTTAATTCATTTCTTGCTCAGCCAGGGTATTTCGAGTAACTCCAAGAACAGTGTGAGGGTGAAGTACTTTCTGAGACTTTACGTGTCGTGTGTTATTCGTGGAGGCTCACTATGAATTACGGCTTTGCCAATTATAGATTTGGCATAATTCACCATTTTTCCACCCTCAAAATGTTTATAGAAAGCCAAAATAATCCACTGAAAAATGGCTCTCACAAAGAAGAGAATTAGGTAAGGTGGCTGGATAGAAATTAATATCATTCAGTCATATAGACGAAAACCAGAAATGGTGTTGGAAAAAAAAGACCCACATACATAACAACAAAAAGAATAAAAGAAGAGAAAATAACTTTTAAAATCTGCAGGATTTTAATGAAATAAAACTTTCGAGGGACACAAAGGAAGGCAGATAAATGGAAATGCACACCCTGTTGGTAGACAGGAAGATTCAATACCATAAAGAATTAATTCAAAATGAATCAGAGACCTAAACATAAAGAGCTTAACTACAGAACTCAGAAGAAAACAGGAGGAAAGCTTCATCCCATTAGATGTGTCAATGATTTCTTGGAAAAGACACCAAAGCACAGGCAACAGAAGAAAAAATAGAGAAACTTGACTACATCAAAATTTAAAACTGCATCGAAGGAAACAATCAAGAGAGTGAAAAGGCAACCTACGGAAAGGGAGAAAATATTTGCAGATCATATGTCTGACAAGGACGTAATATTCAGAATATATAAAGAACTCCTACAACTCAACAACAACGAAGAAACCCAATTAAAAAATAGTCAAAAGGCTTCCTTGGTGGCACAGTGGTGGAGAATCTGTCTGCGGGGACATGGGTTCAAGCCCTGGTCTGGGAAGATCCCACATGCCGCGGAGCAACTAAGCCCGTGCGCCACATCTACTGAGCCTGTGCTCTAGAGCCCGTGAGCCACAACCGCTGAAGCCCACGCACTTAGAGCCCATGCTCCACAACAAGAGGAGCCCCTGCAGTGAGAAACCCGCACACCACAATGAAGAGTAGCCTCACTCACCGCAACTAGAGAAAGCCTGCATGCAGCAACAAAGACCCAATGCAGCCAAAAATAAATAAACAAATAAATTTATTTTTTTAAAAAAAAGGTCAAAGTGGGACTTCCCTGGTGGTCCAGTGGCTAAGACTCCGCACCCCCGATGCTGGGGGCCCGGGTTTGATCCCTGGTCAGGGAACTAGATCCCGCACACCGCAACTAAAAGACCCTGCATGCCACAACTAAAGACCCCTCATGCCGCAACTAAAGAACCCGTGTGCTGCAACTAGGACCCACTGCAGGCAAATAAAAAAGAAAAATGGTCAAAGGACTTCAATAACCATTTCTCCACAAAGATATTTGGCCAATAAGCACATAAAAAGATGCTTAACAGCTCTAATCATTAGGGAAATGCACATCAAAACCACAGTGAGGTACCACTGCACACACATTAGCATGGTTATTATGAAAAACAAAATAAAACAGAAATAAGTGTTAGTGAGGATGGGAAGAAAATGGAACCCTTGTGCACTGCTGGTGGGAATGTAAAATGGGGCAGCCACTGTGGAAAACAGTATGGTGATTCCTCAGAATATTAAAAACAGAATTACCACAGGATCCAGCAACTCCACTTCTTGGCATACACCCAAAAGAATTGAAAGCAGAGACCTGAACGTTATTTTTATATACCCACGTTCACTGCAGCATTCGCAACAGGCAAAACGTAGAAGCAACCCAAGTGTCCACTGACAGATGAATGGATAAACAAAATGTGCTCTATACATACAAGGGGATATTATTCAGCCTTTAAAATGAAAGAAGTCCTGTTACACGCTCCAACGTGGAGGAATCTTGAGGACATTATGCTAAGTGACGTAGCCAGTCACAAAAAGACAAATACTGTATGATTTCACTTCTATGAGGCACCCGAAGTAGTCAGATTCATAGAGACAGAGCGCTGAATGGTGTTGCCGGGTTTTGGTGGAGAAGGGAACGGGGAGCTGTTTAATGGGTACAGAGTCTTAGTTTTACAAGATGAAAAGAGTTCTGTAGGTTAGTTGCATAACAATGTGAAAAACACTACTGAACTGTACACTTAAAAACAGTTAAGATGGTAAACTTTATGTCATAGGTATTTTATCTCAATTTTTAAAAAGAGTAAAAAACAAAAGAAGAATTAATCAATATCTGTGTGGTATTACATAGGAATGTCAATTCTCTATCAGTTTCAGCCTAGAGAACAGGAGGTAAGGAAAGAGGACAGACTGCTTAATACAGGGTGGCCGGTCCACATCAGGTCCTGGGCTGGGTACTTCCACTTGATTGTCTAGTTTTGCTTTTTTTAAATAGATTTATTTTATTTATTTACTTATGTTTTTGGCCGCACTGGGCTGGGTATTTTTGACCCTGGGCTGGGTCTTTGTTGCTGTG